>NC_048894.1:21241540-21387634 GCF_011077185.1 Oxyura jamaicensis
CCCCCCCCCCCCTTTTTCTCTCCCCATAAAGCCTGAATGGCTAGCTTATTACAGAAACATGCCCTTCCTGCAAATGTGAATGACAAATTTTGCTTGCATGTACAGTAGGGAAGGTTTTCCTGTAAATGATTCTTGCAAGCTGCATGCCAACTTAGAAACCATCGAAGTTCAGGCACAACTATGGTCAAAGGACTAGGAGAATGTGCTCATTCAGTGTATTTTTGGGGCAATGTTACAAGGCAGGAATCCCACCATCTTTTTGTAAAAGTGTATTAGAAAAGGCAGGACAAACACAGGTGCTATGCAGCCTTCATGGACACAGAGAATTGAAATCTGAAAGTAATCTTTGTATGAGCACTCTATAGATCCCATCAACAGCTAATACAGCAACTTCCCAAGGGCTCAGAGCCCTTCACTCTATTTGGATTTGTGCATGACATGTGTAAGAAGGATTGCAATTAACTATTTTATCAGTGAAATATGTAGCACCATGTAAAACAGTTTAAAAATGCCAGGTTTTGGGTGGGGCAGGGGGGGAATGAAAAAAAAATAACAGTGAGGACAGCACTGTTATTAACTTCATTGGATATGTAAGTAATCATAGTAATCAAGAAACTAGGAAGTCAAGCAGTAACATGCCTCAAAGCTCAGCAAATGCCGACATGTAATCTAAAATCAAATTTCAGTGGACAGTCTGTGATTGTTATTTACCTGGCCATCATATGAGTATAAACCCATATGTCCTGATGGAAAACCTTTGGCCCAGTTCGTAAAGTAAACTCCTGTTCCATCTGTCCAGAGGAACCTCAGTTCATGATTTATATCATTTAATCCAATCCATGTATCGGAAACAAAATCTTTCATATGAAAGGTGAGGAAAGCTAGAGTTTTAAAAAAGAGAGAGAAAAAAAAATACTTTTAACAAAGGGTAATTGAACCCAGGTGTAAGGCATCTAAGAGCTTAAGTATTTTTCTGAAATACAGAACAATTTATTGTTGACGACACAAACGGGTAAGATGAAAAGGAGTTGACTTTTTAGTTTAATAAACAGGGAATCACATATAAAGCTGTTGCTTTGTGCTAAATACTTCAGCTAAGTATCTAACCTGGCACAGAGATGAATCCTGAAATCATGACAGGAATGCTTTTTAAAATGTCTCAAGGCTTTTTTTAAATCCCAGTCCTACAATTGGTTTAGAAATATAAAGCCACACAGATTCCATACATTTCTGATAATCCCACCAGTGCAGTTTTACCACTGTGGCATCATACAGACAACACAACTGAGCACCAGCCACTTGTGCATCTGCAGCTGTAACAGCAAATGTGTTTCCTCTTACAGTGGAATACCTGGGTAACAGCCTGCATTGCCATAACAGGGAGCAGAATGCACAAGATAGATGCTTTAAAATGAGTTTCAACAGAAAGATTTATCACAAGTGAATCAATTACCACAGCTTTGCACAGTCCTGGAAGGTGCTTGTGCATCTTAGTGTGGCTAGCTCAAAAACAAAGCAGGCTAGGTCAGCTGGCATTTATCAACCCACTAAACCACAGCATATCAAACACTGTGCTAAAATTAATGTATCACGGCTTTTGCCAATTCCTATTCAACATTAAGAGCTCGCTCTTCTTTACATTACTGTCTGCTCTATCAACCATTCACCTTGTCTTTTAAAATGAATGTAACTTACTTACCTTTCCAGGAATAGGGCCTACAGATTTATTTGCCAAATGTTAATATTGCTGGTCTGCCAGAAACTGTAACAGGAATTCAAGCCTTTATATCTTGTCAGTAGTAACAATAGTATTGTGCTAATAGCTTTATTGGTCATTTCTCTCTTATCTAGGATTCAAGCCCTGTGCATGAACCACCTGAGAAACCTTTTCTGCAGTTTACGTCAGATAAGGACTTTACAATGTTTGAAAAGTGAAAATCTGATTCTTCATGTCTTCACATGTGGAAAATGTAAGTAGTGCTAAAGTCATGTTAGCAGTCTAAATTTAAACTTGTTAATTCCTCAGACTTCAACAATGACTTGTTTTACAGTAGTTGATTTTTCAGCAAAATCTTTTAAGTTCACAAACAGTTTGTGGTGTGCAGCATCTGTTTCTCATCACTACAATATAAAGTAAAAACAGTATTGCTAAAAAGAGGGTGTTATTACCATCTATCAAAATTTTTCCCAATTTTTAATTTGTATGTGTGCCATGTTTATTGAAACATGGGGTAATTTCCCCCTGCTCACCTCCCCCAGTCACCGATGTGGCTCTTGCAATCATTAAAACCAGCTTCTCTAGTGAAAAGAAGAACATCTATGAAGAAGAACATCTATGTGGTGAGTTGTGGGTAGGTGTATTAGCAGTCAAACCTCTGCCCTAAACTGCCCGGAGACAGTAAATTCTTACCCAAAGGTTTTCTGCTTGAGTTAATATGGAAGCCATGCAGCGAGTTAATGCCACCTAGTGAAATTACATCACTTGGAACGGATCGTGCTGGGTCCAGCTGGCAGACAAAGCATTACTTTGGCTGCCAAGATAATATACACGCATATCTAAGCCAACATCAGAATTCTGTAGGTTCATGTGTAGATTTCACTGTAAATTTCTAAATATTGTGTATTTTGGAACCCAAATCAGATGTGTAAACATCATTCAAATGCTGCCCATATTTATACACATACAACGGGCATCCTGTAAAGAAGAAATGCCATTTCATCTAGTTGCTACAGAACTAATCACAGTACCTTGCACTTGTTCATTAGAAATAGTGGCCAGGTTTCCTCCTAAATTCATGCAAGCTGTTCGTGCAGCATGCCAAGTGACACGTTCTTCTTCTGTAGATCCAAATATTTTGTAACACTAAAACATGAACAAATTCTCTATATATTATCTTTACTCCAACATCTCTTACAGACTGAAAATCACTGCTTCAAGCAAAGCAGGATGGAGAAAAAGGCAGTAAAATAACGGATTTATCTAGAAAAAAAAAACACATTCAACTTAAAGCAAGCTTTTTGTGCTGGTCCATTTTCTACATAAAATTTAATGTTTCAAGAAAATGTTTTGCTAAACAAGACATAAAATAGATTTGATCTGAAATTGCTAAATAAAAATAAGCAAAACGAACTTTTATAGACAGTTAAATTAACATTGGTAAATTCTATATGACTGATATTAGTCTGCCTGTTTTTTATTGTTCCTTTTTATTTAACTCTACAAAACATATCATAGTGTTAAAGTCAAGAAAGATAAAATATATTCATTACTGAAAGTACATTATGATTTGGTTAAAATCAAAGTGTCAGTACTTCAAGAGCTCTCTCTAAATTCTTTAGGAAAAGCATATCAAAAGGTTTAAAGAGATGACTAGAGAATGACTCTCATAAACTACAATTAAATATGCTTATAAATCCCTTCTAATGAAGTGTTAAAAAGCAAAATAGTGGATGGGCAAACAAAGCAAAGCGCGTAGGCATCAACCAGCTCTCTAGAACGAATAATATTTTATTCTAATAAGAAACAGTATTATGAAATCATTCCTTTGCTTTCTATTTAATGTTCTGCCAAACATACAACATGCTCTTTATTTGTTATGGTACCTTGTTCTGAAAGGAAAGCCAAGTTGGATGACATCCTCTTGGAGTTGAAACTGTTGTTGGAGGAACTGTTGAGTTTATGGAACTGTTGTGCCTTTCACATATGTAGGGATTTGGATAACCACAGTTTATATCATTCCAAAATCCTGAATGTAAGATAAATGGGGAACTGTATGACACCATAGTCAGCATTGTTTAAATCAAAAACAATTTCATTCATTCTAAAAAAAAAGTTGAGAGACAAGATCAAATCCTCAGTCTCTCAGTTTATTTTCATTCTGTAACAGCATATAGGATAAATACACCACTTCATACACACTGTAATTACAGTGTTGTAAGCAGTGTAGAAATAGGTACTAGAGATATCAATTTTGTAGTGGTATATTAGGCCAATTTTAATAAAAAAATATAAAACAGTTGTATAGCAGTCATCACCACAGACATTAGAGCTTCCTCATGTTAGACTTCAGGTAAACACAGGAACACATGAGTACTAAGTCCTAGGATAGTATAATAGTATGGTCTTCTACTACAGCATTTTGTGAAAGAACAACAACCAAAAATATAGAAGAGAATGGGTACCTCTCATCTCTCAGAAGAAAAAGTTATGACACAAACACACAAACTGAAATTCAGGAACAATGACACAGAACTCACCTAAATTCTTATACATGACCACACAGTTTTCATCATTATTTGCAAAGTTAGGTTCATGTGGTGCCCATGCCAAATAATTCACTGGCGTGCCATCCATCCAGCTTAAGAAAAACAATTCAACAAAACACTTATTTAACATATAAGTAGGATTGCTTCCCTGTTAGAAAGTTATTCTGCAGTATGTTTAATACAGCTGTTCATAGTTTAAGGTGTTTGACCAATTTGCCTCCCTGTTAATTGCACTAAACTTACTCTGTGCAAAGACATAGAATATGTGTTGAAGCTGTGCTTCCTCTGGATTTATACAACACAATGACAATTTGAAGCTGATGGAATAATACCCAAAATCACCATTTAGGCCAACATGAAAGCCAGACAGCATTTCAGCATGAGGGAGCCCAGGTGCTCACCATTTCCCACCAAGTCATACATTCACTTTGCCTATTACAGAAATAAGAGATTTTAGTCATAACACTAGCCAAATGTTTGATCATTCCCCCATGCAGAGGAAAAATTGTGAGGTCACGACAAACCACCTACAAGGTAATTCCTGTGACAATTTTCCCTCCCCACAAGGTAAAATAAAAATACTGAAAAAGTTGTACATCAATATAGATTAAACCGTCAAGAAAAAATTATAGCCAGGTAATCAAATATTAATGTCTAGATATATTTCTATTGGACTGCAACTGACAGAGATGCCCAGAGAGCTCTTTATGTCTTCAGACACACATACCAGCTACTTCACTTAAGCACATATTCATCTTATGGTCACTATGAAAGGATTTGATCCTTTCTTAAAGAAAAAAATTCACTAGTATCAACAGGGAATTTTTATTTTTTTAAATTCCTTATATTGGCTATATTTTACTGGAGTATGGGCAATGCAGTCAATAGATTAGGGCAAAATTCAAATCAAGCTTTTTTCATTCTATAAAAAATATAGAATAACAGTATTATTAGTGGGGTGAGTGTGCCTAACAGCAGAAGAGGGATTCAAAACAAAGTGGGTTAAATATAATGATGCACTGTGGTATATTTAATACAGAATACATTTTACAACCTTCACAAGCAAAACCATCAAGCATAAAATACCAGTCCCAGGGAATTCAGAGCAAAAACATAAGAACATTCTCATTCACTTTGATAGGTCACAATTTCATACAAACATTTCATCTTTTTTTCTCTGCTCAGCAGATTTCTTCTTTGTTGATTTCAAAGCACAATGCAAGCTTGATGGTTCTCATTGACCTACCTTGTCTTTTGATCAACACTCAGTTGTAAACCAATGAAATATGAATCCTCTTTGCCGTTTTTCAAGATCTAGAATATAACGATTAAAATTGTATACACTTCCTCTTTTTATCACAGAAATCTTTTATTTTAATAATGAGTAATAAACTATCTATTAACAGGGGTTATGAGTTGCTATATTCTCTAGCTACAGTGCTAAAGTTAAAGTAGCTCACAGGTGACAGTCCTCAGACAACTTCACCATTGGCCAAAAAGCTTGGTTACTATATCATCATTTCTTATTTGAAAGTCGGTGAAATCATCAACTCTTGCACAGCCTCTGTGGAAGATGTCATATGACAAATACCTTGCAAGAAACAAACCCTCCTACAATTTGAATGTCAATTAATATAGGCTCTTGTGCCATCCCACTGACACTTTTCAGCCACATCAGGAAAATATTTAAGTAGTTCAAATACGACTTCTAAGCATATTAATTAATGATTTAAAGAAGTGGGTCTCAAGACAGCAAACAGGTAACTAGCCTCCAGTCACCTAGAAAACATCATTTTAAAAATCTTTGCCCATAATCCATGACTCAAGTTTTTCCCTCATAATTATAATCCATAGGAGGAGGCAAAGGGGCAAATTTGAGGACCAAAAAGAGGCTGCTAGGTAGGCTACATCTCAGATACACTGACACGTTCAAAAGCCAGTCTTCTGAGAGTTGCAAGTAAATTAATACCTGGTTTTGATTTGCTATTTAATACTTTGAGTTTTTCTGTTGACCTTTACTTTCAGTTAACTCACCTGCATTACAGAACTGTAGCTCAAGATTATAATACTTCTTGCTAAAATGAAGCCACAGATTAATTAAAATAAAGCATTAAGATTTACCTTAACACATAAGCAGTTGCAGGTAGATATAACGGACTATGGTTCTGTAATTCTCTGATAACATGGTTTAATTGCCATGCTGCATAATTTAAAAGTGGATAGTGATTTCTTTAATGGTTACTGTGCTTACATCTATAAAAAATTCTTGACCCTGTCTCAGATAGGAAACAATTTTTAAAAAGACTTGGATTTGTTCTTCATTTTCATCTGGCTTAATGTTATTGGAATTTCACTGACTTCACTTTCATAAGACTTGTAGGGAGAACAACAGGTTGAAAAGTCTTTTTGCCCACAATCATTTGTCCTGGATAATTTATTCCATAATATTAGTAATTTTTTCTTACATATCGCCAGAGGAACTTCCTTTCACTTTCGCTCTCGATGACAGCAAGGTCTCCAAAGTTCTTTTTGCAAAACTCACGACCTTTTTCCATAGGAACACTCTCTGTGCTGAAATAATAATGTTTGTCTTCATATATAATCCACCCATCCTCAGTAGTTGTGTACTCTGTAAGATAAATACTAAGCTAATTATATTGTTCCTGAGGTACAAATATTCTCATTAGTAAAATTTTTAAAATGCATTTAAACACACACAAAAAGTAAAAGCAGTAACACTTACTGGGTGCAGGAGATTCTGTTGGTTCAGGCTTTACACTTGCTCCTGCAGGAAAAAAATATTTATTAGGACTGTACACTTTCTGCTGTAAGAGGAAGTGTTTACCATGACTGATAGGCAAGTTTTTCCCTTGACATTGAATTTTAGTGTTAGCAATGGATTTAACACCAAAATCTAGAGGGAACTAAGTGGCCCACATCTTATTTTTGGCAAATTTTAAATACATATTCTTATTCCCTGAGGCTCTAAATATAAGCTATCCCTAATGCACAAGGTATTATAAACTACCTTGAAATTTGTTTGAATTATATTAGTAATTATACTTACATAATTATAATTATATAGTAATTATATTTGGTATTCACTGGATGCTGAAAGCCTCCTGTCCCAATGCATTAACACTATCAAGACTGCCCTGTATCTTCCCCTCCCTCCTTTCCCCAGGTCATGTATACAAGAATTCTGGCTTAAACCAGAGACAGCAGGTGATCTTCTTCAATGGTGCCATAGCTACTAGAGTGATGTTGTTGCCATCTTCTCTGAGAAGAAAGAGCTTCTTAAAAAATTCCATAGGAAAATTCCCACTGGAAAAAGATATGCTCCCAAGAAATGAAATGGATCTTTTTAACAAGAAGATCTCATGCTACAGAATTCCCCTATTTGTTTTGGTTATGGCATGATAGAGATAGCATCATGGAGGTCATCAGCATCTCAGGAAAACAATTTCTAAAACAGGACATCTCTCACTTTACAGGTTTACCCATTTATTTTGTGGTAAGAACAGTCTTATAGATATTGGCACTTAATAAAATATTCTCTGTCCAATAAATCCTTTTACCAACATAAAGCAGATCTGTCCATAACCCAATGAGGCATATTTATTTTGCACCCTGCCCTCCCAATATATGAATGTGGTAAAAAGTTTAACTAAGGATTTTCCAAAATACTCAAAGGTAGTTAGATGTGCTGTTTGTGGAGTTCAGAATTTCCCTATAAATTTTGTCTTGTTTTCAGAAAATTAAAAGAATGCAAAATTAGATTTTGAGGGCACTTTGCAAGAATCCAACAAATGAATATAAAACCTGGCCAAAGTAAAATAAAATATCCCCAAATCAGGCTGCATCTTGCAATTATAGATTTAATTAGCTGACCAACGCCAAGTACCTAAGCCAAGTAAAGGAGGGAGTTTTCACATATAAAAATTCAAGTATGTGAACTGATTTGTGAACCATTTTCTTCTAACTCTTCTAACAGGTAATTCTTATGCCACTTTCATATTTCACCTTCCACAGGAAACCATTTTGATAAACACGTTTTGAAAATTTTTGTTTCTCAAAGTTAAGAAAAAAAATCAACCAAGAATCTTTTCTTATTATAATAATATGCAGAAGGAAGCATTAATACCTTTTCTTATCTGGCAAATCCATCCATATAGATAATCACAGTGCCTGTCATTCCAAAGCATGCTGGAATCACCACTGATCTCTGCACAAAGTTCAATTCCTTGATAATTATTGGGTTCTCCAAAGCCCCAGTTTTCATACCTCACCTATGACGGAAAAGGTTTTGTGATTCTGTTGTACAGCAGAGTAATAAGAGAGAGAGGAAAGATACAGCACCTAAAATCTGTTCCTACTGTCAGTCTAAAAACCTGAGACAGGAGGAATCCAAAACTTCCCCCTGCAAATGCTGACTTTTCAAATTTGTTTTCAGATTGTAACTGGACCACCGCTTAGATAATTTGTTTCTTTCCATACTTGGAAGAATATTGACATCTTTTTTAGGTATAAATTCTGTAAAATTCATCTGACAACAATGATGATACATGCTACATGGCATTATTAAAATAATTATAAATCCTATACGACTAAAATAGTAGGACATTGCTGAGACACAACAAAAATGTTGGAATTTTACTCACAAAAATACTGCTATTCTAATTCTAATTTTCCTGCATGGATTCCAAATTTAGTTTTCTCTCCAGTAAACTTCCATCAATATGTTTTGACCAACCTTGAATGAAATGCAACCGCATCTCTAGAACCACTTTTGTTTCTACAGTTTTCTACACTGGCATAAGAAATTGCCTTCAGCTCCATTGAATGTAAGTAATTTCAGATCAAGAGCTAATTAGCAAAGAAGAGAAATATTAATGATGAACTATTTTACTCAATATATATATATTGATAATAAACTATATTTACTCAATATATTCGATTATATATATGTATCCTTTTTTCATCTACATGATTTTAACTTTCTCAATAATTTAATGCACATTTTATTATTAAAAAAAAAAAATCAGTATTTTTAGCCAAAAAAAAACAAGTCATTAAATTTATGTTCATAAGCTTTCCTAAAGAGAGCATGACACAGCAGAGGATTATGATTAAACATAAAATTACACACAGACATCTACACCACACACAGTTGAGAAACACAGGGAATGCAAAATAACAGCTGTGAATAATTAAACCACTCACTGGAGATCCATCACTCCAAACAAAGCCATCATCAGGATTCAAATAATATAAACCCATCCAGAAACGCTGGTGATAATAACCATTGTTCCTAAACAAAAATTAAAAATATCCAATTTATAAGAAGTTTAAACATAAAAACAAAGCCAATAAGGGCATTACAGTATTTTTTAAATCTATCATTCACAACAGCTGATAAACTTCTGCAAAAATCCTTAAAGCTGTTAGAAACAATAACAAGGGAGGACAACAACTAAAATACAACTATTTCTAGCTCTTAGCACTATACCTTAACTCAGACGATTTGGAACACTGGCCAAGACTTCATTCAGAAAGTGTGCAGCCAATCCAACTGCTGAAAATCTGATAAGGTTGTTTAATACTTTTCTCTAATGGTCCAATATCTACTGTTTCTCATTTTCTCTTTAAAGGCACTTAAAATTTCCAAGCTGAAAAATACTTGCTGCAGTTGAACTGCATTAAAAACAAATAGCATCTTAAACGAATCCTTGTCTGCAAGCAGACACAGTTTACAGATTTATCAGAATTTAGTGAGTCAATATATGGTAACACAGCATCTGAGACTTCTTCCTTTCCAGAAGTACATAGCTAGGATTCTAGTACGGTTGTAGTATTTTACAAGGCTGCCATGTTTCAGTCATGCTTTCTAGAGAGACAGATATGTATGTGCTCATTGAGCCCAGCCTCTTCAGGTCATATCACAAGTGTTATCTTTTTAACAGTACTTAAACACATTCAGAAATCTTTCACCTATTTTTTACAATTCAGGGACCTATAAACTTTATTTACATCCCGTCTATGTAAAAAAAAAAAAACTAATCTGAAGTTGCCTCTGCTTCCTGATTCGTTCATAAAATAATGAAACAAAACATTGATCAGATTTATATCATGACTGTTTCCCTATTTGTACATTTGCTTATGCTAAACCAACTAGCATCTGAGGTAATTTTATAATATCCACAAATCCACAGGCAATAATTTTATATCTGATCATAAACGTTGTCTCAGCAAGGTATCCTGCCAATCTCACAATAGCATTAGCTTCTGGGGTGACTGCCACTAGTCATACTACAACTGCTATTTCATCAGCTCTGCTTTCTTGCTGTGCGTTTGATACAGGTGCTGATAATAAATCAAGACTAACTTATACTGAAGTAATAATACAGACCTAAAATGAAATATTTCAGAAAGATCAAAAGGGTAGTTGAAGCGGATGGATGACCACGCTACAGATACTCACGCAATAGAACGCCATATCACGTACTGTTCTTCTTTACCATTAATGGAGGCCAGATCTCCTCCTATAGCTCGACAAAACTGTTGCGATTCAAGCCATGTTTTCTTTTGCTCTCCTTTTGAAAAAGGCTAAAGAGAGCATATTTTGCAATCAGACATAGTAGACCATACAGATCACAAGAAAAAGAAACACCGGCAACACAAAAGCAATTCATTTACAATTAACTTGTTCTGTGGGGATTACAGAAACTTGGAATATAATGTTAATGAGCATTCATCTGTGTGAAAACCAGGTTTCACATGAGTGTCTTTGAGGCAAGTTAGCAGACTGCATTGCTGACAGCAGTATCTGCTCCAAGACAACAGACAGAAGAAAGGTATTTACAATCTTAACAGAACAGGGATGGAAAATTAAGCTCAGAAGATCAGACCTCAAGATCAGACTTTAGAGGAGTAAACAAAGCCATAATCATTTCAATAAAAGGGAACAAGACCTCCACATATAATCCATAAATATGCTTATGAAACAGCAAGTCTTCCGTAAAACAATTTTTATTGCATATAAACACAGCAAATAGAAATTACCTTAACGCAGAACCAAGCAAAATACTTACTTTGAAACAGAAGCTGATACGATTGTTTGAGTCCCAGCCTTCTGGACACCTGGGAACAGGGGTAGTTGTAGGAACAGGTGGTGGCGTCACTCCCTCTGCCCACACTTTACATAAGAATTTTGCCTTTTCTTCACATTTTATTACATCCCATAATCCACCTGCAATTCCAGTTCTCATGGCAACACAGCCTGGCTTTCTTCCTGGTTGTAAACAGGAATGCATAAAAGCAGCATTTCAGATGTCACTGTAAACTTCGAAAAACTCCATATTCTATGATGATGGAAATTAAGTCTTTGTACAGAGTCAAAAATGTTTCAAATTCATGAAAACAACAAATGGCAAAAAATAAAAATCTGTTGTTCACCCATATGTGAGATATGGAATTGTGGCTCACATCAGATCACATCAGCCTCCAAGAAACATCATAACCTGCAATTCTACTAATTCTCTCCTAAAACTGAAGATATGTTTAGAGCTATTTTCCCAAATTTGTCTCATTTGACAATGATTTTCAAAAATGAGCTGGCTGTGTGCAGACCTACTGTTGGCTTCACAGTCTATGTAGCCTTAGCACTCCACCTGACACATTTAAATCAGCATTTAAGGCACTGCAATTAATGAGGATCAGAGGATCTCCTGAAAGCCAAATACAACACACCAGAATCTTGAATGCTAGAGACCATCCTCTTTCTAATGTGACTGTGTCAGAGACAAAAAGGCTTCCCATCCCCACTGTTTAATTAGAGCAGGAAAAAAAAAAAAAAAAAAAGCAAGGTTTTCAACTTAGTAAATAAAGAAAGCACAACTCATCTAGAAAAGATATTAACTAAAAAAGACTAAACTTCCTCTTGTCCTTTCCCACAATCCCATTTTCTCTAAGACCAGAGACTTTATGTATGCTGTGATCTCACACACCTCAAAGCATGCAGTGAGCAAGTGTAGTATGAGATACGCTGCACAGGCAGGGCTTGCAAGCAAGGCAAAGCATGTCAGGAGAGACTGATCTTCTAGAGCAGTACATGCAGAATGGAAGTAAATCAGAAACTTGACCTCAGTTTAAAGTTTTTTTCTGAGCTCATGTTAAAAACTCACTCGAGCACCAAGCAGGAAGTTAGCAACAGCATTGCATGCTTGAGAGAGCAGCCAGATATATTTGAGAGCAATCACTCTGTATACCATCAGGCAGGGGCTATGGATTGGAAAAAAAAAAAAAAAAAAAAAAAAAAGTGGCGAGTGATGCATTGCACTCATTAAAGAGCATAGAGTCATAGCTACCAGGCATTTCAGAATTCCAGTGTGTAAATAAGACAGATTCGCCATTAGCCCACTTGAAAGTTCCCTTTTCTTCTACATCCGAAAGTCCAATCCAAAAGTATCTTTCTGTTCTCAGCCCAACCAGGCTAGTCAGATAGGCTTGTTCGTATCTGTTCAAAAGAACACAACCGTTAAATTAATACCACTAAAATATTTTTAAAAGCTGTTAATAGTTCCTTATTTTCTCAGAATTACCTTTGTACCTTCTTGAAAGAAGGTTTTAGATGGATCTACTTGAACAAACCAAATAAAACATTCATTATATTTATTCTGTAAGCTTGAATACCAGAATATTCTGTCTTCTCTTCTGATGTCCAATAAAGAAAGTGATATAAGGGTGGACTGATTGGAGAGGATATGGGAAAGAAGAAACTTTGTAGGACTTAACAGGAATATCACTGTATTTCTGAGTTTCTGGTACCATTGAATTTAATGAATTCTTGCTACAGACAAATCCAAAACCAGAAAAGAAGTCTCAGCACTACTACGGAAATGCAATAAACTAAAGGCCAGAGTAGTATGATATTAAACTATTAAACTAAGGAAAACCTCAAATTAGATCCAATGATCACACCTGAAAAGTTATGTTGGGAAACAAACCTATGAAGAGGCAAAATCTGCCATAGTTTATTACAGCATTTAAACAAACAGCTTTTGCAAAATCAGAGCAAATTAAAAAAAGGCTTCACCATAACAACGTATAGCCTAAAGGCCACATTATTGTTAAACCATTTTTATCAGAGGTGCGGTGCTACCTACATTTAGAGAGTTACCATCCATATCAGATTTTTCAGGCTAAAACAGGTCTATTTAAATTACAATGAAACAAGTAAGAGAAAGTGTAAAGCACTGAGTCAATTGCAGGTGCACTGAGCTTCGTTTCTTAACCCTATCTCCTTTTCACAATATGCCATATTCGATAATGTGTATCAGCTGCTCAGAAATTTAGCACACTCTGAACCTTGATGGAATTGTGATGGGTTTTCAGGCACCAAGTCCTTCCACCCTCATTTAGATTCTCATTTTAACTTTGAAAAAGTAGCTCAGTTCTGAGAAGAGCAGCTAGATGAAACTGTTGTTCTCTTGCCCATTCAACTAACTTTTGAGAAGAATTCAGAATCATTCTGTGTACTACACTCAAGTAAATCCATCCTCAATCCACTGCAATTAAAGAAAGAAAATAAAGTTCTATTATTTTCCTCAGCAAAACCACCTATAGCAATGATTTTACAGCCATTGCCTATTTTTACTATGAACTGAATTCCTGGATTTGAATACATATGCAAAAACTTAGAAATTCTTTATCTTCAGATATCTGTCCTCTCAAGCAAGATTTTCATCCAATCAGAATCTTTATTTTGATATTCCGATGATGTTTGATGTTAAATCCTCAGGAGGCCCCTCATGCAAGCAGTTTTCACATACCTGTCTTCAACAGTTGCTAAAAAAGCCTTATGCCTTTCACAGGTTTGATTTGCTTGAGAAAATGATACAAATGTATTTCCAATGAAGTAACAATAAAAGCCATGTCTTTTCCAGCCCTGTGAAAATAAACATGAAGTGATCATATGTTATACCTTTTCTAAACTGCTTATCAACAATAAATGAAAAATGTAAAAAAATATGAAAAAAAAATATTTATGACATTGTCAGCTAACCATTGGACAAAGGAACAACTGAACTGGAAAAGCCAGAGTGGAAACAGCCCAAAACAAAGTTTTTAAAGTTTTGATTCATAAAATAATTTTTGGTATATAATGAATTAATAAATCAGTGCTTTTCACTTCTATAAAGGCATGAGAGGCTTTGTTGTAGGCCTTCAGTGCTCACTGTTGGACTATCTGGCACATAAGCATGCAATCATGAAAATGCTCATGAGAAGTAAATATCAGTTTGTCTTTTCAGAAAGGGAATGGCACCTCAAACATGGTTGGTTATTATTAACTACCTTTAACACTCTTTTCTAATGTTTTATCAGTCAAATGTCATTAGCTCAGGAATATCCTTATGGAGGAATAGTTTGCTGTGACCCAGCTACAATTCACACAAATTTTCCCAGATGGTCTTAAATTTGTCACCAAGGAGACTTCTTTTTCTACCAGTATGCACTTAGTTCTCTAGACAAGAACAGCAAACATAAGCATTAGGATCACTTTATCTTCTCCCAGGGACTCTTTCACAAATACAGGGAATTAATATCAAAGAATTCTCTGTGGCTGTGTAGAGCAGACTTTGGGGGAAAGGATTCCCTATGACATAAGACGTTACAGTCGGTTTTTTGGAACCACTTGTGTCAACAGAACATTACCAAGTGAGCAGTAGATCCACTGGCAGTTCAGAAAGAGCACAGTGGATCTATTTTGCTTAGGCACTGGTAAAAAATTCTTTGAAGTAAGGAGCACTGCCAGAACAACATGAAGACAAGCACACCCTTACTGTTGTGAATAATATTGAACAAATTGTAGGTAGAGCTGAAGAACAATTGTAGGTAGAACTGAAGAACAATTGTAGGTAGAGCTGAAGATCAACTGCTGCTGCAAGCCTATTTCTTATGAAGGCCTGAATGCCAATCACTGAAAAATAGTCTACTGCAGGGACAACATGTTTGAATTTTGTTTGAAGTTCTGGAAAACTAGAGGGAACATCAAGAGTCAAATGACAGTCAGAGCCTGGATTTATTAATACATATCACCTCGCCCATCTGTCACTGAAATGAGAAGGCCAACTGTTCTAAAGATGACAAAACAGAACCCATTTTTTGCCTCTCTGTTCTTGCAGAGCCATCCAGGTGCTATTTTCTCCTCCTAGTCATTCCTAGCAGCCTGCCCAGCTCTGACAACTTTTCCTTTACTTACTCTCTGGCAGCCTGTGTCAATAGTTTCCTCTTCTGTTGGAGCTTCTGACATGGGTTTCCTTTTACAGATGTAGCCAATTTTCTTTTCACAAGAATGGTCTGCCCAAAATCCATCCTGAACATCAGAACACAACAACACAGTCAAGTTGGATTTAGTTTTCAAAGAATGTGCTCGATGCTTTTAAGTATATAATGACTTTTTTCTACCTTTAAAGGAAGCAAAACCTACATGTAACTTCAGTAGTAGCCATTCATTCCAACCTCTGTTCTTCTACGGAGGCTGATTCACCACTGACTTACACTTTCCTTCATTATTAACCCTGCTGAAAAATGAATGCTTTGAGGTGGCAACAATACACTGTCTTTACAAAGACTACTAATTTAATAACCATGCAAAAGGCAAGGGAGATCACAGAATCATGGAATGGTTTGGGCTGGAAGAGACGTTAAAATTCATCCAGTTTCAACCCCATGCCATGGGCAGGGACACCTCCCACCAGATCAGGTTGCTCAAGGCCCCATCCAGCCTGGCCTTGAACACCTCCAGGGATGGGGCAACCACAGCTTCTCTGGGCAACATGTGCCAGTGCCTCACTACCCTTTGAGTTAATAATTTCTTCCTTATATCTAATCTAAATCTACCCTCTTTCAGTTGAAAACCATTACCCTTTGTCCTGTCACTTACACTCCCTGACAAAAGAGTCCCTCTCCTGCTTTCATGTAGGTCCCCTTTAGGTACTGGAAGGAAGATGTCATCTCTAATTGCAGAAATGCAGTTACAACAGAAAACTGAAGACTTCATTGTAACAACTCCTTAGAAGATGCAGAAAGTTCCTTGTAAAAGTTAGTATTAAGATTGTTACTCGCCAAAAGAATGGAACCGTATATGACCCTATAATTGTGTAAGTTAGACAAAGCACCTACATCCTTGTCTAACACTGCCATAGCCACTGCCCAGGAAGCACAGTAAGTGAAGTACAAAAATCCTTGTGCCCTTAAGAATCTCTTTGTTTGGTTACTATGTATACCATGGCCTGGTTGTCGTGGAAGAAATGCACATTTACACCCTTGTCACCAGAGCATGACCACTACAGCAGTGGAGAAGAATTTTAACAGAGATTATAACCTCACCCCAACTTTGGCCCAAAGAGAACAACCCCAATAAACACACACAGCTCTTCTCAATTTGTATGTTGTAGCCTACACAGTCCTTCCTCTTTCATGTATATTACTGTGGTTTTGCTCTCCCAAGGTTGTTATTCCAGTTCTTCATTTCTTCCTGGAACTGGTGATGTGGTCTCTTCTTCACTTTCTGCTAATGCTGTACTTGCTAACTCCTCCATGCCCCTAACAGCCAGATGTGTCACAGGGCTGGCTCCCTCTGCACTCAGTCTCACCTTCTGAACTGGTGTGTTTGTGCACCAGAACAAAGCAGACACACAAATCGGCTGCATGCATAAACACCTCTGTTGCTCTTGATAGCACTAAACCTCTTGGGAAAAAAATCCTAATTTCCCTAAATTTAATGAAGTCTCCTTTTTTGAGTCCATTAGTCCATATTGCTACCCTCACACCTTTGGATTCACTTTCCTTCAAATTTTCTTCCATCTTGAATATCTGTTCTGGTTTCAGCTGGGAGGGAGGTAATTTTCTTCATAATGCTGGTAGGGTGCCCTGTTTTGGAGTTAGTAGGAAAATAATCTTGATAACACGCTAATATTTTAGTAGTTGTTGAACTGTGCTTATACTAAATCAAGGACTTTTCAGCTTCTCATACTGCCCTGTTAGCAAGGGGACTGGGGGTGCATCAGTCAGCTGGTGGTAAGCAATTGCATTGTGCATCACTTGCTTTTTGTATTCTTTTATTTTTGTTCTCCCCCACCATTCTCTTTCGTATTAAACTACCCTTATCAACCCATGAGTTTTTACCCTTTTTCCCCCTTCCCATTATGCAAGAGGGGAGTGAGCAAATGGCTGTGTGGTACTTTGCTGCCTGCTAGGTTAAACCACAACAGTCTCTCAAATAGCTTCTCATTCTGAGTTAATAAATACTGAAGTCTTTCCATATTTTGGGGGATATTTGCCATTAAATATATTTATGTCATTAAATAGTGTACTTCCCAGGAAGTATACTCAGGAGTTAAAAAATAAAAGACTTTTTTTCCCACAATATCAATGACAAATACAGAAATATACAAATACAAAACAAGCAATATTTGTGTATTTGTTCCTTATGTATGATAGAATATTCTAAGACTTGATATTTGATAAATATGGGAACTACAAGCAAGAACTAAAGTTTCATTTATCTTTTCTTTAATTTTGCTTCTGCGCATGGGCTTGCCTGTGAGGTAAGCTCTCTACAGTCTTCCAGCCAGTTGGGAAAAGTCTGTAGCTCTCCTCTTTTAGAAGTGCACTCACCAAATGTACAGCCCTCAAGTGTTAATTTTGCTAAATAAGAAGATGCCTTTGATATGGGTAAATGCTCTTTTTTTCTCCTGATAACATGGTAAACCCTCAAGGAGGTGCTAAGTTCAATATTTTTAATTATCACTAGGAGGAAAAATATGGTTTTGCAACACCACACTGTCTGACTTTTATACCAGATGATTATCTCAGTTCCTATAGTACACCTAGATATTGATCATTGCTATACTCCTAAAGGAAGCCTTTTCAAAACAGCCTTGTAACTGGAGGCACATGGTCACTGAGGAAAGGCTTCCTCTAATGTCATTGCTAAACACTTTGCTCACAGCTTTTCACATGCAGTGCAGATACAAGCATAATACGTAATCTGTCTAGATCCCAGACGCAGGTTTTATTACTTTGCCTAGAAAAAGAAAACAAAGGCTTCTCTTTTGTTCTAAAGATAGTATTTTCCTCTAGCAACAAATAAAGATTGCTAGTGCATTTTCTTAAAGTACCTATATACAACATACTCAGTCAAAGCAGAAAAAAAAATCCAAATGTATCTATTATGTCTTTGTAGATTCCTGAAGAAAATAATTTCTATTTTCACATGCTTCATAATGTAATTACAAGTTTCTTCCAAAGCCCCCATGCAAATACTGAAATCTCTGGACCTTGCATGTCATTTACCTTGAAGGAAAGCTACCACTTCCTTCTTAAAGAAGCAACAACAAAAAACTTTTAGCAAACTTGAATAGGGAACTTTCATCTAAAAAGTAAAACCTAAAAGAGTCTAAAATGGGCTGCTTCAAATAGCAATGTCCCCCACTCCTGTGTTCTTGCATAGAAAAAATCCTGAAAGACAAATTAAATGATAAGATAATTAGGTCAATAGCTACACATGACTTTACCTTTCCCTTTATAACAACACAGTCCTCTTGCCTGTTGTTTGCATGCGTGGGCTCTCCACGAAGCCACTTGGTGTACGTGACAGGTGTCCCATCACTCCATTCGAAATACATCTGAACCTTGAAGTCATTCAACCCAATCCACAGTTCATCATCTGGCTCTAAAACAAGATTAACAAGATTGATAACAGTCCTTTTATATGATGGGAACTTATCTTCATGGAACAGCAAAGAATTTATTCTTAGGAAGGCTAAAAGGCAGTCACAGGAAATTAAATCTCCCTGTTTCATAAAGACAGCACACCATTTCTCATATACCTACTCTAGTCATCAGGAAAGACCACTCACTCTAGTGGCAATGCAATAAAAGTGTTTAGCTTTGTATAAAACAGCACATTTACTCTCTGTGTTGAATTATGATGTAGCACTATTTGGTTTGTTCTCATTTTCCAGCTAAAAACCCTTGTATAACATAAACAAGATATGACAACACCTAAAGAAAATTCTACTTTCTGTTTTCCTCTTACCTTTAGTACAGCAAAGTAGAAGTGCCATCTTTTCTAATGCTTACACACCCAGTGCTGTGTTTTAGAGTTAACAATCAAAGTACTTGCAAGTCTTCCCATTACATGTTCCTATATTTCATTTCATTCCAGACCAAAATGAAATTCATGTAGTTACTGGACTTTTTTTAGTTCACGGTAGGGTAAACTACTGGTTTTTAGCTGGAAGTGCAGGGATAATCAAGTACTTTACAGTAGATATATCTTGGAGGTTTATTTTTCAGTGCTTAAAATTATCTACGATACTGCTACTATAATGATCATTATCTAATTTTCTTCTGAAGAAAAAAAATCTATTTGAATATGGAAAAAAATGGGCATTTAGAATGTGAACTCAATCATCATCAAAGGGAATTCCTTTGTAGTACTGATTTTATGACTTTGTTAAGTGCATTTATTATGAGAAGCATAAAAGAGATTTAATTCCATCATTAGCAGCATGGTAGAACTGTACTTTGAAGTAAATGTACCTTTGTGGAGAGAAAAAATCATAGACTGATTGATATCTGAATATGACTGCAGTAAAAGGCCTGCTTTCCTTCTGGTATGTCCCTGTTTTTAAGGTCTGCTATAGAACTCTGTCATCAAGCCTATACTAAAGGCAGTATAGATGTCTCCTTTGGTCCACAGCACCATGAATCAGAACACACTGACCAGCTACACACACAATCCTTCCCTTGGCTAACATTCATTCCAAGCAAAATGTGCACAACACTCAGAGGTCTTTCCTGTTCACAGTTTGTTCCCACAGTTCTTCCTTCCTGAATTAGTCTTCCTCTAACATCTTCTACCCAGACTGACCACAGTCAACTTGACAATGGAATCACCCATGAAAATTAAAAATGGGATTGTGAGTCCACCCATAAAGATATCTGCTGGTAGAGTGGTCTCTGAATGGAAGCTGGAGCTGTTTCTATTCTGTTACTGCTGTCACTAGCAACAGAAGTCTGCAAAGCACTGTTAAAAGTCATCTCCCTTAAGGCAATCCTTTTCTGATAACACTTTTTGGATGGAGGTTTTAATAGACACCCCCACAACTTAAAACTCTCCTGTGACATTTCTCCCATCTGCTAGATAGAAGAACATGGAGGCTTCCTATTCTGACAAATTGAGTTCCTGCAAAAAAACACCCTCCCAGTGTGTCACTTTAATGGAGTCACCTCTCTCCTTTCTGTTTCCCTCCATTTCCCTTCCTGTCTTTATTATACCTGAATACAATCAGTCCTCATAGCTCATCCGTACTGACCTTACCATCTCTCCCCCAATACCAAGGGCTCAGACTCACAGGACACCAGGTCCATTTTCAACAGTCACCTTTACCCCTTCTTCCAGACTGCACTTCACATTCAGAACAATACACCTCAGTACCATTCTTCAAACTCTCCTCTGATACCAAAACTGAAGCTTCCTCTTATTTCACTGCCCATCATGCTCATTAATGTCTTGTTCCCTCTTTAGCTGCTGTCTTCCATGCTCTCTATTTTTTTATTTGTTTATCTGTAAAAAAAAATAATAATAATAAAAAATAAAAAAATAAAAAAATCTGACTGTGTTTATTATTTGGCACCCAGGACAACATAGGTCCATAGCAAGAAATCCTAATGTGGTGGGCTCATACCATGGTAATACCAACAAAAAACTGCAATCCATAACAAAACATTTACATCTAAGTCAGCTAAATAAGCCACGTAAATCAGAAATCACCTAGTATTATTGAAGCCACTTCCTACATCACATTTTCTCCTCTGAAGAAGAAATGCTGTCAGAGACTCACGATCTTCTCTAAAGCCAGGTGACTAAATACCAAGATTTTTTTTTCCACAGCCACATTATAAATGAGTTATTTCCCCCTCTCTCAGATATGCACTGGGCCACATTTGTGCAACATCAGACGTTGCACTTCTGTGTAAACATATACAATGCACTTCTCTTTTATTCTTCATGTTCCTCTCTAAAGTTCTCCTTTGTGGGTGATGCCAAGAAAAACTGAAGAAGCTTGGCTGCTACATCAATACTTATCTCATTGTACCCCTTACTGCTTGGCTTCATCACGGGACTGTGAATTGCTTGGTGTGAAGATGGACTTTTGTTCTGTTTGTACAGCACTTTTGTAGCAGAGCTTGATGCAGACAGGATTTTCTAGGCACTGAAATACAGCGTTCTCATCTCAGTGGTGAGCAATGGCAATCTGATACTGTCTTACAAATGCCTTAAAAGGCTTCTTTGGTAGTTCCAGTTTTCCCCCTCTGAAAAAAATACTTTCAAAATAGTCTGTTGCAGTGAGTGTGCCATATGTGAGAGGCCTGGTTTCCTTCAGGACTATATGCCTTTCAGAAACATTCGCTTTTACAAAAAGAGTGCAGTGCAGTCAGTCTTGGAAAGGCCTTTGGAAAAGGCATTAATCTATCTGTGAAATGATCAGCTTCCAAGGAATATGGTGAAAACGCATCTAATTTCCTTTAGAGCCTAACTTATTTCAAATGTCTAATGCCTCATCAAGAAGTCTCACCTTTCCTAATTGCCTCATTTGAAAGAATAGAAGTTTCATGCAAAAAAGTGGTTGGGACCCAATGGAATTCATCCCAGGGGCCCCAGAGAGCTGGCTGATGTCATCACAAAACCTTTCCCAATTATTTTTCAGCAGTTTTGGGAATCTGGAGAGGTCCCTGTTGACTAGCTGGCAAATGTTGTTCCAATTTTCAAGAAGAGACTGAAAGAAGATGCTGGTAACTACAGGCCTATCAATCTGATTTCAGTGCCTGGAAAAATTATGAAGAAAATTATTCAAAAACACCTGAAGGAAAATGCAGTCGTTGGTCACAGCCAACACAGGCTCACAAGAAGGTCCTGCTTAACAAACTTCCTTTTATGACAAGGTCACCCATGTAGTTGACCAAGGAAAGCCAGCTGGTGCAATCTCTTTGGATTTCAGTAAAGCTTTCAATACTCTTTCCCATGGTATCCTTCTGGACAAAAGGTCCAGCATAAAGCTTGAGAAATACGTAATATGATGGATGAACAACTGGCTGACAGATCAGGCTGAAAGAGTTATAGGAAATGGGGTGACATCAGGCTGGCAGCCATTCACTGATGGGGTTCCCCAGGGCTCCATTTTAGGGCCAGTTCTCTTCAATGTTTTCTTAAATGGCTTGGATGCAGGACTTGAAGATAGACTAAGTAAGTCTGCAGATGACACTAAATTGGGAGGAGCTGTTGATTGTGACAAGGATGGAGAGGCCTTGCAGAAAGATCACAGAATCATCTAGGTTGGAAGAGACCTCCAAGATCACCTAGTCCAACCTCTGACCTAACACTAACAAGTCCCCCACTAAACCATAATCTTGACAAATAAAAGGCCTGGGCAATCACCAGCTATATGAAGTTTAACAGCAAGTGCCAGATTCTGCACCTGGAAAGGTGCAACCCTGACTGTATGTACAGACTGGGGGTCGAGAGGCTGGAGAGCAGCCCTCAAGAAAGGAATCTGGGCGTTTTGGCCAATGCCAAGCTTAACATAAGTAAGTGGTACGCCTCCTGCCAGCCAGGAGGGCCCAGTGTACCCCAGGGTGCATCAGGCACAGCGTGGCCAGCCAGCTGAAGGAAGGGATTGTCCCACTCTGGTCTGTGCTGGTGTGGTCTCGCATCAAATACTGTGTGCAGTCTTGGGCACCAAAATATGAGGAGAATTCAGTACTATCACAGGGTGCCTAAAGGAGGGTGACAAAGATGGTGAAAACTGTAGAGTACAAAACATATGAGGAGTCCTGAAGTCATTTGGGTTGTTAAGCCCAGAGAAAAGGAGACTATGTGGAGGCCTTATGGCAGCCTGCAGCTTCCTCATGAGCAGAGTGGAAAAGCAGGTGCTGAGCGCTGCTCTCAGGTGACAGAGACAGCATGGAGCTGGGACAGGGGAGGGTCAGGCTGAGTTTTATGAAAAGACTCTTCACTGAGAAGGTGGTTGGGCACTGGAAGAGGCTCCCCAGGGAAGTGGTCACAGCACTGAGCTTAACAGAGTTCAAGAAGCATTTGGACAATGCTCTCAGACACATGGTTTGATTTTTATTGGGTGGTCCTATTTGGAGCCGAAGTTGGACTCAATGATCCTTGTGGGTCTCTTCCAACTCAGAATATTCTATGATACTATGAATGTGAGGACAAGCACAAGTTGCTATGGAGTTGGACAGGATGCAAAACTAAAGCATGCCAGCTGTTTTATGATTGCTGCTCCAAGACTGCTGTTAAGTTGCCCAAGGCAGCTTACTGCACTTTTAGTGAGGATAAACTAACTGACACTTACCTGGCATTAAAAGCACACACAGGATCAGTTACTGCAATGAAACAAACACAGATGTGAACATGCGTCCCTCATCAAAAAGTCATGTCTGAGGCTAAATACAAAATCAGGTCCATGTAAAGCAATAGCAACTACTAAATTGCCTCAGCATCAGAATGGTTGTTTCTCACCTAAGGAACACACAGCATCTGTGGCTTAACTAGTCTTGCAACAACCTGAGTGTGTGAGCACCTAAATACCACATTTCAGATGAGACACATCTGAGTTCACATACTGGGACAGACAGCTTCCTTTTTCAGAAGAAACTCAAGTGACATGACATGAAATATAGGAACATGGCAGTGCTGGTAACAGGATCCACATCTTCCCAAATTCTCACCAAAAAAAAAATTGTTTCCCCTCACCCATCTTTGCAGACTGTTAGTAAAAGTTCTTCCAACTTCTGAAAAGGTTATAAATTGCTTAATCTGTATAAAAGGAGGTAGAAGCAGACCCAGAGATACAGGAGCCTGCGTTTGATGCAAGTCTTAACACTGAGCACAGCTTTTCCATGACAGCATAGTCTGTGTAGTTTTAATTCTCATATTGGTATTTTTCTTCCAAAGATTTTTGAAGTTTAAAATTCTCCTTCTGTACTCTGTGATCAAGACTATTTTTTAAAAATAAATTTCCTTAGTAGATAAGACTTATTTTAAACTCTTTATTTTCTTAGAATAAAAGTCATTATGCTATTGCAAAAAAATACTCACGGTACCCAAGCTGAGAAATAACAAAGCTGTACTCTTCAACGTTATGGATGCTTGCCAGATCCCCATCCTCCTTTCTACAAGATGTTAAGGCATCTTTCCATATTTTGGGATCCCTGTGAATTCTGTAACAGTGACCAGCATATGATATCCATTGATCAGGACATCTAATAGGCACATTAGTCTCTGAAAAGAAAAATAACCATGAAGAATTTTAGGATTCTATTCTCAACTAAAGACTGAAAATTACATAAGGAAAGATTTAACAAACAAATAAATTATATCTTTTCTAGACGAACAATTGCAGAGTTGAAAAATATGTAAAAGAAGCATAATGTACAAGTATGACCAAAAGTTAAAACTTCCAGATTTTTTTTAAGAACAATACAGTTGCAAACAAGTGCTTGAAACTTGTGAAAAGAAAGATTTAAACTGACCACAAAAACACACTTTTGACCCTTATAAGCATTCATGTATACCAAAATATAAAGTTTACAGAGCTGTGCTCTGTCACTTTCCTGTACTCACATCAGCATGACTCTTCATTCCCCATGCTGCATAGAACCTAATAGGAACCTAGGCTTACAGAAGGTATATAGGAAGGTGTTTTTTTGTCTTTTTTTTTGGTGTGTGTGTGTGTGTATGGTTTGTTTTGTTTTTTTCCTTTCCTCAGCAGACTTTTAGCATTTTATGGATTAGCCACATTTGCTAGATTAGCGAATAAAAAAACCAAAATGATTCTATAAGATCGTGCACAAATCCAGATAAGAACACTGCTTTAGGAGTTTTTTAAAAGCTCCATTGAGAAAATTACACTGTCAAAGTAAATGATCTATGCTTTAAAAATTGCTTTTAGAAGTTCAGCAGAACAAAGCAGAGTACTGCCAACAACCACCCTGCTGTTCAGCAAACAATTCAGCCTGAGGAGAAGTGCCATCCAAATGTATAATCAACAGAATACCACTGTTACAGAAACAAATTATGACTCTTGAAGCATTTTATTTTTAATCTGCAGACGGGTTCAGCAAACACCAATATAGAGAGTAGAACAAGGACAGCAGGTTTGCAGAAATTCTGTTGGCAAAATAAACTTATATATGTTGGGGAAGGAGAAGCGATGAGTTTCTATAGGACAGGGGAGTACATTCCATGGAAATATATAAGTAGGCATCCAAGTCACGATCAGTCATGCCCAGCTTGCAAATATGTACCCTGTTTCAGCTGGAGTATGCTGACAAGTAGAAGGTACTCAGTGTCAGAACCCAGATTTAAACTACAGCTATAGTTTACAGCTATAAACTACTTGGCTGCCTGCAGACCTCCTCAAAAAAGCACCAGCATCTTATCAAAAGGTCAAGTAAAATTGAACTTTGTCACCCCGGATCTCAGTGCATGGTTGGAGCCCTGTCACTCCTGCCACAGAACCAACTGGAGTAGAGACTAGGGAAACTGCGGAAAGACAAACTGATTGCTTTTGGTGTTCTTCAGAGAAATGACACAGATGTGGCAAATGCTGTTGCAGAGGCTTGTCCAATGCTTTAAACAGCCGCCTAATTTGTCTTATGTCTGCTGTCAACTCTGAGCATATGGATTTTACAGTGCTTTGCTATAACAGTCAGTGAGCAGCTCTTAAAAAACAAACAACAAAAAAAAACACTAGGCTTATATGCACCTTCAACACACTCCATGCACCCTTGTGCATTAAACAGAATAGATCAGAAATCAGCAGTTCAGACAGGGCTACAAAGAGAATTACAAAGGTCTTTATTCCCCACTAAATCTATGAGAGTTTGACTAAATCTGTGAGAGCCAGACTGAAGGAGACTGCAGGACTATTACTGTTAACACTAAAGCAGCTATGGCAGGCTGGGAGACTCTTTTGGTTGTAAATCCAATAACACCAGGGAATTTGTTGCAGGCAGAGAAACAGGAATAGTAGATGACAGTTCAGCTTTTTTTGGTGGTCTTATTGGGTTTCTTTTGGTGTTATTGAATGACACAGCTGGGCATTTCTCAGTAAAAGAAAGCCTTCAGTTCTTCATTTCCATTAGTCAGCAATGAACTCTGTGCTTCCCTCTTCTTTTAAAGACAGCGCTCAGTGATACAAGGCCATATGATATATTTTTCGTCTTAAAAGAAACTGGTACTAAACCCTGAACTTCAACTGACTTAAGCAAAAGAAGCAAGGCAAATTAAAACAAATAAGATGTAACAAAGGGAATCATGCTATTGTATAAAAATGTTATCCCAGATGACTACCTGATGAATACTGTGGAATAGAACACCATACAGAAACGAAGCAGAGATTGTTTTTTTCCCTCAAAAACAGAACAAATAATTTTGTAACCTATAAGCTTGGCTTGCTGAAGGCTGAAGATCTCCCAGTGATTGACTTGTGTGTCTATGAGGGTGAAAGCACTAGCTGAAGTTTTAATTTAGGCATTAAAATTTCTCTCTCACACATCCATTCTCTGCAGTCTGATATGAGAGAGCTCACAGAGCACTCACAACAGTTACACTAAGAGCATTTAATTCTCTCACAGATATTTGATTTTATGAAATATTTGGAAACTTAATACTTTAAGATCATTGCACATTGTCCAATTGGGATAAAATCTATTTTGTCAGTCACTTGGTGGAGGTAGACAGTCAACCAGCCTTTCCGTAGAAAATGAAGTTAAAAAATAAGAAAGTTATGCAACTGAAATTAACAGGTTCTTATTGATCCACTTTGCTGTATTACAGGGCAAATGCTTTGAAGCCATACGATTCTACATGACTTAATGTATATAATGATGTGGCCCCCTGCTGGAAAGAAACTTTTTCTGGGAAAAAAGATTCTAGAAATATTTTTCTCTACTTTCTTGGGGATACAAGCATGATTATATTTTGTTGTAAAGTGTTCTTTTATCCCACGGTATTTATACTGCTTTGTTGGACTTAACTGTAGTGTTAAAATAAAAATGGATTGCCTTTGCATTTAATGCATACGCTGCTAAGTGCATGCATGAATTTGTGATTAAATTATATTTTGACTCAGGAACCCTAGTCAGGAAAACATCATCTGCCAGGAGTTTTCCTTTACATCATTAGAAGCTGAGGGCACTTAACACCTTGCATGATTGCACACTTATTCTTTTTATGACTTCCTCCCACAGGACATTTTGGAATATAGTTTCTGATGTGAACCACCACCAATCTCTGTTTAATCTGTCACCTCACCATGTTTACTCAGTAATTTTCTGAACAACTGAAAACTTTTGTCTCTTTGGTGTTCTTCCTCCAAATTATTGATGCACTTGCGGTGTGGGAGGGAGGGGATGAGTTAAAGCCTAATGCATAAGAAAGAAGTGGCCATTAGCCCTGAATTAAAACTTAATTTAGACTGAATTTAAAACAAAATAAAATAGCAGCCAGAACTAAATCAGTATTATATGCATCAGTGGCTAAAGATGGATGTATGAATCTGAAAAGCTGAGCAGTAGCTAAATGAACAAACTAAGACAACCCAAATTAATTAAGCTATCTGGTTATCAGATGTATACAAATACTAACAAAAAAATTAAATTTAATTCAGGAAAGCATTAAAATATGCACTAAAGTCTTTCCCAACCCAGACAATAAATATGTTTGATTTAAATACTAATGTATTATTTAATTAATATTAACTAATTTCAATATTTAGTTAACGATACACTAGCTCATTCTTGTGTTCTTTTCTCCTTGCAATAAAGCAAAACAAGTTTGCCAGAAGGCTGTTCAAAGTGCTTTTGACTGGACTGGTTGTATATTGGCTATGGCAGGAGAAAATATTTTAAAATGTTTTTAAGCTGAATATTTTGGAAATTCAGCAATTGACATCTGGTTTGCCAATAATGTATATTAATAAATGGACTGGAAATAGGGTAGTAGTTTGTCTGCTTCTAAAACCTATGCAAAATTATGTCAATGGATTTGGGAGACACCTGTATGTTCTAGAAAGATAAAGAAACTTGGAAATAAGGGATAAAAGAAGGAAAGAGTGAAGAAACAAAGGAAGAAGCTAAAAGGTAAATTATAGAAATAGGTAATCAGGTCTAAATAAAACTATGAGATCCTCTCACTGGTTTCTTTCTCCAGTGTACCTTAAGCAAGTACCAGAATTACATTTCTTCTGAAAAAGTGCCTTTATCTATATAATTTAAATAATTTTAAAATTAGGTGAAATAGTTTTTATACATATAATAATTTTGTATGTATGTATATTTTAAATACTTTAAAATAAGTGTTTATAAATATCAAGAGAATTTTTTAAAATTCCACTACCAACTTGCACTGTGAAACTTACTTTGTTTCATAAGTAGAACAAATGACAAGAAGAAATAGATGTGTTTCAATGAGAACATGAGGCTTTAGATAATCACACACTTTTTTAAAACATTCATTTACCTTTTATTCTATCTACAAAAATTAACAGTTCTGTTTGGTTTTGGAAAGAGAACTCAACCATTTCTGCAATTTAGAAAAGCTTCTGAAAAAAGATGCCTACACAGGAAGTAGTGAGGCCAGAATAAAGGGGAAGTACACACTGTTCACTTTTACATTGAATCTTGGCCAAGCCACATTCTGCACAGATATAACTTTGCTCAGTTTTACCATGTGCAATAACAAATACCTATTAGAATTATAGATTAAAAAAAAACACTGGCCATTAATTATTTGTTAGGGGATTATTACCAAACCTACCTGTAGGAACAATGAAGGATTCTAAAGTTGCATTTCCTCGTTTACAAATGTAGCCAAGTTTCTGACTGCATTCCCGATTCTCCCACTTAGCACCTTTGCCAGGATTTAATGCTGCACAGATTTTTCCAGGTTCTGGAGAAGGATATCCTTCAATAACAATAAAAAAAAAAAAAAAAATATTTAACAATAATAACCAAATATAAGCACCTCGTGGTTACACTTCCAATTGCTCACATATTCTAAGTTGTTCCATGCCTTAATTAATTATAAGATATGTTAATATACTGGCAACTGTAATTCTCAACAGTCCCTTAGCCTAAACAATGTAGCTCGTTTCCCTTAGCAGATACTCTTCTCATAGCAACCACAAGCTGAGATATTTATCCAGTTTACAATTTTCAACCTCTTCACAGGCTCAAAGTCTCAATGTAAGGTATTACAGTGCACATACTTCATTTGTTTTTTCCCCTTTCTCAGCTCCGGAATATAATCTTCAGGTGAAAATCTGTTCAGTAAGCTAGTCAAATTCTGCAGTTAGTATAAAAGACATAAAAATAGTAAGTGGTTATGCTGGTAACGTGAACTTCTTGTCCACTTGTCTAAACAACACAACAGTGAGATATTTGGCTTTCTTCAGTTGAAGATTAGCATTAGCACTAACAGGAACATCTAGAAGGAAAGCAAAAAGTGTAGAATACAGCACATTTCTGCAGTAAACTGGATGAACTTTCCAAGATCTGGTCTATGATTAAACTTAACATGGATTTTCTTTCATATCTCAACAAGTTGCTACACCACATAACAAGGAAGTGATGGAATGGCTCAACAATAAATACAGCAAAACAGTAATTTCTAGTATGCAAGATTCAGTGAAATTTTTCCAATGTCATTATTATTTCATTTTACCTTAAATTACAGTCCTTACCATGGGAGGAAAAAATACTTTTATGTCAAGAACAAAAATTTTGATTGGTTTAATGCATGAGAAAAGCTCAGCTGTTGGCAGTTAGCTCTCCCAAATGCCTAACCAGCATAACTTTAGTTTAAATGTTGATAACTTAGCTCCTTTGTTGCAGATTTTTTTCTGTTATCTATTTAAGGCTAGTGAGATGGAAGAATGTGAAGCTTCCACAAATTCTTTTAAAACATCCTAGTAGAAGAACAGTCAACTCTTGAACATCTGGGAAAATGGGGATGAGAAAAAGATAGGCTGACCAAAGTAAAACTGTGAAGGACATATTACAAGCATAAAATTTGTTAGATAGACATAAGAGTATCACCTTCAAATAAAATTAAGAAACTTAAAGGGTTAAAGAGAAATGGAGCCCATTTTGGTTACTCCAAAACTCATATAATTCTTTGCAGGATAGCTGAGGTTTGTCAGCAGTTTTAACAACCATGAACAGCTTCCCTTGCTGATTTGGCTCTGTCTCACAAACAGGTTTCCTCTACTCTTTGTTACATGCAGATTCTCACCTGTGCTCTTAGAAGACAGACCTATAAATACCCTCACAGCAACTTGCAGTTCAGCCCATCTGTTTTCCTCATGTGCTCTCTCAATTGGAGAGCTATTTATACAGTGGTTCAATTCATGTCAAAGCTTACAAAGAGGTTTTCTCTACCTAGAATGTAGTTTGGGCTTATCTACACAAGGAAGCTACTGGGTGATAAAATGGAGTTTACACCATAATTTACACCATCACTGCAGGTTAAATACATGTGACATGCTTGGTGAAGATGAAGAGCATTCCCACTGCATAACTTCAGACCTCAACTTTGTACTAGCTTCCAAAGACTTCCTGAATACTCAGGGCAAGGAAACAGGGGTCTTGCTAAAAGTCACCTTAACACAGACACTGCAAATAGTAAACCGGAAAATCACCTCTTCTCTGCTGATGGCATAAGAGGCTAGCTTTGTAACACCAGCACCAGAGCTTAACCTGCTATGTGCAGGTGTGGAGCAGCTGTTTTGGCTTCAAAGTAACAGCCTAACACGTTCAGTTAACCCAGACCATGCATCAGTTAATCCAAGATGAAAATAAAAATTGAATCATTAAGCAAATAACCAAAACAAACTGGAAAAGAAAGGAATTTAAAAAATAAATAAATGACCAGTTTGAGCACACAAATGAAGACACCCAGAGCATCAGATTTACTCTGTATTCGCGTAGAAATGAAGCAAAGCAAGATATACAGATGGCTTAAAACTTTCCTCTGAATTTGGAGGCTACGATTTGCATCCTAAATAATAAATTACACTCATCATCTATCCGTAGCATGAGGGCTGTCATTAACACTGTTTATGGCCACAGTCAGAATCTTTCAACTTCAAAACAAGGTGAGTAGCAGCAGGACAGTAGAGCGCAAGAGAAGAAATCTGTTATACAAAGACTTTTTTTCTTTCTTTTGAAACCTATTAGAAACACATTTAATCTTACCTGGAACCCAATTTAAGTATCGAAAAGGAGCACCACCAACCCACTGCCATCCACTGTTGAAATTCAAACTGTTAAGACCAAACCACAGAGCTGAGCTCAGCCTGCCAGTCAAACCTAGGTAACAGAGACAAAGAGAGACACTGGCAGTGCACAGCAAGAGCAAACACTCACTTAGAACTTGAAAGCTGAACTCCTTTGGTTCTCCTTTTTCCCAGTACAAGTTTTTTAAACTTTTAACAATATACTTTTGAGGTGGCTATGCTAAACTTGCACAACATGTAGTCTTACATGGCCATACAAAAAGATTAATTTCAGCTTTACAGTTTTCACAATTCCAGGTAGGGAATTGTGTTGGAATGGAAAACAAAATGACATACATGCTCTTTGTAAGCTCATTATCATAAATATGAAGCAAGGTGCAGAATTATAAAATATAAGATGGAAGTTACATAAAAGGAAAAAAAAATAAAAATCAGTTTTCCAAAAAACAAATATGAATTGTTTCCTGCTATGTATTTTCCATCAGTTTTAAATATACAAAATATTTTAAACTAATATTGTAAAGTGTTCATATTTTATCACACTATATTTAAACATGTTCATTCCAAAAATCATCTTTTTAACAGCACACCTTGTGCATTTTCAGACTCATCTGATTTCACTTCTTTAGCCAACTGTAAGTCAGGTTTCCAAATGCTGTTCCAACCTTCTGCTCCACATCTGAAAACCACTTATTATGCTCATGTATGGTCCTACTGAATTCTCTGGTATTATTTATAGTAATTATTAATCAATTGTCTCTCTCTGCTTTGTGTATAAGACTCAGAAGCCTTGCTGGATGACTGCTGATTATTTCTGAATTAATTTATTTCTGCATAGCTTACAGAAAATCATTGCACAACATATATTATTAATTTCTGCTGTTACTGGTGGCATCATGCCAGTAAGCAATTTTGCTCCACGTATTTTAGTTGTCTTTGACACTGTGGTTATGAGCTGCGCGTGAAGCATGGCCAGGTTAAAAGCAGGGGTAAACACTGGAAAAGGCTGCAATGTCATACTGGAGCCTGATCTGGCAACAACACAGTGATGTGTTCCAGTACTACGTCTGTACAAACAAGTGGAGGTTAAGAGAAGCAAAAACTGAGCATGACAGGAAGTCCTGGTTCTGCCAGAATAGTTGCAGAATGAAAAATGGATTTCCACATACATTTGGCAGCAATATATAATAGTCTGCAGTTCAAACATGCCTACTAGTAATTTACTCCTAAATTTCAATGTTCACTTGAGCACTAATTTTAACAATAAATGTATCATAGTAAATAAGACTCAGGTTTTGACCAAATACTTAAATTGAAACAGAAGTTTACACAGAAAAGGCTATGCATCACGTTAAAAATGCATTTACTGAGTACCCAGTCATCCTCTGAATTTACAAAGCACATGTATGTTATATCATAGAAAGGTTTATCTCCCAATTGATGTGACATATTGAAAGTATTTTCTAATTTATTTAATAGATGTAATAGTGGACTGATTCATGTGTGTGCACAGGCTCAGAAGGTAGTAAAGACAGGACTGCCGCTTTACAGAATGCAAATGCATTCAAGCGTGAATTCAGGAGTGAATTTTCTCAGGAGAGAAGTTTGAAAATTACTTTGGGAAAAAATGAAAGAGACTGAAATTAAAACAAGCTATTTGTAAGTCCTCTTGTATGTTGCTTATTTTTCATTCTTTTCATATTTCAGCACATAGCGATGATATAACAGCTTTAATGAAATAGGCCAAAATGCTTACTAGTACACACAGCAAGTGCAGCTTAAAAAAGATGTAATCTTGGTATTTGCCTTTTTGCTTTGAAAACTACTTTGTATTTTCATGCATTCCAAAATTCTTTATTTCTTGCATTGCTTATTTGCTGTTATTTTGCATGTTACTGTAAGTTTCTGGCAATGTTGATTAAAGATAAAATAAGCATTAACTTTCCAATTTTCCAGGTGAATTATTCAAGACAACAATTTAAATCTATTAGTTAACAGAAATGAACAACATACAAACTTTCAAGATGGAACATGCTATATAAGTGCCACTGTTACAATAATTCCCTTTTTTAAAAAACTGCTGGATGATATTTCTCTACCTGTCAGGTATGTTTGTTCATGCAACTCTGTGATGCTTAATAACTCTGCCTTCTGTTGTTGACAGCTTTTTCTTGCTTGGTGCCACGTCAGCGCTGCCTCAAAATTTATCTGATACTGGACATTTGTTAGAGGATCAGTATTCCACAGTGAATCGATATTAACTGTAGGGAGAAAAAGAAATGCTGTAACTGATCACAAATACTAAGTCAGATAAAATATAGAATGAATTGCCCAGCAAAAATACACAAACCTAACAACTGCAGTATAGAACTGGTTTAAAAGGAGTCCCAAGGCTCTCTAATATGTTATAAACCCAGGCCTGAGCTAAACCATGACGATAGCATGAGACAATAGACACATAATGAAACAACCCCATTATTTTCTCTGGTATAACAAAGCTTCTGTTTACAATGGAAGATGAATGGCCAAAGTCATTCCAAAAGAACTGATTTTTAACTATGGAGAAAAACACTACAACCTGACAGACTCATGCTAGCTAAGGTGTACATGAAGCTGTTCTGAGCTAAGAAATCCCTGTTTATTTTACAAATGTTGGGTGCTCTATAAAGTGGCTATGGATTTTCTGAGATAGAGGTAATTAGACCCAAATACCGGATGCAAAATTTCCTTATCAGCATGAGTCTCACACTTTTCTGCAATTCCTGACTTGTCTTATGCATGTATACGATATACTTCCATGCATTCTTCTCTGTCCCATGACTTGACTGAATCTTGTTGAAAACCTGAAGTTGGCAAATCTTGGCAATGTCAAACCATTGAAAATGTCATCCAGCAGGGCCTGACATTAGAAGTGGCCCCAGAAGGAAACACACTCCTCAAACTGTTACAGCCTTTCCTAGCTCATATCAGGTTAATCTCCACAACACAACATAAAACAGCATGATCTTGCTCTGCCAAAAACAGGACCTACTCTAGATCCCAACTAAGTATCACTCCATAAAGTTGCATGACAAAAGTAGAATATAGTAGAGGTCATTGTATGTCTGCAGACAATGGGAAAGGGACTGAAATTCCTGCAGCGTCTATCAGCTCCTTAAGTTGCAAGCTGTGAAAAAGTTAAGAGAAAGGGGTCTTTTCCTTTTTCCGAATTCAGAGATCACAGAAAACATAAGAGTGTAAATAAGAGGAAAACAGTACAATAAACAAAACTCAAGACAAAGGATGGTACATGTTAAATGTCAGCAGGTCAGTAACCAGTTCCACTTTTTCCTGTATTAAATCTGATAGACAATATGAAGTGCTTCTTTTCAAATTACCCTTAGACAACAACATAAATCCATAGTATACTGTAACATAGACACTCAATATGGGAACTTTCATCCAATTATCATTACCCACAAACTAACTTCTATCCAAAGTACTTTGTGACTACCAGAAGCCAAAATTGCTTTGCTACACTGAGTTCTACAAAAGCTTTAATTCCTGGGTCCAAGCACATGCCTGGAATAAAATAGAGATTGTAATATTAAAAGTCTATAATTTGTAAAGAAATTTGTCTCTGACCTGATAGAACGGGTTTTAAAAACCTTGTACAATTACTAGAGAAGAAAAGAAAAACAAGTCTCTAGCATTCATCCAGTCTTCAACCTCCCTCCCTTGGTCTCTTAATTTATAGATGACTTGCTTTTGGTGCTGCTCTATAGAACTTTGGTCTTTCATCAAAATAAAGTTCATTTCTGAACCTTTTTTTTAAAAAAAGATATTTCTATTTATGAGGACAAACGCCTTCACGGAGCGGGTTTTTAGGAAACCTCCATGTTATTGTTTAAAACTCAGTATCCCCAGAGAAACCAGAAGAGGAATCACTTTTCTAGAATGATATGTTTTAGCATCTAAACTTAATTCGTAATAAAATACACCTGCATAACTGGAAGAAGAATTTTTAAAAGCTCAACTTTATCCCTACACTGATGAACTCAACATGCATTTTTGTATACATGGAAATTAGTGAGAGCTAGCTATTTCCGCTAAGTGGAAAATTCCACTATCTTTAGTCTTTAAAAACAAAGTGAAGCAGACCAAAAATGCACTGAATTTCACTCATAGCCCTTGACAAACAAGCTAAAACCTACAGGAAAGAAAAATGTCTCTATTGATGAAAATATTTATTAAAATTAAAAAAAAAAATGTTAATAGGTTTATCACATACAGTATTTCTACTGAATCTGGAAACAGAAGAAACGGGAAATCAGTAATGGTCTTGAGAAGTTTAAGTTCCAAAAATGCTAGCTGAAATCTTGCCTTTGACTAGCAGTAACAATACAAGTGTTCTTGTTTGCTTAGTTAGCCATCCAAAACATGCTAGAGTCTCAGTCCAATATTCTTGGAAACCACATGAACAGAATCATGGCAAAAGAAAACTGAATATAAATCTTGCTAGACAGCCCATAATATAACTGCCATCTCTTCCTCTCTGACCAGATAGTCAGGAACAAGTCCCATAATAAAGACTTTATAATTTATATGAGTTTATAATATAGTATATGATATAACTAAATGCTGCCAGTAGTAATAAAGAAAATCTAAAGTATACTAAATTTCCTTCACATAGTTATCTTCACTTAGATATTTTTTCCTAAAGTGTCTCTTTTTCTTTTTCCTAGATTAATTTGTGAGGTCCAAAGTCTTTTGGGTAAATCAGAAAAAACATGGTAAATCACCCTGTGTAACTTATTTGGCTATTTAACATGGCATTTTGAACTAGAAATAAAACCACACTGAAAAATTCCTTAAAAAACCTTGAAATGCCAGCATGGGGGAAAAGCCTGACATAAAAAAATAATAATAACATTTTAAAAAATCATTTTTTTTGAATTAATGCAAGGATTTAGGTTTGCCCAAAGATTAATATGCAAGGCTATTTAACTATTTCCTTACTCCCTGCATTTTTGTTTACTTTCTGGGCTTTCTAAATTCTTTACAGAAGCTCTAGCTCTTTCAGCTCTCAAGAAAAGAGCCTCAATGGACTTTTGCCCACTTCAGTACAGCTATGGACATACGTCATGACTTGATCTCTTGGTGATCTTACCTTGTGCAACCTGTTCTCTTCCTCAGCGCCTAGTTCTACATTGCAATGTAACATACAGCTCAAAAATACACAGCGTTAACCTGTAAAGAATCAGTATTTCCTAAGGTATTAAAAATTGTCTGAAGTGGCAGAAACACTTCTCAGTTTCTTCCTGTGGGATTTAAGTTTCATCTGTCAGTGTATCAGCATCTCTTTTTAAAGAACCAACTAAAGGGCTCATACTCACAATTATGTTACCTCTACTAGTCAAATTTCCACATTTCTTTTGAGTATAATAATTACTTATGAGTATAATCTTAGCCCTCTTCGTACTGGAGAACATTTAGGTTCTGCTCACAATAAAATGTGACTGGTTCAATTGTAATTTCAGAGTGCCCAGGCCCTATTATGAAGGGCTGTAAACGCCTTCATATCAGCACCTTTGCCCCCTCCAGATAGTTTAGAAAAAGAACAATCCTTAAATCTTATTAAATAAACTTTAACATACAAAAGACTTCAATGTTCTCTGTCTAAAAGGTGCTCTTGAAGTTTAACAACTTACCACTGTCATGCAGTGCAGTTCTCAGTCATACGGCTGGCTAAAACTTTTCTACCCCAGCCTGTCTCTCATTAAAATATATGATCTAAACATGAATATTTTATAGCCAGCACTGAAGAATTAGGAAGGAAACATGCAGGCAATCAGCATAAAGCAGCTTTTTCCAAAAACAATCACAGTCATCTGAATGGATTTCCTTGAATTATGCCAGAGAACTAAACAAAAATGTAATGATACCTCCTATTTGCGTTGCTCAAAGAATGCTAGACAGGTAGCATACTTAAGCTGATTTGCATGTGCTCTATTTATGGGACTGATATTTCCAACATGTTTTTATATCTTGAAAATAATATTGGCCTAGGAAAAAAATAGCATGCAATTTTTATTTTTCTGAAATAATGAATGCAACATTCATGGAAATCATATGATGACACTGATACTTCATCATCAGACCAGTTAAGATCAACCCACTCTGTTTTCTTCATATCAAAGGAAAGATGTGTTTTTCTCTTTTGTTCTTACTGTGGTCAGTTGGAGCTTTACAGCCAAATACAATCATCACAATCATGCCACCTCTCCCAGCATGACAAAAAAAAAAAAAAAAAAAAAAAAAAAAAAAAAAAGCTTGCAAATTGCTTCGTACATATCTTACAGAAGTTCAGATAAACTTTACTCAAACTGCAAATAATTCAAATATATACAAGCATATTACTCCAATTTACTTAAAGGAATGTCAACATTTCCACATAAAGATCTGTATTTTCATAACACTACAGTTAAAACCTAGCCATACTCAAACCAGGGAATTTAGAATATAGACCTTTCTTACTGCTTTTAATTACAGAAGAGTAAGTAATGTAGCATGTACTAGGATTTAGTAACAAGTTCACATAAGTTGTCTTATGTCACAAGGCAATTCATTTGTATGAAGTCTCATTTTTCAGTTGTGAAATTCTAGCTTACAGTTCTGCAGCAAACTTCTTTGCCATCTTTTGTATATACTAATGTAATACCTTTACATCTAATTAACTTGCTATTTGAGCAAATGCTGCAATTATAGATACCAGTATACGATTAACACACTTTCAACAGGATATATTCAGACAATTTTTGTATGCTGAGCCCTATTTTCTCATATTTAAGTTGTTCCTAAGAAACAGCAAGCTGCATGGTGACAGAAAGCATAAAGTTTTAGATTGCATTTTGTACAGTAAAGCACACAACAAGGACAGCAATATTCTCAATAACAGAGCACAGCAGAATCTTCAATATACAAAACTCACACTTCAGTGGGCAAAATCCATACATCTTGTCAACATCAAAGTTGGAAGTGGTTCCACACCAGAACCAGCCATCTGATCGGCCAGCATCTGTGCAGTCAGCATACCATTTGTCACCAAACTTAAAAGGGAATACACAAGGTGCTCCATTGGCATTTCCTTTCACTGTGTAGGTATCTAAGGAGACACAACAATTTAAAGATGTATAAGATGTAATAAGCATGGGATATGTATCAGTTCAGCTTTATGATCATGTTATAGCCAGCAGAGCTTGCTAGCTTAGTATCCAATCTGTACTTGAAATGGCATGTTGACTGTTTTTACTCTCTAGGTCTAAGCTGATACCCAGTTCCACAATGAGACAAATTTTAATCAGTTACAGAGACCACTGGCCAGAAAAGGAGACTACTGACCAGAACTGACTGAGCCAACACAAGTGCTTTCCCACGCTAAATTTTACATCCATAACAAGTATAACATCCAAAAAGTTAAGTAATTTTCTTTTTAAGCCCAAACAACTGTTGGTTCTTGTGTTGATAACTCAATTATGGACCATTTTAGATGTAATGTCACACAGGTATAAACTTGCAGGATATACACCACAGAGTGACTCCTTCATACTATGCCCAAATAAAATTTACATCAGCATCTAAAGGCCAATTTTATTTTCCAGAAAGCCGAGTTAATGAAACTTATCAAAGTAACTAAAGCAGCTTTCTACATGTGCACACACGATGTATGTACCTCGGTGAGAGGATGTACAGAGGAACACCACTTGACAGGGACCACTACGGAACTGACATACCAAGGTCACTGTCTCACAGAGCTGCTAGAAAACAAAGGGCGAAGGAGAGATGGGGCATAACTCCATCTCCTCCCTGCCTCCTTTCACATAATTTGCTTCGCTAGGGTTCTTTTTTTCTGGATCTGGGTCAAGGACTAATACTGTAATCAGCATTTGTGCTAACCCTAGAAAATGCATCCTTCCCTTCCTCTGCCCCTTTCTGTTTACCAAAGGGAAGCCAGATGTATTCCCAGTTACTATCATAAACATCCATGTATGTACATTTTCATATTTAACTATTTAAAATATTTTCTTTGTCTAACACTTCAGCACCAACCCTGAGAGGAACTTCAAACACCTAGAAATGCACCTTTAGTATACTGGACCTGAAGATACCATGAGTTAATTAAATCCTCACAATATAATTTATATTTGCTCCCCAGGAGGGGGGGGGAAAAAAACATAATCAACAGACTATACACTGATACTATGTTTTTTCTGTAGAAATATAGTCAAAGCTATCACTAACAGTTGTGTACTGGTTATACACGTTCTGAATAACCACAGGCTTTCCTCTTCCTCAAAATGAATCACCGCCTTATATCGTTAATTATCTACCATAACTTGGACAAAAGAAAAGCAAAACAAACCCCTCAGAAAACATAAAGCACACTCGCATTGTTGATTTCACCAGAAGTTACACTCACTGATCACTGACAAGACTAAGGGAATTCTCCTACACTTCTAAATATTTTAATTAGATACACATAGAAATGAGCTTAGAATACAGAAATTAATGTATAGAACTTTACCTTCATAGCCTCGAGAACACAGATCGTCTGTGGTTCCGTAGACTTTCCACCTACTCCATAAACCAGATCCCTTGTACAGCATAATATTCCTTTCCTGTCTGTTTCCATAGTTGAAAAACAAATCTTCCCCTTGGATTGCAAAGAGAGTCTCATTTCTGCATTCCCATCGCTGGAGTTCGCTAGCCTTGTCACAAGGATACAGAGTGATCGGAACCCAGTCTTTCTTCGAAGGCACTCCCAAGCACAATTTGAACGCTACGCTCATAAGCTGGTGATCTGAGACCCACCTGAATTTTTGTGACTCACTTTCTTGAACGCAAGGAGCAGTAGTCACTGAATTAGAACTTTGAGCCAGTACACAGCGCTTGTGGTCTTCATTATATATTAAAAAGATGCTAGTATCTGTAAGGCAAAAAGCAACAGAATTATTTGGAGTAATCTTACGTACTATCTAAATGAAATATGAGTCTGGTTGCTGCTCTTGGGGTTAAAATCTCATCTTCTGTTCAGCAAAAGAAGGTGTGTTACTCCAGTGGACTACATCTGTTCAAGTGACTGAGAATGCAAACAGTTCAGATTTCAGGACATTTCAACTATCTTGCATCAGTGAAAGCATCTATACTCAAAAGAGCAAGGCAGTAGAGACAGATCTAGTGTCTCCTGCAGCTTTAAAGCTTTTTTTTTTTTTCAAAAACAAAACAGTTTTCCTCTTAAGGAAAAAAGCCCACTTAGTTTCTTTCCAAGCTGCAGCCATGGGAGTTAATGGGAGGAGGGAGCACACACACCATACACTGCAGATCCTGGTGCTGAGCGCTCAGCTCCTTGATCCTGGCTCCCAAGTGTGAGAAGATGCCTACAGCAGAAGTTCTTCAGGCTCCATTTCACCTTGATGGAGATTTTTGCTCTCATAAGCTCTGCTGAAATCCTTGAAGTCTTAACTGAGGGGAAGGATTTTTATTTTTTACCCTTTGTAAACAAGCTACTTGTAGGGCTAGAACAGCATATTATTTTTTCACTCAACTGCAGTAATCGGTGATTACTTTGTCCTTTCTTACATTTTTCCAGTGACTGAGAATTTCTCCTCCTTCCTCTGATCGCCTTGAGATACATTTTAGGATGGTAAATTAACAGTTCACTGATATTCTATCTCAAAATGTAACAGGCTGCACAAGGTCTTAAAATTGTATTTTAACTGGGCTACAAGCTAGGAAAAAGACCAATTTATGCTACTCCGGGGATTGAAGCTAATTGAAATATTATTTATTTTAATGCTAGATTACCAAATTAAACAAATTCTACAATGAAAAAAAAAATATTTAACGGGAAACAGGTTAACCACAAAACATTTTCCTGTCTCCGCTGTGGTCTCAATGTGGAAATGATCATAATTTACTACAGGAGAACAACCTGGGAACAAATAACCTCTATCTCAGACAAAGAGCTGACCTAGACTTATTTCACCCCTGATTCAGTTTCCTTCTCCTGTCCTTTGGCTTCCAGCTCACTGGGAAGCAGTATAAAACTGATGAGCACTGGAGACAAAAATTGTTGCCTTTTGCCAATCAGCTTTACTCATAGACAATACAAGGAAATATATAATTATCACTTCTGGTGATAACTTTATTTTAATTCTGCATTTCTACTAGGATTTAGCACAATGATACATGCAATGCTTGCAACTCTCCTTTTCCTGAAATCTTATTTAAAGCTTCCGGTTAAAAGGAAATGTCACACTTCTTCACAAGTGTGGAAAACACTGCTTGATCTTTTAAGCTGCTAAAATTTTATTTGTGGCTTAATATAACATTATATGTTTTATGCAACTTGTGGTGTTAAAGAGAGGACACTAGGCATGTAAAAAATGTACCCCAAAGTCAAAAGCCTGGACTGCTGTACCCAGGCCCAAAAGAGTGGGGAGTTCTGGCTTCAGAGACAAGGTCAGAAAGCTGAATAAAGAGGACTGGCCAGTGGGAGTGTGAAAAAATCTTTGGTCCTCTGCTTTTCTGACTGTACCTTTACAAAGTGTAAGCAGAATGTAAACGCAACATAAAAGCTTTTACAAGGGCCCCAGTGCACACAGGGATCTGACAGCAAATAATACTTATGTATTATAAACAGCTAAAGGGCCAACATAGCCAAGTAGGCGTTAAAAAGAAGTTGGCACTAAAGCAGGATGGAAGAACAAGAGGTAAAAGAAGGCAGGAGTAACTGTGGTTGAGACTGCAGTTGGACAATTTCCTTTTCCTTGTTGTAACTCCTAATACATCCATGACCACACAGCTGATTTGTATCATGGTCCTGTGCTGCTCCAGGTTATGGCTTTACTTCTGTGTCTGTTCTGCACACCCAAAGCAGATTCCCACACAATACTTTCTTGTGTGAGATATTAGAGTCTACAAGAATATCAAACAAGTCAGGTACCTGTGAAACCCTGCCAGCTCTTCTCTGTAACCACTTGATATCACTTCTTGTCAACATATTGAGTTGTATCTGTAAAATGGGCTGTGCAGAATTATTCATGTAACTGTTAACTGTGTTTCTGCACTGTTCTGTAGCAACATTTGTCATAGGGCTCCCATAACAGGGGGCCATTCTTCACTAGAGATGAGCTGGAGGTGGTACACAAGAAGGTTCACTAGAGCATCACCCAAGTACTACAGTCTTGGTACGTTGAATTATGGCAATTTCTAAGAGAGTAACATATAACAAAGGTTTCAGAAATTACTCCTGGAAAAAGGTTCATAGAAACCTTCCAGGCATAAGTACCAGCTCATCTCACCCTTAGAACTGTACTGGGTCTGTCTGGGATGGAGTTAACTTTCCCCACAGCAGCTCATACAGTGCTGTGCTTTGCACTTGTATCTAGATCGGTATTGATACTGTACCGGTGTTCTCGCTGTTGCTGAGCATCAAGGCTGTGTCTCTGGCCTTAGCCCCCAAAAGGTCACTTGGCTAGGGGTGGCCAAAAGGCTGGGAGGGAGCATAGCTGGGAATAATCCATGCCATAAGATGCCATGCTCGATGCTAAAAGCTTCAGGGGAAGAACAAGGGAGGATGTTCCAGAAGTTGCCTGGACATCATTTGCTAAAGGGTAGCTGAGAATAATTTTTTCTTTGCTTTTCTTTCATTAAACCCCTGCCTCAAACCCACAAGTTTTCCTCCATTTAATTTTCTCCCCACACCCATCATCCTCCTGCTGAGGAGGGGGAGTGAGATAGTGGCTGTGCGGTACTTAGCTGCCTGTCAATGTTAAATCACAATAACCCATCCAGAGGCATCTAGCATCTTCTACCTCAACTGTCCCAAGCAGATCCTAATAGATCCTTTTTCCCACACAGTTTCATTTTTCTTTACCCATCTCACTGATGATTTGCCTATTTCTGGCCCCAGAAGGCATGTACTGTAAAATGTTACTGACCAAGTACCTTTTCCACAGCAGAGATCACATTTTAAAAGTTCCAGTGTATGTCAACACATACACATACACAAGCTGTGTATGCCAACACAGCTTCAGATTTTGCAGCTTTTTCAAACTACCACGGAGTACATGAGTGTAAATAAAGAAGTGACTCATGAAGTCAGTGAAGGGCTACCAGTGTCAAACACCTACTGAGAGCACCCCAACAGCACACCAAAGGCCAGAGGCAAGAGAGGGGCAAGTAATGAGGCAGCCAGCAGGATGACTGTCTTCTCCGTGGAGGCTCTCGCTTACCAGATAGCCTACAGTGATTGCTGCTAACTACACAGAAAAAAAAAAAAAAAAAAAAAAAAAAAAAGGTAACAAGATGGTGTTAGGAACCTCAGCTTCAGTAGACCTCAAACTGGACTGCAAAGTATGCCAAGAAGGCTTTCAGGAAGGGCTGAGGCGAAACTTTTGCTGGAATATAGCTGTGCACTGAAAATCAGAAATTCTGAGGTGCAAGATCCACATTTCACCCAGACGACCTATGACAATATCTGGGGTACTCTAACACCCCCAAGCAACCCTGCTTGGTGCCGACTATGCCCCAAAAAAACCTGAAACCCAAAGAGACACCTCATGGTGCAGCTTCATCCACAGATCACCTCAGGGTGAGGATGGGGAGGGGGCAGCATTTGGGGCGGCTTGAGGGGGGGACGGACGGGTGGCGGCCACCTTCCCTCCGGCCCTCCCCGACGCCCCGAGGCTCCCCTCGGGCAGCACGGAGGGGGGTAAAATGGCGGCGGGCTTCTCCCCGTCCCGCGGGGCTGCCCTCCACCTGCGCCCCACACACAGCCGCAGGTCGGCGCCTGCCGAGACCCCTCTCAATTCCGGCGTATCGCGCACAGCCCCTGCGGGCACTTACCCAGCAACGGAAAAGCCCCGGGAAGAAGTACGAGGAGGAGCAGGAGGAGGGAGGGAGCCATCGCCGCGGCTTCGCCCGTCGCGCCCCTCCGCTGTGAGGAGAAGGCTCCCCGCCGGGCAGGTCCTCCGCACTTGTGCAGGGCTGGTGGATCGGGGGAAAGCTCTGGGCTCGAGATGATAAGGAAATATCCTGTCACATGGGGTGCTTTGAAATAACAGGAATTAGCTGTTCAAACTTTGCTTTCCTAAGCTGATTTTCCTCAGCGGGGGGAAGAGCCTCCTTCCAGGCACATGCAGGTGATAAAGTGATGATAGCTGAGAGGCGGGCTGGGTTGTTTTTTTGTTGTCGTTCTTTTTTTTTCTTTTCTTTTTCTTTTTTTATGCCCTGCGTGACCCTGTCAGTGCTGCACGTGGGTTTTTGCTCGCTTTTATAAGAAAATCAGCCCTCCGGGGAGGACGGGGAAGAGGAGCATCCACCGTGAGCGAGCAGGACACTGCTCCTCCTGCCTCCTGAGGGGAGCCCGCACCTCCAGCAACCCCAGCTCGCCCAGGCTTCTCCCAAACTGCAGGAGGAGGAGGAGGAGGAAAGCCCTACTTTTTGGAAATCAGGATTTCTCTGGGCCACCCCCCTCAGGTAGCAGGTGCCCGGCGGGGATGCACAGAGCTGCAAGCTCACACCAGCTATCACTGCCCAAGCTACAGACGAGCACATCGGCACAGATGAAAATGTGCCACGCATGTGTTTACTTGGTTTTTGCTCACCAGCTGCTATGAGCAATTAGGTTTACATCTGTAAATGCTGGCTTTTACAGCATCGTTTGGAAACAAGCCCTGATTACTGTTATTATTTTGTCTTGTCTGCACTAATACCCACGTTTCAACGTTAATGCCAAGGATCAGAACCAGATTTGTTGCCTGTGTGAGTAAAGTCACTGGGAGTCGTGGATACTGGAGGAAGAAACGAGAAGGACTAAAGCACCTCTTTAAATATTTCTCCAGCCTTTTCTGAGCTCTGATAAATTTCAGTAGGTTTTTGTTCGTCTTCTGACTGATGGCTGTATTTCCTTTTAACGTATGTAAACTATGCTCACACAATCGGAGCATGGGGGGGAGGGGGGAAATAGAAACTTGCTAGCTGGGTTTTCACAGGCTGAAGCATTAAGTAGTCTTTCTGAAAAGGTGCCTTTAGAGCACAGTCTGTCTTGAGTTTTTTACAGCTTCTTCCTGGGTGGACCTCACCAAGTGCTTTTTTTGTGGGGAGCTGCACATTATTGCTTAGAGGCTGTCATCAATATTTGGTCTGAAGGGTCCCAAACTGATACAAAATATCAGTCTTACTGCTGTCTTACATATAGAGGCTTTTGTAACATATTGGACTTACTGAGCATACACATACACATGCCTGAAGAATTGCACCATGTGCGTGGTGCAGGTTGTGCAGTTGTTCTTGTACCATCGTGCACTCAGAAATCTCTGGTCAGTATAGAAAGTCTTCTAAAGCCTCTTTGCTGGAAGTTCCAGGTGGAAAAACAGAGCAAACATCCATGTGAAATTAGTATGGAAGGAAACGGGGCAGAGAGAGCAGGTACTTTTACAGTGCTTTTACAGGAGAAGAAACAATGGAGATGAAATCCAAGCTCATTTGAATTCCATGACAAAACTCCCAGTAACACAAGCAGGGATGCCAGCCAGGCACCCAAACTCTGTTGTGCCCTCCTATGGACAACATATGGGAAGTGAAGAGGAAACTTTTCATAATTTGTATTGACCTCTGTGGTCCCATGTACACAGGAGCTGGGAAGTATTTCAACCATAATCTGCAGAGTTCTGTATCATTATGTTGATGAATTTTCATATGGGAAACTCCATCCCACAACTGGTATGAATTTACTTGCTGCAGTATCTGGCATTTGTTATTCACTAACTACTTGCAGTAACCTTTATGCTGAACGAATAAAAGATCCAAGTGCTTCCACTGAGGAGATACAGCCAACTCAAATGATCATAATACAACTCAGAAATGAAGAGTTGCCTCATATTCTACCACTATCACCTCAGAAACATTAAGGCATTGAAAAGTGTTTTTAGATGTGGAGGAAAAAAAAACAGTTTCCTAATTCACATTAATATTTGTTCACGTTTATTTTAATAGTAGTTAGCAACTATGGGAAGCCTAGGAACAAACATCTAGTGCTAGAAGGAACAAGTCAGACCATGGAGAATAATGCAGACATCCCAACAGCAGACCATCATCCACATTCTGTTTGGGAATCCTTGGTATTCTTCTGGCTAAGGATAAGAAAAGAAGGGACACACTACATGAAGTTCAGTCTCCATGTACGTACATCTTCTATAAAAGTCTTTAAATTCAAATAGCAAAATGGGCTGCATATAACCTAAGTGCCTATGTGCTTCATACAAATAAGGAAACAGTCAGTGGCCACACCAGGAATGACCTATATTTGGAGGTAACAGAATAAACAGTATCAGACAGTTCTTGGAGATTCCCAAGACTGAACTGTACAAGCTTAGCAACTTGATCTAAATTTCAAGGTAGGCCTGCTTCGGTGAGGGGGTCATACCAGATGGTTTCCAGAGGTCCCTTCCAACCAAAGTGAGACATCAGAAGAGCTACTACTAAGACTAGAATTTCAGCATTTCTTGAGATCTTTGAATCACTGAATTAGTTCGTTTCCTAATTCTTACAAAATGCTGTTTCCTCATTGTCCCTTGCACATGCTGGAGGTACTGCCACTTCAAACTCATTTTGATTGTGGTGCAGATATATATAGACACGTGCCCCGCTTAGAACAGCCTCCATGATGGGTTTATTCAGCCTCCATGTCTCATCTGCAGAACAGTGCTCATCAGTTAAGTCTGGGTCTAGCTTACTCTTTGGGAATCAGTGTACAAGTACATAAATAGTATATTCTGATTATAGTGCAAGGGGAAGAATTTCTCTGTTTTGGACAAAAAGATTCAGCAAAGTCTTAGGCTATGGTGATTTGTGGGCAAATAGTTACCAGAACTCCAATCAGCTAAATAACTAATGACAGGATACGACTTAAAACACGCCCTAGATAGACATATGTTTTCATCTTTCTCTGTGGGTAGCAAGCCAGCTGCCATTTACATTTGGAACACAAAGGCCTAAATTCCTCTAAAGCAGGTCAGACCCTCTCCAGTTCTGGCACATACAGTACTTGCAACTGGTGACTGTTCCTGGCAAAATACCCTGAAAACCTGAAGTTGCAGTGGCTCTTGACTTTTGGTAGTCAACAGGAAAATGGAAAGTTCTGTATAAATAAAATAATATCCAGAGCTGAAACATAATATCTCTATTTTGTTTGTGTTGAAGCAAAACAACTGGATTAGCCATTCTTTCACATTTACATCCAAGATAGTTTTTTGATGTTTCGTGTGTGAGTCTGTATCTCTCAGATGGCATTCAGTAGTTTTCTATACATTTCTAACATTTGCATTTTTGTGTACAATAAACATGTAATTAAGAACAAAAAGCTCATCATCACTATTATGACAATACTTATACTATATTAAGGAGTTATATGAATAAGATATTGGGCGCTGAAAAAATAGGAATTGGCAAATTTAATGTTTCATTTTTATGCAAATCAGATTGCTTTAAAATGTTATTCAGAAATTGATTTTGACATTTGTAATTTCTAAAAATGAAACAGAAAAAATGCTTTAGGAAGAAGAAAAATCAAGGCTCTAATACCTGTCACCAGAGAGACTTTACCTAGCAAAAATCCCTTGAAGATACCATTAATGTAATGAATAATATTGACTTTAAGTTCAACTAATACAAGCTTTAATCTGTGCCTTAAATATAAAACAAAAAAATAAAATAAAATAAATCAGCATACTGCCTCTACTGTAAAGTAAGAATGTCATTATTCCTTATATACATTTTAATTGTTTTATAAACACACATGAATATTGATGGATATTGGGAATTTATTTATACTCTCATGATTTCTAATGTGTCAAGTCTGGTTTATGCCTGTCCCACCTTATGAAAATAAAGAGGAACTTCCATGCCCTTGCATGCCTGGTTGCTTATACAAATAAGTGTTGCCTGTATAGTTAAAAGCCACAGAAAATGCAACCAAAAGTTTTCAGATGTTTAAGTCAAGTAAAATTTGAGAAGGTTTTTTTGGTGTCTGTCATCAATAGACATCATAGAGGAGTCTCAAGAGGCAAAGGAAAGAAGACCCATGGCTGTAAAACACCCAGTGTGTCTATACAGATCATGTTGTGTTTTTATCAGTTTTTATTCAGTTTTTCAGGGTATTTAATTATGTCTTGTTTCAGAAATACAGCTAGACATTAGATTGTGTAGAGGGACTGTATTGTGTAATTCAGGTTGTGTAATATATTATAATTGTGCTCAGATTGTAATATATTGTAATACAGTGTTCAGCTTGCGTAATATATTATAAATCAGGCTCATGCTGTGTAACTCAGATAAGAGATCCTTAGTTATTAGGTGTTCACATCTTAAAATTAGTGTATTAGGAGATAGATAAACACAGCCAAGACAGACTTACTTTGAAAGTAAGTCTTTCTACTTAGGCAAGCCACCACTTCAGCGTATATATGATTTTTACCTCAAAACCAGAAACTTCATAAGGTATAGACATTTCAGAAAAAAAAAAAAAAAAAAAAAAAAAAAAAAAGTAAAGACAGTCGGCTTATAAACACGGAGAAACATTGCTAAAAAATGTGCCACTTCCTATCTACCCACCAAGAAAAACCATCTACTTTAAACAGAATCCAAACATACCAAAGATTTTTGTGTTGAAAGATTTCTCTCACATGCATGGAGATGCCTTCCAGCATTAAGACACCGATGTTTGGAAGTTCTGCAGGGGAAGAAGAGGCAGATCACCCCTCTCTAGCTTATTTCTCTCCAGTGTCTTTTCTTGAATGCTTGACATCACAGTTTACTTGTGAGAAAGTTGTAAATGCTTTCTCTCTTAATATAGACCTCATGCTCTTACTCTGTCAACACACGGGAACGCTGTAAGCTTTGTAGCAGTCAATCTTAGAGTATTTAAACAACATTCTCACAATATTTAAAGATCTTGGAAAGTTAGCTTTCTGGAAGATTGTTTTGTTGTAAAGAGCTAATTAAAGAGAGTCTAAAACATTATTTACAAAGATCATTTTAAGAACTTTACTATTCTATACTTTAGCTAAACTAAATATAAATAGTATATAGGAGTCAGAGAACTTAGCTGTATTTAAACCAGAAGCCTTCAGATGTCAAGGATTAAAAGCTAAGACGAAAATCACAGAAAGTGGACAGAAATCTTAATGTTTCTCATGTTTTTTCTTGGCAGACAAACTGAATATTACCATCACATTGAGGAAAATTATAGCACTGTTGTGTATGAAATGAAAGAACCAAAACACAAACCTATGGATGCTGACTAACAGCCACCAGAGCTCATTTTATACATAGCCAAGGCTAAGTCAGGCATCTTTCCTCCATACAGGCGATAGTAGAAAGAAGGTTCTTAAAAGCTTCTTGATATAATCATAGAGCACTTTTTTTTATCTCACATTTTACTTTGCAAGACTTAAGCTCGTCCTGTTCCCTTCTGCAAGCACATAGAAATGAGACAGCTGATAGGAACAATGACCAAACCAATGCATAAGCAGGGTCCTGTTCAGCATTGGTTTTGCAATATCATTATCACAACAAACAATTTTGACCACTGGTCAGGAAAAAAATAATAAATAAATAAATAAATACATACATACATAAATAAAGCACTGCCAAGAAAGTAGTTTAATTATTCTTTAGTTACTTCAAATGACAGAAAGAAATTTCTTCTAAATACCCAAATGTGTTCATCATACCAACACAACTCCCAAGACGGCAGCAGACCTGAATTTCCTTTGCTGTCAGTGGAGAGAAAGAGAGGCTGTAAGAGAACAGCTTGGATTTCGTAGCCCTCTGTGAACACCTCAGATAACCAGCCTTACCTAAAGTGAGCCTGGGCCTGCACTCCTGAATGGGATACATACACTGCTGTGTAAGTAGAGAAACTGAATAAATACTAATTCTGGATAACCATTTTGTTTTTCCTCAAGGCAGCACCTTAAGCCTTTATTTTTAGCAACCTGGTCTGGTGGGAGGTGTCCCTGGCCATGGCAGGGGGTTGGAACTGGGTGATCTTTAAGGTCACTTCCAACCCAAACCATTCCATGATTCTGTGATTATCTGTGAAGCCTTACATATTTCTTTATCTTCATAAGAATTACATCGATTTTTTTAACACTTGGTTATTACCTTTTTTTTTAACCTTTCAGTTTTCCAGTATAAAGCAAATGGTATTAACTTCATTTCTCTGTCTGCCTACAGGTATTTCAGCTATCAGTTTTATAGGAAGAAAATAGCTCACTGCTGATTTGGGAGATAAAGCACCTTACTTCACTCTCAGAAGAGAATTCATCTCAAACATGAAATACAAGCTGCAGATCCTCTCCAGACAGGATGGAGAAAGGGAACATTAATAAGCATTCTTTGCTGATCACATTGTACTCAGTTCTCTCTCCCATTCTTTAATAACAAAGCAATCCTAAGTGATAACTGTGGATTTTTTTTTTTTAATTACAGAGCCCTGCGTGACAATACAACCAGAACAGTGGGAGACATGTCGATGTCATCTGCACAGGAGATAATTATAAAGTCATAAACTGCCATTTCTCATTAATCTAGGTGCCAAAAGTCTTTTGGACACACATCTTTATTCCCCTATAATTTTACAGGTGCACCGCTGGTCTCTGTAAGTTTTCTTCATGCATAATAATATCCATATGCAGGTGTATGCTCAGCAAAATTTGGAACTCAGTGTCAAACAGAACACAGATCAAAATTAATGCAATGCCATGACGTATTGATAATAGTTACTACCTTTGCATACTACACTCACTTCTAGTTATTTGCCATGGATGAAAAGAAATGCAACAGAAAAATGGCAGTTCACAGATGGAAAAAAAGACCTTAGTAAAGGAGGAGGAGGTTTTCTCACCAGGAAATAGGCTTTTTAAAAATGAAAGACAAATGTTGAGGCATGATAGAGAAAGCTGAAAGAACAAACAGTACAAAGCTGGTTTATCCATCGCTTCTATTTGCCACATCATGGTACAAACATAAGAAAATCCAGTTTAATTCAAAGACAACAGTCTGCTAATCCACTGTCAGTACTAACTCAAAATATAACCATAGACATGAGTTCTCACAGGGCCATCAAGAGCTACCATCCTCTAGGACAGAAAGAAATGAGCAGGCAACTGTATATAAGAAGAAACTTCTCCGATCATAGGATCACTAGGTAACTGTCAAGCAGAGCATCTGGGTTGGCTTTGTTTGCAGGAAAGAAGGTTATCTGGGGGGTTCTTTGTTTCTTTGCTTGCTTTAGCTTTACTTCAGATAATCTATCCTGCAACAAAACCATAGACCACACCCATTAATCACTGGTTTGATCCAGTAAGTATTAAGATGATACCTATGAAGTCTTTGAATTCTGCCTCTTCTTATAGCAAATATTCTGTTGGGTAGTAGCTGAAAAACTTTACAACATTTTTTAAATAAATAAAAGTCTATGCCAGTAATGAGTATTTCAGTAAAGGCACTGAGAATTGCAGTTACATCTACCATTTAATGTTCAGGTCTCCTTTCTCACTCAAAGAAGCCTTGTGCTCTATGGAATTTTTTCAAGGTTTTTGTAGATTCTAAAAGTCTTTTTTCATTAGAAAATGAACTCAAGAAAACTGAAATATTTTGAAGTATTGTGTAAACAGTCTCTGACTAAATATTACTGTGTTTTCAATACAGTAGGGAGAAAGTGAAATTTTATGTTGCAGAAAATTGCTAAATTTCATTCTAATTTCAGCAATAGCCTTTTTTGTTTGTTTGTTTGTTTGTTTGTAACATTCCATGCAGAATGAGAAAAAAAAACATGCCTCGGTTCCCCCTGTGGCAGAAGAGACTGAGTGTCCCTCTCAAGGACTTTCCTTTAGGCCAGCACCAGGACCAGGAGATGGCCCTGTGCTGCAATACAGCTCACCCTATGTTTGCTCATAAATGCAGTAAATTTTTCTCTGCTGAGAATAACCAAGTTTGAGAATGATGTTTTTCTCTGACATTTCAAAATTAATAAAAAAATTAGTTTTGATTAGTCCACAACTGTTTAGAATCCAGACTCAGCTCACTATTGTTTAAAAAATGCTTGTCACGGTGGATTCACAAGATGGGCTGAGTCACTAGACCACAGCAGGGTGCATTGGAGCTGGGCACGTGTACAGCGGTGGATGCCTCCCATGGGAGACTTCCCATCACATGCACAGAATGTGTCCTGCTGCTGCTGCTGCTGCCCAGGAACATCGCCGGTCCCGATGAACACACAGTTCTCCACAAAGCAAGCCTGAAGTACCTAACCTGGTGACTGTTTCGCTTTATTCCTACATTTGCCTGCTTACCCTTAAAATGATATTGTTACTACCCACCAAGACTTACTGGAGGAGTAAATACAGAGATGCATGCATCTGAGTAGTAAATACACTGAAATTTATGAGCCAAGAAGTGGCTGAGACATTCTCACAGCTATCCTACCCTCCAGCCTATTTCAAATGAAATGAAAGCCATGCAACAATTTCATAGATTGTGGTCTGAAGAAGAATCACTTCTGAGACAGGGAGAGGGAGGGAGGCTGATGCTACCTGACCTGTGGGAGTAGCTCAGGTGGAGGGATTGGGATGATGCCGAGTGCTGTTGTGAGATGACATACTGAAACAGTGCTATAACAGACACTTGTGGGCTTAATCCTTACCTGGACCTCGGGAGGCTGCTGGAGTTGCGATAATGAGCTTTCTCAGCTTTTCTCCATCTGCTCACCCATAGCTGAACTTCAGGGCAGTGCTGCTCCAAGAGATAAAGACCTTACCACCCTCTTGATGCAGCATCTGCTCTGCTAGATCCTAGTGGGAGAAAGATAAAGAGAAAACAAAGTCAAAAGTATTCTCCTGTTACAACATTTGATAAAATGGGAAGGGCGAGTCTAAGTTCTTGGAAATTCAGCAGCCTTGCCTTGAGTATTTAGAAGTTTGGCAAGAGCCCCAGAGTTAGTAAGAAATGTAGCAACATGTTAAACATAAGAACAGCACTACGCCACCCCAAAGGACCTGCAGTCTGAACACTGTTGTGAACACTGGGATGAAACTGTTGACTTGGGCCAGAAGCACCCTAATGTGTGTCATCACTTCAGCTCTTCACTGGAGAGCATTTTCAGCAGAAGAGCCCTGGCAAACAAGCAGAGAGGCCGAATTACCTTTTTCTCTTCTACGAGGGAGTGTTATGAGGAGTCAGAAAATCTCATGCTGCCCAGAGCCAAGCTGTACCTGCTACGTACTTAGAGAAAACAGCCAATTTCATTGTCACTTGTCCAACTGGCTTCCCATTAAAGTAACTGTTAAAATAAGCATTAAATGCTGAGATTTAAGTGAAATGTCTTGTACCACCGTGTAACAGACTCAACAGGCATTTCCTTGAGAATATTTATGAATATTGACTTTGTAAAATCTAGAGGGAAGTAGTCCAGATTCCTGGGAGCCATGCCAAGAGATTTCAAATCCAGGAAAATAGCACTCCTGTGACGTGAAAACAGGACCAGAATCCACAGCTCCTGGAATTTAGACTAAACTACTGGGTTTCTGCATGTTCTTTGTGTACATTTCACTAGTTTAAGGCATGCCAAGGTAATGTACTGAGTAGGCTGACCAATGCTTGTATGATGACCATGCATAGATGAGCCAGTAATGTTCCCAAAGATAACACTTGTTTGCAGAGTGAATGATGAAGTACTCTCATGAAAGTTTCCCTCAGAACACCGTGCAGCCAGACTCAAACATCGCTCTGAAAACCACATAAAAGACCAAAGCAGCATCGGTCTGAGCACAAGCTGATAAAATCCTGCTCCACAAGACAATCTGCAGAGCACAGGAGGAGTGTTGTCTTTGACTTCATCCTTTTTTTTTTTTTTTTTTACACCAGCAGTGGGGCTCAGCCCTCACCCGTGGATGCTGACAGCACCATAGGGCTGAGGAGCCTCTTGTACACTCCCTTTCTCTCCTAGGAAATAATTCTGTACCTCCTATGTGGTCAAAGAGCAATGGTCCTGTTACCAGGAAAGCCTTCATCTCCTGTGTTCACACAGATATGGGTTGGTTGTGGGTGACTTGGATTCCAACTTTTGTTGGACAAGATGGACAAGGCATTTCTCTTGTAAGTCAAACTTTAAACACACACACATACACGGGAAAGAACATCCAGAAAAATGCAAAAGGTGCCCAGCAGAAAGGGATTATAGTTCAAAACAGGAAGGGTTTGGGGTTATTTATTTGCCTTTCCTGGTACCTTGGCTGGAAGCAAGAGATCATCCACAGTCATGGCTGGATTGTTTTGATGCCTCATTTCAATGGGAGGTAGGCATCAAAATGGCTTTGAAGATGTGAAACCAGAGGCAGTTAAATCAGAAAAATTCAAAAGGAAACAATTGTCATGATGGATTAAGAATAGTTTTATGATAGGGTAATGTTTTTTCCCTTTGAGGGCACATTTCTTTTGGAAAGACCAATGCGTCTTCTATAATTTGCAATCTCCATTTCACAGAAGACATTCAAGCCTCTAGCTTTGAAAAACCTAAAATTTCAAAGCAATTCTCTGTCATTTCAAGCAATGTCTATAGTTAAAACACCCCGATTTTTCATTGCCTCATTGGCTGTGCTATCTGCATTTAAACCCAGATCAGCTTACCTCCCCTGTCCCACAGAAGCTAGATGTCTGCACTGCTCGGCTCCGTACAACAACTGCTCGCAGTCTGTTTCTGAACGTACAACAGTGAGCGTGCCATTTGTTGTTTTACCCAGCACAGTGTGTAACTGCTCGGGCAGACCGAGCGCGGCAGCCCGCCAAGCAGCCAGGAAGGCTGCACCACAACAACTTCTCTCTCTCCCCTTCCATTCCATGCTGACATTGTCATCTTATCAAGTCGTTCTGTAAAGCGACGGGTTTGAAGTCACGAACGACTTGAGGTATCTGTATTTTCTGAGAACAGCTTCCTCCTGTGGTATCAAAACATGCCGTTTGCTTTTTCTTCCTAAAATAAAAACACTTCAGGTCAGTGCTGCATGGAGGATTTATATGGACTATTCTTTTTTTGGAGCCCTGGCAGCTCTTCCTGCCTGTTATCTGTGACCAGAAGTGAGCTGATGTATCCAAGTTTTTACAGGAAACCAAATCAGCAAATGTCACAGAGGCAGTAAAGCAGGATGTAGCAAACCACGCTCTGCATATACATTCCTTGCTTCCTTTAAGCCTTTGTAGCAAAGTGCCAAACAGCAAGCACAGGTATAGGGGGAAGAAAGCTAAAGGGCTTCATAAATCATAGAAACTGTTGGTCTTTTTTTCCTACAAGCCAGTAAAAATGTAAGCAATTGAAGATGAACACTGATGGTCAAGAAATCACATGCCATAGGAGTCAGAACACCAGCCAAAAAGATTTGCCTATTTATCCTCCATTTTTCTTTGTTTTGAACAAACCTCTCCTAGGTGAGGCATCTTACTACAGCACCCAGGGCAGGAAGCTCCCATAAGTCCCTTGACATCACAGAACACATCCTAGTTCTGTTTTCACCCAGAGCCCTGCCTTACTTTATAGCTTTCATAACAGCTCTGTGAAAAAAATAAATAAAATAAATAAATCTTACTTTTTATGCAACCTTAAAATACTGTTTGGTTTATAAGTTTGCATGGATTAATCCCCTATATACAGAACATGTGTCCTTCTAGAAGCAAAGTTTTAATAATGAAGATTCATTTATTTGCACAGTCTTTTTTTTTTTTTTGTCTCCCCTTATTGAATCTTCCATCTCAAGTGGTGATTTGCTTTTTTCCTCCATTCCCTCCACCATTTTTATGACTTTGAGACACTACCCACATCAGACGTGATTCCAGCGAAGCCAGTGCTTGACAAACCTGGCAGGGAACTGCTAAGAAAATAGATCAAATCCCTTTCTTCAAGGCCTGTTGCTTGTCATTCCTATTCCAAAGTGTGTTACCCAAGAAGATTGACTATTATATTCCCCGTTTTTAACACCAATATATTCAACAGCTGTCCCTTCTGCTTGTAGCTTTGCATGTAGCCCTCTGGTTCTGCGAGACATTGTCAAACAAATATCAGCTCCTACCCTCCAACCCCCCAAAGAAGACCAAATAGCCATAGTGAGCTATGGATAACAAGTCTGATTTAGCTGAGAAGTTCAGACAAAAAAGAGTTTCTTGGTAATTATGAAATCATGACAAGCTAGATCTGCAGTTAAGATTCATTTAATGGCACAACATCCTTTACAGTTTGGCATTCAGAGTCACAACAGATGAAAAGTGAAAGCATCAGCAGAGCAGAGGCTGCTGTCTGTGAGAAGCATGTGCCAGAAGTGACATTTCTGTCACCACCTGAACAGAGCACCTGCCTGTCACAGGCAAACAACGTCCCTCAGCAGCTTTCTCAAAATGAAGCACAGACTCCTGAGACTTTACACTTGCAACGCTGATCCTGAGTTTATGTAGGACTGATTTTTATTCTATAATAAATGAACCCTAAGCTATTGTACCACAGTGATTAATCCCTTTTTTTTTTCTTTTTTTCCCCAAAGGACAATTTAAAAGTTTGTGCCTCTCATGGAAGTAGATAAACCAAAGAAATCTTGATATTTTTGCAAACTCAGTGCATAAACTGGGCTTAAAAATTGCCTGAATGTGTAGACATTGCTGTCCTGTAGGATCCTGAGGCTTAGGAAGGAACCATGAAGGAGATTTTTTTATTTTTTTTTTCCCAGAATATGTTGATAAGAAAGTTGCTTAAGCCCGCAGAATTTACTGCTGTGGAACGTGCAGCAGGGCTCCTGATAAAAACCAGGCTGGAGGTGATGAACCAGGAGATCATATTCTGTAATACAACAGCACAACCGTCAAACAAAATTACACGTGTGAGAGGTCAACACCATTTTTCATAGGGCTGCTGCCTGCCCGCGGAGCTGCGCTGTGGCAATAACAGCTTTGCTGTTAGTTGGGATGCAGAACATGGACTGGGCAGGGGGCCAGCCCCTGGGACACCCCTGTGCCTCGGTGAGGATGAGCGTGCAGTGCTGAGGTCTGCAGCTCTCCTTCAAAGCTCTTGGTTGAAGTGTTACCCCGGCCCGGACCAGTAGCCCAGGGCACGGTGCGTGGGTATTTGGATCTGGGGATTTTGGAGCCCAGCCAGGGAAAAAGACTCCTGTGCTTACAGCTGCTCCAAAACGAGTTACCCTAAGGTGCGGGGCTGGTCCCGCTCGTTATCAGAAAATGATGAACTGCTGACTAGAAATAGCTGTGGCGACAGAGCTCCTGGGTGCTTGGGGTTGTGTTGTTGCTGGTTGAGTTTGGTTAAATCTGAACCAAATGTCTTACAGGAAAAAAAAATATATAATAATAATAATAATAATAATAAAAGGATGAGTTCCAAAGTCATAACCTCAGTGTTGTCAACACCAGTGTCGTACAGGTGAAACAGCAGTAGGTTAAAGACACTATTATGTAAAATCCTAGTAGCTGCTTAAGCAAGACAATTCTCTCTGAACTCAGAGAAGGGGGATTACAAAGTATCCACCGCTGTTCTGAAGCATTTTAAAAATCAAGGTAGTAAAGGAAACGACAAGAAACAAACCAAGAGACCAGAAACAGCAATGAATGCAACAGGATTCCTGACAGACCACTGGAGGATTTTGTAGCAAGTCTTCCGCAGTGAACCACTGCTTCCACGTGCTCAGAAGAGCTGTGCCACAGCCCTGGCTGCGGCCTGGCTGGGTTACTGGGAATTGTGACCAGTGATGGTGAGGTTTTTAGGTAAAAATGAAAGGAAAATGCAACCACAATAAAGACTAGGAGGCAAGACTAGATACTAGGAGAAAAATACCAAGATCACCGCATTTTTTGTGTACAGTAGTTACTGATTTATCTGAAAATTAGCCAATATAAACAGTAGGGAGAAAAGACTCATTTTTCCACCTAATACTCAAAAAAAAGGGTTGGTGAAAGAGGCTTGTTAAATGCAATATTCTGAAGACCAGGATGGGTATTCCCAGTGTGACTACAAATGTGCTGCATTTGTACCCATGACTGACTCTGTATTTTATGAACACAATTCTGTTTTAGCTGGGACTTGCCTTCATGTAAACTCAATTAAAAAAAAATACCCAAAATAATAATAGGAAAAGATGAGGAGGGCACACAGAATAATACACGTAGCATGATAAACATAGATAAATGTACTGACTTACACCGAAGTGCAAACTCTTACAAGGCCTACTACAGATCCCACTTCTCAGTAGGGTAGGCTAATGAGGCAGACTGACGTTTCCGCTGGACTATTGTCTTCAGCAGTGTACAACACTTCACATATGATGACTTCCAAAGAACAGCATTCGCTTTTAAACACTTAAGTTTCTTTGCTGTACCTAATGGTATAATTAAAATAACTAGAATAGCCTCCTCCTGTGAGAAATTTGAAAAAGAAGTGAAGAGCTGATTATGAGAGTTTGGTTATTACCTTTAGAACTGTTTCATAACAGAATGTTTTTCTAGCAGTTTCGTTTCAAACTGAGGTGAGAACATGTCAAATAATTTCAGAGCAATACATGGTGTTTTGGAATAACTCCCCTATGGCCTTGAGAATTTTTATGTTGAAAAACCTTTTTTTCAGAAAGTTGTGGGAAAAACCTATGGTCTTAAAGGACATAATTTGTATCTTCCAAAGTGAAAGTAATGCTGGAAAAATCTAGAGACACACTTTGATAAATGCAGGATAGGGATAGCCTGCTCTTACTTTATTAGCTATGAATTTTCTCCTACACTCCCTGCCTCCCATCTGCCACGTGCAGAAGTCCTCTGCGACAAGCTCGAGTTCAAAGCATGTCCAATGCCTCTAGCACAGATGAACAAGGCTGCAGAAATTGCTAAGCATGCAGCCTAGGGGAAATGGAAGCTGGAGTCATCCATGGGATTGTATAAGCATAATCAATTGCCAATCAGAAAATGATGATCCGAAGTCAATGGCAAGGTGCTACCTGACAAATACACTGTAGGCTAAAGCAACATTAGAGGAACTCGAAACATATGAAGCCCAGTTATTGGAGCTGTGTGACTGAACCAGTGGGGAGGGAGAGACAGTACTTCAAAGGCTAATGAGCAGGGCTGTCCGCATTCAAAAAACAACTTAAAGCTAACCCGGACACTTAAAGACTTATGGAAGGAGAATCTGCAGAGTGGAACTGTCCAGATATATCAGTATATATGTGTATATATAAAAAAACTAATTAAATTTAGGTATGACTAGGCTTTAGTATTCATGGACATGCTTACCATAAGGATCAAGTATGAGAAAGTGCGTGAAAGAAGGGGATAACCATTAAGAAACAGGCATACATACGGAGCTGCTGGAATATATGTATGTATATACACAGACACAAATATGTTTTTATACTATACATGTATGCACACACATCCACAGCTCTCCTGTTTATATATATACATACAGGAGATGGGATTTGAATTCTTTGTATTTCTGCTGCTGAACTACAGGATGCCACTGAACGCTGCTCAGCTCAGTGCTGTTTACAGAGAGGCAATGGCTTGCTACCTACTATCTGTACTGGAAAAATAAACCGAGCAACAAATCTAGTGTCAATTTTAGCTTCATAGATAGACAAATTCAAGGGAGTCTGGTTCTTGGAACAAGCAAAATTAGGAGTGGTTTGAGCAACCATGGCAAACAGCTGCCCTCTGAAGTGATCAACAGGACTCCTAGAACTCAGGAGCAACAGCCAGCATTTACAGGAAGCCTTGATTATCAGGAAGATAAAAAGTACTCAAGAGTAGAAAGCATGGCTGCTTTGGTTGAGAAGAAGCTTACTAAGATAAACGACTAAATGGAAATAAAGTGCTTTACAATTAAGTGAGCAGGAGGAATTTTAAGAATTACTAATGCTGAACCCTACTTGAGTGCCATTATCCACACAAGCAGATAAAAATTATGATTCAACAGAAGGTGCAAGAAATTGGTTTAAAAGTGAGCTTGTGGACACTTAAAAAATTTTTTTTTTCTCCTCACAGCGCCATGAGGAAAGAGAGCTCCTCTGAACAAACATGGATCTAAGGAGAGAACCTGTTAGAAAATACCCATGGTTTATCCAAAACCCCATGTCCCATGATGAGCCCACTTCCTTTTGTGTTTGTGTAAGGCACCACATCATCATATTACCTGTATTCCTGAGGCCACCGTGCTTATTGCAGGGTTGGCCTAAATGACTTCTGCCACAACCCTTCACCATCAGCTACAAGAGTATGTTACCAGGGAACTAATGCAAAACTAATCTGGGGAAGTTTTCACAGCCCTAAAAGACATCAGAACCAGTGATGTAATGTTCACAATGCTTTGTGAAGCAGAGAAAATTGGGACAGTCTGACACTCAGTTTGCAAAAGCAAGATGCCTGCATGATCCACAAATACCTGAGGATGGATGAGTCAACAGGGGTGAGCCATCACCACTGGCTAGAAATAGATTTCAGTGTGATTTCAGTAGCAGCTAAGGCAAATAATTTGCTTATTAGTAAATCAAGGTTAGGAAACAGCTACAGAATATACAGTGTAAAATTAAGTGGACCAGCCATAAAGTGGTAGAGACACCGGCCAGCCAAATAATTATGAGTTTCAGCTAGTGAACACTGTTGCACTGGTAGCAGGCTTTAGCAACCAAAAAACACATCCCTGCTGGATTCAACAACTCTAGAGGATCCAAAGCGTAACTACTACAGTAGTTATCACCCATCTAGGGAGTATGGGGCATAAACACCAACCTGCACTGATTTTAGGAATCCAAGATGCAGGTATAAGCACTCAGACTTCATGCTTAAGAGGGCTAAGCAAAGTCAAAGCAAAACGTAAGGTTCTACAATCATTAGTGGTTACTTCCTTACATTTTATGTCAAGAGGTTGTACTGTGTTCCCAGTCTACAACTAGAAATAGGTACTTCCCCCCTCCCCCCGTATGATTTTCTGTATTATTGCATGCTGCCCATATATACCCCATACATACTCAAGCATCAATGTGAATATAAGAAAAATGCAAATCAGCCTTTATCTGTGGAAGTTTCTCCATGCATTGTCTCACATTGGCTTATGACTCATTTCTCACTTAAAACGCAGATCACAATCAGTATCAACTAAAACAGCCTTGATTTAGAATGATCCAGGTAATTTAAATTCACAGATATGGTGAGAGATGGAGGTTAAGGTTGGACCAGATGGCTGGACTGACCAAGGCTTAAGGTTGGACTGTGTGATCCTAGAGATCTGTTCCAACCAAAATGATTCTGTATTTCTACGAAAGCCTCCATCCTGCAACACAGTAGCACAAGATTTTGAAAAACAGGTCTGGTTGTAAAACGCTGCATCAAACCCTCCAGCTTCATAATGCAGTATGAAGTGACCACTTTGAAGAGACATTAGGTATGAAGCAGTTCATTGAAAGTTTAAGTGAAAATAGTTGTTTTGATCTCCTTAGGTGGAGACTGATGCTTATTTTATGTGTTGCACAGATTCATGGTGGCAGATTTACAGTAAGCCTTAAATACCATGGGACAAATTCTTAAACTATATTTTAATCACATGTACCTCAACAGAAACATGCTTCCCATCCAAAAGATAGGGGTGACACAGCAAATTTAATTTCAATTCTCCCTCCCTTTTCCAAATCAGAGACATTACATGTTTCATTTCTTTACAAACTGCAAGACTTTTATTCCTGTCAGCCAAGTTGATATTTTCTCTTGAAACACAAGAACTGTCACACTGAATTAAGCCACAGTGCACATAATCAGCTATCCCAAAGTGTTTAGCTCATCTTATTTAGGAACAGACCCTAAGCACAGGCAAAACCGCTAGTCTGTCAGTCACTGTTTCCAAAGTCCTCTGGTGGTCTTCAGTACTTACATTGGATCAAGCAAGGAACCTGTGAAGTCTAACATTGTTACGAACACAGCATAACGCTGTCAAAACCATTAGGCTTCAGGTGTAGCCTTATTTTAAGCAGTAACATATTCATGAACCAGGCTTTAGCCTGATCTTCAACATATTTTACATAGATCTAACAACCCAATCTTCTGAAATAAGTATAATGTATTATTTGGATTAACTGAAGGAAGTTAATCACAGATGAAAAACTCAAAAAGAAAAGATTCTATAACCTACCTTTGTGCAAGCATCAAACAAGGGCAGTGGCAAAAACACAACAGTAAGAAAACACACACCCCTCCAAGAAATCTGAAAGTTTGATTTAGTGTTTTCCTAACAGACCTTGCCCATTGCATCCCCAAGTCCTTCCAGCAAAGTCCTTTTCTGATTATTCTTCTATGAAATTTATAAATTGACTTTGCAACATAATGAAGTAAATACTCCAACTTTAATATTTTGCATTCATACCAAAAACAATCAACAGTTTTTACAAATAGTGTTATTTACTAAAACAATTCTTGTACAACAGTGCAGTATATCTAAATATATACATATGCCAACATCAAAGGGAGCATCAAACCAAACAAAACCAAAAATGCACTTTGCTACTGTGTACACTTCATTACAACCAGAACAGACTGCAGCAGGCTTCTTTTCTTTTTTGTGACAAAGAAAGAAATTATTTGGATTTCCAGAAGCACATGCAAGGGAGAAGAACAAAAACTCTTACCACCTTTTTGCTAAGGTGGCAGCATGAAAATTGAATGAGATCTGCAATTATACATAATAGCAAATGGAATGTTTTTAATTACAAACATCGTAATTTAAGAAACAAGGCTGCAAAAAAACCTTAGTGTTTTTTATTGAAGCAAAAACTTCAAACTTCAAGGCCTTCCACGGTTTTACTATGCTGTTTGATAGTATTAAAGTAAATATTCTTCACCACAGCCAGAACTGAAAAAGGAGGATCTGTAGTGTGAAGATGGTCAGCTTTACTAAAATTGAATAACAGAGTAAAAAATGATTCTGCCTGCTGTTAGCAGTGGAGATTTTTGTAGATTTTATGTTGATTTAAAAACAAACAAACAAACAAACAAACACAACTCCTGATTTTTAAATGGAAAAATCACGCTCCCTTGTTCTTCAAAACAGATGCACGATCTCCAAAGGAAACTGCAGTAATGTAATTCAAAGTGCCATGGTAGCCACTGCAATTAGAGACATTCTCTTCCATTCTGTCTGTGAAACCCAGCAGACAAGGAATAAAGTATGACCTTTAAAAGCGAAGACAGCACAGAAATCTTTGAAATTAGATTTAAAAAAAAAAAAAAAAAAAAAAAGTGATATTAGAAAATACTAAAAAGAAAAAAAAAATGAGGTATTAAGCAGTTCTCCAGTGTAAATCTGATGTTCCTGCCATCTAGATGAAATCAGAGAGAACTACAATAGCAGCCTAGATTTGATTGGAAAAATATGTACATGCTATTAAAAGCAGATTTATCTCCTTTGTTGCATCTAACCATTTGCAATCTGACAGGAATTGAATCTGATAGGAAGCTCTGGTTATGCAAATTCATTCTAGTTCCCCCCTCAAAACGTATGAAGAGTCATGGTACCATGAGGGCCATCAATATGCTGCTCCACGCCTGTTGAGAAGCATGCAGTACTTCTTCTGCTCTGTTCTTTTCACTGTTGTTTTACTGCTGTATGCAGACCCGCCTGGTGACATTAAATACACATCTGCATGGGTAAGTTATTAAGCACAGGTGGGTAAATACGTTGTAACTGCAACTGCACACTTGAACATACTGCCATGACATCAGTATAGCATACCAAATTTTAAACACGCTGCCTGAGTATTTTTCCTGGGATGCTTTACAGCAAATCTTTACACCTTTGTTATGTCCACAAAAACTGAGATGATACACGTTGTTAACCAAACTTTGTTTATAGATGTGAAATGTGCAGAAGGCACTTTCCAGAGTTTGCTCCTGTTGACGAAACACAAGCTATGAAGATATCCCTCCTTAAGTTAATGTTTTTGTATTCCTTAATGAAAGGGTTAAACAACCAAGGGTTATACAAAATATCATAAAAATATTTCAGCCTTTCATTGGCAGTTTACATGCGAAGAAACAAGACATTAAAAAATTAGTTCTATTGGAACACGAATGGCATGTCTTTTCCTGGGATTCTTAACTTTCAGATTAACTTCTTGACACTTCACTTCTTTGCTAAGAAGCTTTTCCATACAGTAGCCGTACATGTACTTTCCCTCCCTCACCCATACCCAGTGTTCAATACCATACTGAGACAGAACAGACATCAACTTGGTCAAAACAATGCATAAACAAGGAAATTCAGAACAAATCACAGCAGAGAAGCACCAGCAAGGTGCTACGCCTCCATGTAGATGATACTTTATCATCAGAAAGGTGAACTGAAATTGCTGAATTATCAGTTAGAGAGGATATGAGAGGATGAGTGAAGGAATGAATGCAAAGACAGCAGCTAGTGAAGTAGGAGGAGGCATCACTGAAGAACACTAGAGTGAAGGACACAACTAAGTGAGCAGGCAAAATAGTCTTCCTGCTAAATGGAAAAAAAACTACATGAAGTAATATAGCTCCAAATACAATTTAATCTGAAGACTGCATCTGAAATGAAAAAAATGTAGGATGCAATGGAAATGCTAAGACTGACTCAAAAAATCTAGTGATCTACTACACCAATTGTGGACAAAGAAAACTTATTATAGTCACCTTATAGTCAACTTATAGTCACCTAAAATTCACAGATTTGTTCCAGAAGATATTTTAGAGCAGTGACTCTAATAAAGGCATGAAGAAAAAAAAAATATATATATATATGTAGAGAGAGAGAGAGAGAGAGAGAGAGAGAGATTATACTGAATTTAGATGGCATTGCATTTTCAAGTGGTTTTTGGTCATGATGAACACAATTAAAAAGTGATTTTAATTTCTTTAAAAAAATTGATAAACAGCCCAAACCAGTAAGTTAGAAGACAGAAAAGATGAAGATACATACAGGTTTTCAGTGCTCAAAGAAGAAAACAGGAACAGGCATTTCTGTGTTAAGGTACGAAGACTTGAAAAATTTTAAAAAGAATGACAAATTAGCAATACAAAGCATTTTTGCTGAGCCATTTCTGTACATTATGCAACATGTGAAAAGCTAATACAAATCATCAAATTCAGCTGGACTACTTTGATGCTTCAGGCTCCTCCTTGCATCAGGAAGTAAGAAGTATGGAGCAGTTATTTTCATTTTTGTGTAGAAATTATACACTTCTATACGCTGTTTCTCTGCTTTTGGAATACCTAAAGCATACAGAAGACACTATCTAAATGATACTTGCACCCCCTTTCTACAGAAAACCACCTCTTTGATCTTTTTGATCTATTAAAAATGATCTATGACAGAATGGCTTAGATTGTTTTTTTTTGGTAGCATTTCCTTTCCAATTCCACAGACTCTCGTGATAACACCAAGTACTGATGTACTGACAGTTTGTGAGTGTGCTTAAGAATTCTGGAAAAAGAAGAAAGGAAGACAAAAAGGAAAAGAAAATACCAATAATCAAAACAATCAGTTGTCCTGGCTAGAACATCACCAACTGGGAAACACCAGGTATGGGCATGGTTTGTAACCACCCTGGCTACAAAGTTATGCAAATTAGTCATCTGAAAACATTATCAGGCAGAACACACCACTGTCTTAAAATAGTGAAACAAAGGCTTGTTAGGTAACTGCTTGTAGGCAGACAAAGCAGGAGTATGCGGGGTAACTGAGGTTAACTTACAGTATAATTACAAGTGCAACATTTAATTCCAGAAGCATCACACTAAAATACAGTACACAAAAGCGAACAATTTCTGGCATACACACTAACAAGACTGAGAAAACAGCTTTGATGTTGAAGCCACAAGTTCTTTTGCTCTAATCGGAATTAGAGTCACCAGAAAAGGTAGAGGAAATCGGGATGCATTAGTAGATTGAATACAAATGCGCAGTAACACCAGTCTTTGTACAAGAAACTCTGATCAGGCATATCAGAATTCTGCCTTCCATAACCATAATCCTTTTGCAGAACCTTGGCTGTAGAAAGAAAATATCATGCTTAAAGAGCCACCTGGCTCAGTTTCAAGGAAATGCAAGGGTTAAAACAGGCTAATGCATGTTGCTGCAAAAGAAAGTTCAAAGTAATCTGAAAGTCAGTGAAATTAAGAGGCCTCGTAAAACTATTTATACTGCTAAATAAACTGAAGTGGTAGAACAACTGGAAATTGAAAAATTAACAGATGTTTAAGGCAGAAGTGTTTGTGTTAGAACAGTAAACAGAACAAATTGCTAAGCAAGGCCACAAGAGATAAAAATAAAGCCCTGAAAGTTTGTTCAGCAAAGAGATTTAAATGTCCATCATTCTCCATTAATTCTCTAACTAAGAAGACTTGAATAAAGTAGCGTTATTCATGTTGTGTGTTCCAGTTTACAACTCCGTCATTTCTCCTCCATCTCAATTTCTCTGTCTTTGGTGTACTCTCTACCAACACATATAGAATACAGTTCTTGTTCTCATTGTAAAAAAAAACAACCCGGAAAAAATAAATTATGTGCTTCTCATGATAAAATGCAAAATCCTGATCTGTTGTGTGGTCCCATGATACGTTTAGCAGCTTCCGAATAGTAGTTTTAGTTGTATGTGAAGCAGAATCATAATTTGCTGTTATCCTCCCAGATCACTTACTAGTTAACTAGTTAACTTTGGTAGATAAAGCCATCTAATAGTCATGACACATTTGTGTTCATTTCAAAAAATAATGAAACCTAGACCCAGTAAGTTTGGAAATTCATATATAGACCTTAGCTTGTGAGTGTAACTATGATACGCAGAATTACCATTTTTCCCTGCATTGGAAAAAGACATCACATCTGTCATAAAACTAGATAAAACTATGAAACATGGTTGTCAGTTCATGATTAAAATAAAATAGTAATGTAAATTATTTTTAACATTGTGTTAAATATATTCACATGATCACCATAGCTATACGAAATGGCCACTACTGCAATCACACGCTATATGTACATAACACATATGCCACAACAGTTTGCAAGTGTTGAGCTTTAACAGACTAGCCAATTTTACCAGACATAAATAATCTTGTACCAATTTTTAGGCATTTTAAAAGGAATTGTATGTCCTAAATATATCCGTTCCTCTGCAAAATTAAAAAAAAAAAAAAAATCCTAAAAAGTCAGTGCAAATTGAACTTGTTCACCAAGATAGATTCTTATTAAGCGGGGGATAAACAAAGTTTAAGAGATTAAAGGAAGAAACTCAAAGCACTGTCAACTGCCTTTAGCAGAGGTCAAAGAAGATGAGGAATCCGAAGTTCTGGATCCTATAGCAGAGCCTTCTGTGAATAAGTATGCTGTGGCTGTTGAGGTGGAGGAGGCTGTGGCTGTTGTGGAGGTGCTTGTTGACTGCCTGTTGTCTGTGGCAGAGACGTTGAAGCTAAGTTATAGTTTGGCACCTGGGACATATTAGTTCCAGCATTCTGATAAGCAGCAACATCAACAGTAGCAGGTGGTGGACTGTACACTGAAGCTTGGTTAGAGTAAGTGTTTCCAGCAACAGAGCCAACCATTGCACTGAAAAATAAAATAAAATATTTAAATTAAAAAACAATTTACCAACACAACAGCAACATTAACAGAACTTTTATTGTTCCCTTAACTGTGCTATATATACACAGAAAAAGCTACCTCCTGGCTCTGGACACCTTGCATAGATAAAGTTGTAGCCAATGAATATTCCAATTAAAATTTAAATATACTCCTCAGATTTAAACACACCGAACACACTTCTAATAGATTTAAAACTAAAATAAAAAATAGATTCAATCTAATATGCAATATGGAACCCCATCTATCTTCTGTTCTGCTCATGAAAAAAAATAAGTGTTTCAAATGGCAAAACAAGTTAGGTGAAGTGTGCAGAGGCTTGCTTTATCTCTTTATCTGGCATGTCTTACCACCCTAAATTAAAATAACTTTGGGAGACCAGAGAATAACAAATACTTTAATAACTCAAAATGGATGTCCCTCTCAACTTTTTAAAATAAAATTACCTTATACAGAGTACTAAGGTCAATTCAAAACTTTTTCACAATATAGATAATTTAGCCTACTCACTACATCTTCCCAAAATAGAAAGCCACTTGTAGCGTCTTTATATGGGGAAATTGTATAAACTTTATCAAGAATTCATAGACCATTCACTTTGTTCCCAAAATGAGCAGAATTCTCCCCATGCTTCCATGGTAAGATATTTGAAACTAGTGTGATATAATATACACTATCTCAAAAATTATGCAAAGCTAGACAGAGCAGCAGGTAACTTTTTAAAAATAAATTTTAATAGATGTTTAATGATGAAAATTATGACTATAGCATTTTCTCTAGTTTATATAATTTCCCTAATTTTATATATACACATGTACACACATGCATGTATGGTTGTACATACATACACACACACACAGAAATGTTTGAAATTTGTCAGGAACTTTTACCAAATGCACACCAATAAAAAACACCACTGGAAGCAATTGCACTGAAATATATTTCAGTTGTCATTGACATTATACTTCTAGAAGACAAATATTCTCCTTCAAGTACGTAGTCCTTTATGTTTAAATTGATTTAAGTTTACATAGGAAAATAACTTAAAATTACTTTGTGTAAGACGTTTGTGCAGGCTGGCCAGGAAGTACCGAGCTGGCAGATGGAGTAACTGTGCCTTGGCTGAGAGAGGAGAGCTGTTCAGGAGGAAGATTATAGCCTTGAATATGGCCCATCTGTGCACTGCCTGCCACCAAATATGCATTACCTTGAGGTTGCCCTGGATAAACCTAGGAAGTTAAATAAAGAATAAAAGAAAATAAAATTTTGATAGTTAATATCTGGTGAAGAACTTAAAGACAGTCTCTCAAAACTTTTATTACATGTATTTTAAATAAAAAGTGAGTGATTGTCTTCTATTTGGTGCTGTAGTACGAAAAAATACAGGATTTGTAAAGGACATTATTTGCATTTCTGTCCTCAGGCTCTAGTACCAAAAAGGTCAGACAGTTCACTGGACAACTTGTATTCCACACTTTATTTCAATGACTATCATTCATGCTAGTTAGAACTTCTACTTTTGAACAAAAATACTGATTATGTTGTATAATAAATAGCAGTCTACAGCAGAGGTTTTTGATGCCCAGATAACAGCTCTACTTAGTCAAAATTAAAATGGACAGTGAGTCACATATTATTTTCCTACCTTTAGCTAACCTATAATTTCTTGTAAGTAACAGCTAAGACTGCCATTGTGAAATTGTTTGAGGAGGGCAGAATGAAAAAAGAGGTTTTAAGAAAAAGTTTCAATTGAAAATGAAGTTTTACAATTAGCTGGAGGGAAAGCTTGCCAGTAGATATTTCAACTATATTCCAAATGAAGACTAACTTTCTAAAATCTACACTTCAGTTCATTCTGAATTATCTGCCTTAACAAAAAATAATAAAAGAAATTATGAGGTCTCATGCATAACTGAGTTCATATAAGTTAATATTATATAGCCCTTCTATCTTAAGATCCATGAATCTGTTATAAAATTTCGAGAGTGTAGATCAATATCACAAAATAATTTTAGAGGCCAGAAAAGGCAGGAGACCTTCAACTTTTCAAGACTTCATACTGGTTTATGTTCACCCCCAAAATCCAGTTTTTCCTTTTGAAAATCCCCAGAAACATGTCCTTTAATAAAATATTGAAATTACTATGTAAGAGTTATGACATGATTGCTTGTATAATATGCATGGTACACAATGTTTTCCTTAATGACACTGGAAAAACATACATCTATTTAAAGAGACGGTGGAAGTAGGGGAATATTTGTAGGATGCTAAAAGAACTACATCTTCTCCAATGCTTATATAATACTGCACGAGCATTAATAAGTTGGCTCAAAGTGTTGGTTTTTTTTGACTCACTAAAAACCAAAGTAAATAATTGAAAAAACAACTTGAAATGTTACATATTCCTACAAAGATGAAGTAGAGAAAACGTACATCAGACAATGGAATTAAAAGCAAACTAAAAGACAACTCTGATTTTAGGGTCGAGCATAAAATTTTAGGGCGGAGTGTAATTGTAATCTAAGAATTACAATTCTTAAACAGGAATTTTACTCCTTTGATTCTGTACTTTCTTTGACCCACTATGCAAAGGCCTAGTCAGCTTCAACTTTCCAGCTGTTTAGTTTATGTGTGACTCAAAACAGGACAGCCTTTTTCCTTGATCAAAATAAACTGAGCAGAAAAGAACTAGAATTGTTAAAACTAGCAAATGGAAAATCTCTAACGCTTGCAGCTGAAAACACAATATTCTACTTTCAAACTGTACTAAGAAAGATTTGCTAGTTCATTTTAGAATATTTCTGAGGGAGCAAGATGATTTTTAACCAAGCATTAAGGCAATGAAGTTTCATAAATAGAGGTTTCCAGCTCCTAGGGTAGAGGAGGCAGCAGCAGCAGGGCAGAAACAGGAAATAGGTAACTACTTGCCACCAACATGTCCCACCACACTTTAGAACTTGCATTTTCTTACAAAATCAGTAATTTATTTCAGTAATGTACAGAAGTATATTGTAAACAAACATTTCAGCAAAATTTGAGCAAATCAACTCTAGCCTAGTATGTACTTGATAATGTTGATGGCTCTTAAAGCTTGCATACGTACCTGAGAACCAGAAACGCCAGATGACGGCATGTAATACTGTTGGTTTTGTAGCTTTGCATACATCGAATACATCGGGTCCTCATTCATCAACTTGTTATACAAAGAAAGAGCCTCCATTGCTTTAACATTGAGCTCTGAGAGTTCTGAGTGTTTCCTACAAAATACATTATATAGCTTATTCTACAGTCTAGATAACTTCAGTACAGAACAGACATAAACAGGGGAACTTACACAAGGGGCAATAAGCAAAATTCTCCTACAGCCTGTCAAGTGATGCCTGTTAAGTGCCATAATGTCAAATGGTAGAATACTATAAAATTCTATGGGACCTTGAAAAAAAAAAATCCTTCAGACCTCCTCCCAGATGAGAAGATACAAATAAATACACCTATTTTCTTTACCAGTATTGACAGAAATGGCTAAGAGTATATTTAAGTAGCAACTCTATTACATCTAAGAATGTGTCTTAATTGAGTCAAAACACGTGTTTTACCTGTCTATATCTTCCAACTTTTCATCTATGAGAGGTCCCATCTGGTGGCACATTGCTAGAAAAGAACATTAAAATATTATCAGACCAATAAGTATTTCTATATAGTAAGTCAGAAAATAGCTTTAAAATGAATTATTGAATAGAAATGTGTAGATGAAAAAAAGAAAAATGTTAAAAAAGAAAATTATCTGTACTATAAATTATATGCAAAAGAATTACAGTAACAGGTGCAATTTCATGAAAATGAGATCCAGCTGAAGTTTTCAATAATACTACAGAGAAAGAATCCAAGTTTAAATAGAACAAAACAAAACACATTTAACATCCAAGGAGTGTAAAGCAGTATCAGCTGTGGACACAGCACATAAGAAAGGTAAAAAGAATGATGAACCTATTTTGCATTTAAAAAGCTCAGGTAATCTGAAAGGTGATCTTTCTTCAATTTGCCACTGGAACCTATATCATGTGCTCCATCAACATTACTACAAAAAAGATTGCCTATCAAAACAATGAAGGGGGAAATAGACTGAAATAATTTAAGTTATCTGCACATCAAAGACACTAACAGCACATTGTTATTTCATTGGAATCCTAACTGCATGAGAGGGATCCTGTCAAGTAAGGCTTTTTCAAACCACTAAGATATTACATGCAAAAGCCAACACAAAGAAAGACCTAGCAGAGGTAGATTGGAAAAACATTAAAACAGAAGTGCACCTCCTCACCCCAATTTCCAGCATAAGGGTATAGGGTTCATGTAACTGCAAAGCAAACAATTAACTAACAGAAAAACTGATTTTGTCAAACGTAAAACAAACAGAAAGGAAAGCTGAAATGGGATACTACAGCCTAACCCTACTTCAGAATGCAAAATGTGCTTACTTATCCAAGCATTGAACTATTTACTAACTTAAGGCAACCTGCTCTAGGGAACCTGCTTTGGCAGGGAGGTTGGACCCGATGATCTCGAAGTCCCTTCCAACCCCTACAATTCCGTGATGCTGTGAAAAGATTGGAAATATCCAACAGTTTACAAGCTCAAGTACCTTTTCTTGCTCAACTTCTAGACAGATTCAGAATCTCCCATTTTCTTAAAGTCTGGTCTTATCTGGATTGTAAATTAAAGTCAATGTTCTGTTCAATAACAGGCAAGTTTCTTTACTTCCTTCTCCAAAGTTCCCTCCTAAAACCTCCGCTGCATCTATTGACCCAGATAGAATGATCTATAATGCCTCTTTGAAGAGGTATTTTGAATAACTTCGAGTCTAAATGAAGTCTAAGTATTTGTAGTACTCTGTAAGGTATTTCTTAACTCTAACATCCTAACAGGAAAATGCATGCAGGTGAAATACATGTGGAACACCCACAGGCCCATCCTAAGTCACAGAAATATTTTTATTCTTCTCATGGAATTCTCTTTACATTGCTTTTGCCACTTATGCTGTGCTACTCTATGAAGGAAAAAAAAATGGAGAAAGTTGAATTAAGTATTCCTGGGTCTTGAAAAGTAAATGAAAATGTAATATAATGTAATTGAAAGAAGAGTAGATTTTCTTTAAATTAAAATACTGCATTTTGGTCTCTTAGATGTGGGAAACAGGAAGTGAGAAGACAGTTAAGGCTTAAGCACTTTCCTCAGGCATATTTGCAGCACGCATACAAAGCTGAAGTAGTTTCAATTCGTTTTGACGTAGGTAATTACTGGAAAGCAAAACAATAACAAAATTGAGATTTTCTTACCCTCAAGATGAAGCAATTCTGGGAGATCAGGTTGGTCATCAGATGGATCTGCACTTTGTAACATCTGCAGGAGTTGGTCCATTTTATCCTAGAACAAAAATTGTGTAATTAGTGGGGATGGAGTGGGGGAAGAATCAGCAGTTTCAGAATAGTAACTTAAAGCAGCTCTTTACAACATCCATTTGTGTCTCTTGGAACTTGGAAACCATCTAAACTAGCTTTAACAAAAGAAGATATTTCAATGAGGAAAAGCCAAGTGATAAAAAATGATTAGTAGCAGCAGTATACCCCTTTAATTTTAGAAGTCATTCTAAGCAGTATTTCCTGAGCAGTTTCCATTTTTCCATTTTACTTATTACATATGCAATACTACCACCTAGTGGGATTACTGCAGATGTTTTGACAGAATACACTGAGTAAAGAAATAGGTACTTACAACTAAATTCACTGAAAAAACAACCCACATTTTGTACATGATGCCCATCAGCACATGAGCAATGTCATAACTAATATACAGGAAAGAGTTTTTAAGATGATGTTCGGAGGGATTGTATGGTTTACTTCAGAATTTTACAACCTCAATAAACATGGTTACATGTAACCCATTTACAAAAATACCAAGGGAAAAAAATTAACATGCATAAGCTCTTCAAAAAATATGCCTTGCTGTAAACTATACTGCTTAACAAAAAATTATGTGTAAATGTTTCAGAATCACTTTTTAGCTGAGTGGTATGAAATAAACAGTCTTAACAGGGCAGAGTTAAATAGGCAGTATGAAGTGGAAACTAGACTTTTTTTTTCCTCAACCCCAGGGAAACGTGGGGAGAAGCCAAATGAACTACTTTCTTAAAAAATATACCATGGGAAGTTTAACAAGAAAACAAAATAGTAACACGCAAACCAACATGGAATCATCACAGAAGACAAGGCTGAAAGGCACCTCAACGCAGGCCTGAGATAAGTCATTTCTGCAGATTACAAACTAACAAATATCTCTGGACGAAGACTACCTGAGAAAGGGACAGATTAGGCAGGAGATATATAGGATTTTAGGAAGGCAGTAACTCATTTTTTCATTCCACAAAACAGTGACAGAACCCTAGTTGAGAAAGAAATAGAAGCTCATGAGAGAGAAAGGAAAAAAAATCTTAAGACAATAGATCTAAGCCCCCTTGGAAAAAGAAAAAGGCAGGGGAAAACAGCTTTAGCTGAGAGCTCCTGGGAACCCTGCAGTATCACCAAGGTGAGACTGTGTGAATCTTAATAAATACCTTTTTGGAGCTACAAAAAGCTCACAGTTTTCAGAGAAGGAAGTGCAGGCTAAGACAGCAGTGGTTATACTAGAGATAAATCTAAGACAGTGTTTAAGATTGGTACATCTGAAGCATCTTGAGGTCCTTAAAGCTAAGCTTTATAACAAACACATCACTCCACACCAGGCATCTGGATGGGAGGTAAACAGCTGTACAGTCCTGGAGTATGGCCCTAAATTGAATGCAGCCTCCAAATTCAGTTTCAGAAATTTCTAAGAACTTCAAGGCAAATGAACAAATTAGAGCACTGTAGATACTCATAAAAAAAAGTTTAATTTTTCCTTCACGTCTCTTTTGGTTGTGCTCTCTTGATATTTCAGACTGATCACTTTCAAGGTAAAGGATGAAAGGGTTAAACATCACATGTTTAAACATACCACCAGTTGAAAAATCAGTACCTGTATCACACTTACTTCATCAATATAAACTGGTTCAGGCTCAGGTTCTATTGTCTCTACTTGAACTTCATCACTGAACTGCACTGTTTTCTTCTCGGTTTTCACTGTAAGGTAAAGGCAAATCTTTATTTTTTTTTTTTAATAGAAATAAACAAAGCAATGACAATGTTACACAGCTAGCATGTTATCTAAGATCTTTGGATTTGAAAAATCTACCGTGACAATTTTTGAAATTATTTTGTTGACATTTGAAGGACAAAAGCATCTCCACAGACAAGGAATTTTCAGAAATAAATTAATAAATTGCACTAAAAAAAAGACATCAGTTCACACAAGGTCAATGGAAACTTATGTTTTAACAAGTAAATGTCTTTATTATAGTCTCCCTCTACACACCACCACGTAATAATAAATCATCAGGAAAGCAGACTAAGAGAGTGACTGGAAGAAACAAGGCTAATGAGTAAACCTTAAAAGAAAAATGGTAAAATCATCCATGACAAACTGGTGTCCTCTTTTTCCCAAAGTAAAATACAAAATCGAAAGTGGTCAGATTTTGCTATTCCTTCTCAATCAAATATTGTCTGCAAAAACATCTCACTCCTCTGTCGCAGAGAACCCAACAAAAAAAGCTGCCATATACTACTCTCATTATACTATTCTTACCAGTTAGCCTTAATACAGAACATATGACACCAACAGGGTGTAATTCTGCTGACCTGCTCACACCCTTGACACACATATTGAGAACACAAGAAATTCATCTTGCAAACCCATCAGATTTACAGAAATGAGATTTAGCATCTTAAAATTTGTCTAATATATAATATTATTTTAGTATATGCTTAGAGTACGTTAGACTGATAATAAGTTGATACAGGAAGATAAATCAATATGCAGCAAAAACATTCCCTCCATAATCTACACATACATACTGATATAATTTAAATTTCTTAAACTGTTTGAGCAATGGAAATGTGTTTCTGATTCCTACCTTCAGTTCTTCCTTGATTAAATATGTACTGTTGCAACAAAGTAAAAAGACAATTTGGAAGAAAGCTGCTGTTGCCTACAAAATTTATCTAGCTGTCTATGGAATTGTTAAATGAGTCTCAAGGAAGCTAATGACAAAGCCAGCAGTAGGCAGCATCCTATTTTTCAACAGATGCCAGCTTAGGTAACCTTGGTCTGGCACACAGAGACATGACTGAGAGCACAGGAAGGGCTGTTTTACTTCGAGCTTTACAAATTGCCACTGAACCTTTCCCATTCAGGAAAGAAAACAGGGATAATACCTGACTACAGAAACATCCCTTGAACCAAGGCAAAGCTTAACTTATACACGTAAACAAAGTTACTTACTCATTTCTGGCTCAGCAGAAAGATCAGCTGTTACAAAATTAGATGGAAACAATCCTATACCCTGATGAGTTTCACCCTTCCACCAATTTGGATCACTAAAAGACAAAAATAAATAAATACACATTTAAAATCCCATACTGACATGGAAGTTTTCCAAGAACTGCACCTTATTACTTGTACATAAACACAATTTGCATATATGCAGAAATCTTTATATGTTAATCTTTATACCATTACATTTCTGTGTCAAAAATCAAAAATAACATATTTGATGTATAAATATATTTTATTGCAGTGGTATTCCAATATGCTTCTACATACCAGACACCATTATTCCTGATCGATTTTTAGAGTCCGAACCACTTCTAGAAAGCATTCGATACAAGTTACCTGTCATCGAGGATAGTTATAAGTTCTCCAGCTTTAAAGGTTAATTCGTTGTCTTCAGCAGCCTCAAAATCATAGATTGCACGAACCTTTCGGCCCTCATGTTTGTGATTTGTTAAAAGACTTGAGGTGCTTGGATACAAGCTGGAAAGTGTTGTTTGCTGTTGCCTTTGTTCTTTTAGTGACAGTTCAATAGCTACAAAAGAAAAAGTTATTCAGTTACATTATGAAAAGTTCTTAATCTGAAAAGTTATCCGGATGAACATTCACTTTATAAATGTGTTGAATTATTTGAAAATTTAACTCCATGAAAACTTTTAGTATAATTCCATTCTTTTTGCATCATAACCAACTTCTGACTTTCATTTAGAAATAATCGTAAAAAGATTTAAAGGTGTTTTACCACTATGGAACATAATTCTGCTCCTACAGTTACTGAGACTTTCAACATGGACAGGACAAATAAGTAGCACTTAAGCACAAACAGGATAACTCAGTGAAGTGATCCATTTATTATTATCACTATTACTGTTAGCATCTTAAACAGATATGCAGATCTACATTCTAACTAGCATACACAAGGTTCAACTCTTCCAGATTGTTTAAAATGCTAAAAAGATACAGCTGTTCAGCTGCACACTATTTGCCTTTTAGATCAGTATGCTTTAGCCTAAATCAGAGAATCACACAGATTAATTAAGGTTGGAAATGAGCTTTAGAGATCATTTGCTCCAAACCCCCACTCAAGCAGGGTCACTTAGGGCCAGCTGTCCAGGACCATGTCCAGATGGCTTTTGAATATCTTAAAGAAAGGAGACTCTATCACCTCTCTGCAACCTACACCTGTGCTCAATCACCCTAACTGTAAAAAAGCCTGTCCTTAAATCATAATTTATAGAAAGCCTTTTGCTTATCTATTTGTCTATCCCTTTTTTCTCTCCCTGTCTCTCCTGGAATAATTTTAAATTTGTTTGATCATTTTCAACTAAACTGACTAAGCAGAGAAATTTCAGTCATAATAAACTCCTCCAAATTTGTATATAGATGACCGTGTGTAAGATGGGACAGACTGGGACACAAAAGAAGAGGACAAACATTAAAGAACCCATGCAGAATCTGAACCTTGAGACAGAGATAAAACCCTTGAAAACCAGATCAACTAGTGAAGAAACCACACGTAACATTTACAGATGTGCTAACGGTGATTTAAATAGGTCAAAGTTATATTAGATAATAGCTAAACAAATAATTTTTCTATCAAAGATGAGAAACTGCAAACATCCACCAACTACTAGCACAAGAGCTTCATTCATATAGTGAAGAGTCATTGTTATAGCTTTAAGTCAAAAGCCATACTACCTACAAGGGCTAACTGATACCTTTACGTTGCTGAAATCTGAACACTACGTAAACCGTAAGGATCAGTCTAGTCTAATAATAACTCTTTGCACATACCTGGTATAGGTTCATTAAATGATCTTTAAATATACCTTGGTACAACAGTAAATAAAAAAAAATCTAGATTTGTTTACTAGAACTGCAGTGAGACATTTAACACTCTGCTTACAGCAGCAAAGGGCTTAAAGTTATTTGAAGTATATTAAGGAAGCATTATTCAAAGAAATATAAAGTTTAAAGTAGCATGCCCAACATACTGAATCCAACTTTGTATACCACTTATACTATAATCTTTATGGCCTGCTTCAATCAAATGTTGAAATTGCAAGTGAATGTGCTTCACTGGCCCAAGAGAGGGAAAATCCAAATGCAAAACTTGTTTCAAATGTTTCCATTGTGGAGCACGTTCTTAACATGAGGTTTTGCAGATTTTTACGTTGTTTTGGTCTGGCAAGGGTTAAAAAAAATACATAGAATAGTTTTGATCTCTAACCTTCCAGAAAGGGTATAGAACGGAAGGAATAGAAATCATATCTACAATCCGTAAATGCACTGCACACAGTGAGGAAGGAAGCAAAACATTTGTTCCTGCCTTATTAGATACTTACCAACAAATTCTTTGGGTCAGCAAGTGAATGAACTCACCTTTAGCTAAATCCTCCTCTTCCTTTTTGTTAGCTACTGCACCAGGATCTTTGGCAACTAGTGCTGGACTTGCTTTTGCCTGTTCAGCAGCCTAGCCAAAAAATTAAAGACGTAAAAATAAATTAATTGAAAAACTGTGACAATGCAGTAAGTTTACCATTTTGATTTGTATTCATCTGCAATATAAAAATCAAAGGAAAACAGAGCAGTTCAACTCTCATATGTTTTATTTAGAAAAGAAAGATTTTGTTTTGTTTGCCAAATGCATTATAGAATTCAAGATTACAAATTTTAAAATACAGCACTGAGGATAAAGAGAATTTATGAATCCTTTTAAGAACCACCACAAAATGTATTATACCTGTGAACCAATAGCTGGGAAGGTAACTCCTTGCTCTTTAAGATTTTTTATCATAGCAGATATTAAACTAAGCTGGGGATCATTCTTGAATTCATCAGTCCACTCCACCATAAGGGCTTTCAGCTTTTCACAAACTTTTGGATGACCCTGCAGAAAAACAGAAACTAGATAAATAATGCAGGAATCTGTTCTTCATTCCTAAATTTCATGTTACTGTCAACATAAACTGTTAACTTTAACATAAACTGTCGACATAAACTTTAAAGTCAAGTATATTACTAAGTAATGTTCTCATTAGAAAGGGGACACCAGCTTTTCAGCACTGTGTTTGACAGCCTTCAGGAATATCATTTAAACAATAAGGACTAGACTAGCCCCAAAACAGCGTAAAACAGGGCTACAGAAAGGTCCCATGTTATTTCCATTTGTATATTTACAAAGTAATCCCACTGCCCACGTGAACAGAATACATAAGTAACAGTACTGTGAAGTGATATTCCGGAAGCTCTTTCTCACAGTCAGTCTTCACAGTAATTTGTAACCTTCTGCCCAAATCCCCCCCCTTCTCCTTGTATCCCCTCCCAAAATTTACAATCTTCCAGAAGTAGATTCCACTCCAATTTCAGGTTACCCAAACTCTCTGATCTAGCTTTTATATGAAACATATAAATCAATGCAATACGTTACCTTATTCAACACATTGCTTACTTCACTGGCAAAATCTCTTGAACAGACTTCTAAATGAAAGATTTTACCACAGTTTGATACACATGCTCCTAGAAGCTAAAGAAAGAAAGATTAAAAGTCAGAGAAGAGTTTTTGCAAAATAGCTTTCTAGGAAGGAAAGAGACTACATTAAAAAGTAACCTACTGTTAAAGCCTGCATAGCAACATGGGGATCTTTATGGTTGACTCTCTTCATAATAGAACGGAGACAATCCTTAGGCCTAAAGAAACACAAGACAGCTTTAAAATAATGTACTGCAACGAACATTTCCTATTGCAACACATGACAACACCAACATAGAGCAAGCTCTCCTGAATACAAACAGTCAATTATTTAGTAGCTTAGAAGTGCAACATTAAATTAAAAAAAAAAAAAAAAAATCAACACCATTAGCTCTTCTAGCCATTTTTATCTGTATGATTGCTAGTCTTAGATATCCAAACCTCTCAATAAGCTACATATCCTTTTTTAGTTGGAGAGAATTACTGTAAATACTGAAGAAATGCATAAAATTCCTGACAATTAGAGTACTGTAGCTCTCTGTAGTCTGTACACCTTCATTAAATATTTTTTTCACTCTAAGAAAAACTCTTATCAGATAAATTATCATGTAAAATATTTGTATATGATTGCAATGTATTTCAAAATTCCATAACAGGATTTTAATGAAAATATTTTTTGGCTACATCAAATTTGTCTGGCTGCTTTTAATTTCTTTTTAACACAGACCTCTTAAAGAATGTGGTAGCAAAACATAACATCTCTCAGCATCTAAGACATGCAAGTGAATTTACAATCATCATTTCAATGGTATATTTGTGTTCTAAGATATTTCATAATCAGAAAAAGGAATACAGAGTGTTTCAATGATCAGGATTGCAACTTCTTGTGCTTCTCTTCTACCTGTTCCCCAGAGTGTCTTTTCCCACTCCTACCTTCTCATGCAACAAACACATTGAACTCATTCAAATATCAGAACTCCTTGTTACTTCCCCTTCTCCAAGTGAGCTCTGCAAGTGCCCAAGGACACTGACCACTTGCTGCAAGGATTCAAAACTCATACTCCAGTAATGACAATACAACTTGAGAAAGGAATACTTGCATTTTGTTTAAGAAGGAGCAGGGATGAGGTTGTCACTTTTACATGAACATAACCAAGTTTTTGCACTTTAAATCCCCTCCTTTTCTCCCTCATTTAACATGTCTCTAGTTCCCACATGTACCCATTCAAATCACAATGAAAAAATTCTGACTTTTTAAAGCTAGGTTACGAACTCTACTTATGTCAGTTTTGCAAACAACCTAAGCTTAAATCAGTTTAGAATCTTCTCTGAAAATACATATAAAATACCATAACTGTCAGCGTTAGTCACTAACACGTAAAACTTCATAAGCAAAAAATTGAAATTAAGACACAAATGCTGTAGAAGTCTCCTTCTCGGATATTCAATGTTTTAATGCCACAATATATTTTTATTAGTAACTGAAGTTAAGCAGAGAGCAAAGTTTCCTACATTTAACTTGTGTCATGCTTATCAATTGCCATCAAGAAAAATGCTCAGTAAGTTTAGCTTCACTTCCAATACAACCCACCCCATACTTAAAAATTAGTCTGAATATTCTATTGCTTTTAGTAGATATACAATCACCTTATGTAATTAATATTTATTTAATGAATTAGGGTTATAATTACATCCACGTTTCCTTAAAATCTGCTACACCTCCATATTCTGCATACATATCTAAGAATATTTGCTTATATACTGATTACCAACACGCCTTTGCTGCATTTTTTTTTTAATTACCACTATGCTCCTCAGAGTCCATTTTAATCTACAGGATAACATTTATAAAGAAAATACATAGCAAAGAAACAAGTGGGAAAAAAAAGTGTTAGACATACTGCATAAAAGATTTAAAACAGCTAAATATAGAATTCACGTTTTACCTATGTTGCCCTAGATGGACATAATGGGAAAAGGAAATTTAAGAAACAATTTGAATGTGGTTTTCAGACAGTTTAGTGTATTTAAATCTGTGTGTGTCTCAGTTATTTTGTTTCTGGAGATGGTAGAAGGCTGAGCAAGTGTAGGGTATAATTACCATGAGCATGCAAGCATTACCTATTGAATAGCCCTAAAAAGACAGCCCTGAAATAGTCAACAGTAGGGAAATAGAAAAAGAGAAGGGTAAATTTAAAAGTAAGAGATTTTATGCTTTTCTGAGTATTTACAGCGACTTTGGGTGTTTTTTTTTCTTGGAAGCAAAATCAGTTTTCTATTGAACTGATATCCAAGAACTAATATGAAACTCAGGTATAAGTTACACCACTGCTTGGCTATACTATATTTGGCAGTGTCTACATTTTACAGAAATGTCTCTCTCATGTTTAGTAGTACTAATTATAGAAAATGCTGTCACATTGAGAGACTACATACTACTCAGTGTATACCTTCATACAACCAATTATTACTGCAAATAAAGGCTGTAAACAATATATATATAAATAACTGCATTAATATAAAAATATTAATATAATTATAATATAAATATTAATATAAATATTAATATAAATTAATTAATATAAAAATAACTGCATTCATTTATGAGGAGGATATCAATGTGTTAGAATTGCAAGCAAAAAAAAAAATCATGGACAATGGACATTAATTGCTAAGCCAGTATTTATAAAAGTAGGCTACATGTTCAGGTGCTTAGTGGTTCAGAAACAGGACCATTGCCTGAAGATGATTTTGTTATGGTATCTCCTTCTAAAAACTAATAAAGTAACAGGAAACCTTCAAAATCAAATGATCTTCCATATATGTCAAGTACAATTTCAAAATATATATATATATTAAAAAAAAAAAAAAACCTTTCTCTTTAATTAATGAAAACTTATAAATACATCAGCAAAGATTTTGGACTGACCACAGCCCCCATTCCCTGTTCCCCTGCACTGCTCAGGGGAAGGAGGTGGAAGAGAGTGATTGGGGGGGAAGGTGTTTTTAGTTTGTCACTGCTCTAGCTTGTTAGTAATAGGCAATAAATTTCTTTAATCTCCTTACGCTGAGTCTGTTTTGCCCTTGATGATAATTGTTGAGTGATCTCGCTGTCCTTATCTCAATCCCTGAACCATTTCCATCAAATTTTCTCCCCCATTCCCTTTGAGGAGGAGGAGTGAGAGCAGTTGTGGTGGAGCTCAGCTACCCAGCAAGGTAAAACCACCACACCATGTGTCTCCATTTTCCTCCTTGCTCCATTAGGAACAAGCAAGTCCAAGAGCTTCCTGGTTTCTGTATGACACATACGCTGGATGACTATGAATGACTATGCAAAATGCTACTTACATTGGGTAACTTGAGGGGGCAGGAAAAAAGATAGGAACTGGTTTAGGAGACTATCAAGCATGCAATTTTACTGTTTTCTCTTGTACAAACAGGCACAGAAACAACAAAAGGAGAATGAGCTAACCAGAACACAGACTCATTGAGGCAGTGATTAAGCCATAAGGACTCAAGACAAAGTTAAACAAGTAGCGACACAGACAAGCCATTTCTGAATGACAGGTTTTCAATATCCAAATCCCTCTCTATGAACAGACAGAACTGCAATGAATGTTTCTATTTTCTCAATCATTGCTATCTTCACCCAGTCACCAACTTCCTATTTATTCATCCCCTTATTTTTACTAACTACCATTCCTAGAGAAAAACTGCAGTAGTTACAGTTTCAAACATTTCAACAGTTTCAAACAGTTTCAAACTGGTATTTCTCATTAAGTCAAAACAAAAAGGTACAAACTTCTCAAAGCCAAACGCAAACAGACTTGGACTCAGGAACTGGTTAGCACTGAACTAAAACTCACTGAGGAATTAAAAGAGAGCAAGCATGATGGGTGAACCTCATGCTAAAACATATTACATGTGGCCTTTAAGTTTCCCTTTCTTTCTGTTTAATGAGTAATTTCAGTGTCGTAACATTATTTTACTAGGAGCTGATAAACTATAGATTAAGTTGTGTGAGCACTTGGATTGCAAGCCAACAATATTCAGAATGTATACCCTTCCTATAGTGAGTTGATTTAAAATGCAAGTCAAACACAATCAAAGGTTTTAAAATAAACAAGTTTTCAAAAACACTGTGTTTTAATCATCTTTTCATGTTGAAAGGGCAGCTTGCTCACTGAACAGTTCTGGATACTAGCAGTATTCCTAAAAAACATAAAAAATGCAATATGCAACTGCAGAACTGGACAACTTACTAAAAATATATATATAAAATCTCAGAGATTTAAAAAGCTGTTTTGATTGACTCAAAGTTAGACAAATTTTAGATCACTGTAAGAACCTGATATGCAAAACATGCATAAAGTATTGAGTTAATTCCAATTAAAAAGAGGGAGCTTTGGAGGAGTTCCAACTTGCTAAAGCAGTATATTTTTTGGTTGAATTAAGGGAAGAAAGATAAAATTGGTAGCTATTGGTGATTTTCTATACCCAAGGTATGGCAATATAAAAACCAACAGTAGCACAACTGTATGCATCCAGTTAGCAATTCTGTTACTGAACTCTAACTAATTTATCTTAGGAGGAAATGAAACTTGTTTGTAGCACAACAGGTATCCAACAACTACCCTGGATGCAAATAAATAGTTAGCAGACACAAATAGGACAATGTGCCAGATAACACTATGCAACAAAAAGTGCCACTTAATAAATAATATAATCCTTCTAGTCTATTATGGCTTTTGGTGTAAGGTGATTTCCATCTACAGTGTTGCAGGGCATGCAATTTAAAGACTAGTAAAAAAGAAAATCCACGAAATAGGGACTATATAATCTAAACTTCTGCCAAGAACAGTTTGCATCAGACCTGAATTGGTGAAGAAGTTAAAGCAGACACCAGTTCTGATGACCAGTATCCCTGCCATAGGAACTTAAATTGCAGAAGAGTTACGGTGTAGCATATCTGACTTAAGCTTAATGGGGAATTCTGCCTTGCTTTACCTTGCTGTAGCATGACGTAATCCATCAAAACAAAGAAAACACACTATCAGCAAGTTTTAACGGAATCTGATGTTAAGCAATGAGTCAGCTGGCAGCTTATTAGAAGAAGGGTAAGTATTACAAAGGTTAAAGTCACAGCCAGTATAAAACTACTGTTGTTCTGTTCTGTTTTTAAAATCATAACAGAAATTCCAGCTGTCATGGAGACATTTAGCTGTATGTTGTCTGTACTCCCAAGGAGCTGTCTCTCACAGCCCAACACATTTGAGCACTGCTCAGGGTAAGTCACTGTGAGGCTAAATCTTGCCTATGCAAAAGCTTTCAGTGATGAAATAGAATACTGAAACCTTCAATAATATTGTTATTGTTACAGGCTCAGCATCAACACACATACAGCAGAAATACAGTTTTACATATAGGGACTAACACCATTAGGGACTAACACTCACCAGCTGTTATCTTAACTGGAGTTATATGCAACTGCACAGCAGTCTCAATACACCATGCTATTTATAAACACTCCTCTAGAGACCATCTCTAATCCCAAGGAATAAGCTTATTTTCAAACCTGTCCTTGGGAACAAAAATCCCAGGTGGGAATTTGCTGTCTGACATCCTGTACTGTTGCCCACAGCCTTACAAGGCAGCCCTAGTCTTTCTCAGAGAAGCGTTTCTCTAAACAGCAGCAATGGCATGGCTCACTTTTTGATGCTATTCCTTACATGAATTATTTCAGAGAATGCTTGGGGAGGACGTATTTAATACATGTCCAAAATCTAAACACAACACTGAATAAAAACATGATAGATACACTGAAATACTGTCTTTAAGCTGTATTTTTATTTGCCATCAAAACTTAAATTTTAACTTTTCATGTCCAAGATATGAGGCCATGCATAAAGCCTATGAGAAAGTTCATTAAATAATTAATGATGGAAGCATTAACAGCCCATATCAAGGTAGGTTTCATTCAATAGCACATTTTCAAAATGAACAGTTAATAAAGCCCTGATGTCATAAAACAGCTTCTCAAAACAAAGAAGAACACACAACCTCACTTCTGTGACAAAGAGGGGGCAGTGGATGCCTTCTATTTTGGTTCTAGCAAAGCTTCTACACTGTCTCATAGTCTCCTTATCACTCAACTGGTGAAATATTGGCTGGATGGAAGGGTGATAAGGGGGATGGAAAGCTGGCTGGACTGCTGAGATCAAAGAGCTGTCACTAGTAGTGCAAATTCCAGTTCTTGGGACCAGTACTGCTAAATGTCTTCTCTAGTGTCCTAGATAATGGGAAGCAGTGCACTCTCAGCAACTTTGTTGACTGGTTGGAAGAAGCAGTCCCAGCACTGGAGGGCTGGGATAACTACAGGGATCTGGACAATAAGGAGAGATGGTCTGGAGAAATGGGCAGACCTCAGAGAAAGGCAAGGTGTTACATTTGGGGCAGGCAGCACCAGCCTGCCACCAAGAAGGCAGCTCCACGGGAACGGATTGGCAGGGTGACAGCAGTCAGCAGTGCAGCCTGACAGAAAAGATGATCAGCCACATCCTGAGCCACAGGAGAACATCATAGCCAGTAGGCCAGGGAAGTGATCCATCCCCTCTGTTCAGCACTTGTAAGACTGCACCTGGAGTTTGCCTGTTTTGGGGTTCTCCAGAACAAGGATATTGACACACTGCAGCAAGTCCAGTGGAGTGCTGCCAAGACGGTTAGAGGAGAGTCACATACAAGGAGACATGGAGATCTGGGTTCAGTTTTGAGAAGGGCATGCTAAAAGGGGACCTTAGTGCCTTCTTCAGCTCCTTAAACAGCACAGAGAAGATTAGGCCAGACTCTTCTCAGAGCTGTGGTCGCAGGGCAAGATGTAGCAAAAAAGTATGAACAAGGAAAATTACAATCAGATGGCAGGTTTATTTATTCACTTGCTTACTATGAGGGTAGTTAAATACTGAAATGTGTTGCCCATATAGGTTGTGGAAACTCTGTCCCTGGAAGCATTCAAGGCTCAGCACGGTCCAGAGCAACCTGATCTAATTAGACTTGTTTCAAGCAGGCGGGTGGACTAGATGACCTCTGGAGGTCACTTCCAAGCCAGATTATGATTCTACAAGAAAACCCCTAATGATGGCTCCTGGATTTACAGTAACACTGCTAAAACATATCAGCTTGGTTATTCTGTTACACCAATGAAAAACTGCTGTATGTAATTCCTAATTTTAATATATCAGTTAGTATTTCCAAAGGAAGAGCTGTAAATATTTGGGCAGAAAATCCCTATGTTTTCCTTTTACTTGTAGTACTTACTTACCAGAGTAGATTTCAATTAAGTTAAATTGAGCTGCTTCAAAAGTCTGTACAAGATAACAAAATTTCATTCTTCTCATCTGAATATGAGAAAGGCTGAAATAACAAAATTAAAATCTATGAGGAGACAATTTCTAAAATCACTTACCCTGTGCGTGACTGTCCAACTTTATCACAAATGTCTAAAATGAGGCCCCAGTCCTCCGCAGTGTTCATCTCACTGGTTGCTTTCTCTGATGAATAAAGCATAAGTAAATCAAAATACAAAAAATATAATAATTTAACAAAACTGACAATAAAGATGTTGCAGCATTACATCTGTATACTGCTAAATGCATGATATATATCTTTGCATGATAATGCAAAGGATAATGCATGATAAATATATTTAATACATTCATATATTAAAACTGTTATACTTAATTCTTTTTACTTTTCAAATGTTCACTTGCAGCTCTGAAGTTATATTAATAAGCAAATTAATATAAGTATTTTGTCCACATAATAAATATATACCCAGAATATATATACAAAAGTGTATCAGCTATCAACAGATTTACTTGGGAAGCAGGAGGGAAGTGAGCATTTGGAAATGTTAAGTTTAATACAACATGAATACTCCAAGCATTAGTTCATTGCTAGCAGAATCAAACATAACAGCATTTACCCCATCATCAGACACTAAGCTGCTGTATCTTGCATTTGCTTCATATATATTTTCTCCTTTCTCCTCAGTAAGGAGGCTTCAACAATTCTTTAATAGTCACTAAACTTTTATCTCCCCATTCTCATCTCTGCTTTGGGTGATATATTCCACTTCCTCTTTTCAGCTACCGACTGCTAAACTAAAGCTGATCTGATAGAAGCCACTGGGACTCCTTCTTCCAAACCTTCTGAACAGGACAAGAACAGTCCCTGCTGAAAAGTTAAGAAATAAAGAGGGTAGGTGGAAACAAAGCAGAAGTAAAATAGACTAACTCCTTCCCTATTTCTCCACCAGGAAAGCTTGGGTACACAGAGTATAACGATAAATAAAAGTGATAAAGGAAAGGGAGCCTTACACAGGAGCTGAATGGAAGGTTACCTGAACGCTGACAGGTCACATCAGGGCTGGAGACCACAAGTGAACACACAAGCAATTTCCATTATTCTCCACACAGGAGAAACGGGGACAGAATCATAACCTATACCTGCTTCATCTAATATTCACCTCCATCTGTAAATCACAAAATACACCTCAGCAATGAGTACCATCCCTCAGGAAATGTCTCAGACTACTTAGTTTTGTAGGAAATCTCTCATTCCTTTCAGAAAACTTATCTGTCAGGAAAGATTTGTTAATCCATATCTATCCACTTGCAAGACTGCAGAGAAGAGAAAGACAAAACAAGACATCTCATTTCCAGAAACGAGAAGGAATTATTAATCCCAAAGTTGATGGCCTCTGTCTCTCTGAATGAGTTTCTCTGTCCCACAAACTGAAGTCAGATTGCAGTTATTTAGCTTCTTTAATTCAGAACTAACATGCAGAAAAGCAAAGCACTCCGGTTGTGTTCTCCCAAAGTATTTCTGAGGAAAAATGAAAAAAATACCATACACAAATGACACAATAACCCATCAGTTGTATTACTTGCTGAAATGAAGACAGCAATGCAACATAAATCGGAACTTACTTGATGACAAAAAAAGTCAAAAAAAAAAGTTTAAACCTACGTAGACAACATGCTAACATATGGCACTAAGACATACCACTAGATCAACTGACAACTTCATTTTTCGTTCAGTCTGCTAATGTTCTAAATCACGCTTGGGGCTAGCAGAGAAATTCTTGATTTTTAAGTCTTATTCATATAGGAGACAGAATGGCAGAACCCAATCATCAAGCAAAATAAGAATGCCAGAACATGAGCACAGAGCAATGAGACTGTACCCTGTTTGTATCAATGAGCATTGTTCCATTACTTGAGAATTTCAATTCTGTTTTTGAGGATACCTTATAACATGCAAGTAAATGAGATACTAAATAAAGGCAAGGAGAAAGCCAGACTGCAGACAGCTGGTCAGCACAGTCCAGAGCTGCACAAAACAAACCACACGGAGGCAGTTTAGTTCCAGGACTCCCCTGTTGAAGTTCATCGCCTGTTTTGCTGGAGTTGGACCAGCTCCATCCAAAGTGTGTCTACACAGCGCCCTGCAGAGCCTTAATTTGCAGCCAGGCTTAGAGCTCACATGCAGCCTTGCACACCCACACAGTTCACCCCTGCCTCACGCTGTGCTTCAGCTAGGGCATCCTTCAGCAGTCAGAGGGCTGAGAAATCCAATGGAACTGAAACTTTGAGCTCTTACATTAATCTGCATAACTGACAGTACTTCTGGCAACAATTAAATTCTTCTTTCTTCATGACATCATCAGAGAGAAACAGTGAGGCAAACTAAGAAGTAAAATAATGGATGCTTAGGGTTTTAAAATCAAAGAATCATAGAACGGTTTAGGTTGCAAAGAACCTTAAAGGTCACCCAGTCCCAAACCCCTGCAGGGACACCTCCCACCAGGCCAGGCTGCCCAAAGCCCCATCCAGCCTGGCCTTGAACACCTCCAGGGATGGGGCATCCACAGCTTCTCTGGGCAGCCTGTGCCAGTGCCTCACCACCCAATGAGTGAAGAATTTCCTCCTTCTATCTAACCTAAATCTCCCCTCTTCTAGTTTAAAACCATTCCTCCTTGCCCTATCCCTACACCCCCTGACAGATAGTCCCTCCCCAGCTTCCCTGTAGGCCCCCCTTTACGTACTGGAAAGGCCACTACAAGGTCTCCCCAGAGCCTTCTCTTCTTCAGGCTGAACAACCCCGGCTCTCTCAGCCTGTCTTCATAGGAGAGGTGCTCCCAGCCTCTTGATCAACCTTGTGGCTTCCTCTGGACTCATTCTAACAGGTCCATGTCCACTTGTGCTGGGGGCAGCCTCAGAGCTGCTCTCAATCCATTCTACACTCAGCCTGTTTTTGTGCTTGGGATTGCCCCAGCCCTGATGCAGGACCTTGCACCTGGCCTTGTTGAACCTTATGAGGTTTGCACAGGTCCCTTCCCTCCAGCATGTCAACCACTCCACACAGATTGGTGTCACTGGCAAACTTGCTGAAGATGCACTGCTCATGTCACTGACAAGGATGCTGAACAACGCCAGTCCCAATACCAACCCCTGGGGAACAGCACTTGTCACTGATCTCCACCTGGACATAAGAGTCACTGACCACGGGACAGGATCAAACACTTTGCACAAGTCCAGGTAGATGATGTCAGTGCTCCTCCCCTACCCACCAGTGCTGTAACCCCATTGTAGAAAGTCTCCTGATTTGTCAAGCATGGTCTGCCCTTAGTGAGGCTGTGATGGCTGTCACCAGTCACCTCCTTGTTTTCCACGAGCCTTAGCAAAGCTTCCATGAGGATCTGCTCCATGATCTTGCCAGACACAGAGGTGAGACTGACTGGCCTGGCATTCCCCGGGTCCTTTTTCCCATTTTAGAAATGGGGATTATGCTTCCCCTCTTCCAGTCAGTGGGAACTTCACCAGACTGCCAAGACTTCTCAGATATGATGTACAGCGGCTTAACAACTACATCCACCAGTTCCTTTAAGTCCCACAGATGTATCTCATCAGGTCCCAGGGACCTGTGCACCTTCAGGTTCCTTAGATGGTCAAATATCACCAAACTGTGGTTTATGTCAATTTAAATAGCTTGGCTAAAACTAGAGATAAGATGGTGATTAATGAAATCTCTGATCCACATCAACCTCACCAATTACAACCTTCATTTTAATTCTTAAATGGAACATTTTGCAGCTTTACCCATGAATACACCTACAAGTGTTCTACCACAGCTACGTTTCTTCTTAAAAATTGAACCTAGTCCTGTCTAAAAACTGCCATGTGCTTGTAACACCTCCCCGCCTCCTGCTGTTCGAGGGACATTTCCTCCATCACCACACATTAAGTAGTTTCTTACCATATTTCAGTCTGAAACCCAGTTTCATTGTGTGTTCTCTGTCTTCTCGAGTAATAAGCATCTATTACTTCCCTTGGATAAAAATCAATCGCAAGACACGAGCGAAGTTTTCTGCCTCTAAAAGTTCAGTTAAATTCTGTCTCCAGCGAGGGCAGTTAAAAGCTAATGGCACAGCGTGAGCGTTAGCAGTACAGTAGCTGACAGGGACTGTCCACAAAAAAGGCCAATAGCTCTGTCAGAGCATTAGCAAGCAACTATCACCTTTCACCATGCTGGCAGCAGGAGCAACAGAGACGCTTTGAATAAATTGCTATGTTGCATCAGTGTTTTGTAGACAAAATTACAACTTAGGGCTATTTAAGTTAAATTACTTACATTATCATCACTTAACATCCATGAACACTCTCTCCTCCAACATGAGGCATGCATTTGCAGCCCAAAAATCCTTCTAGTTCATTCAGCATTTCCTTACTCCAACTAACAGCTGGCATGCCACTATCTTAGCACCAAAACGGACTCTGATGGGGAGGTAAAAACACAGATTTGGACTTCAAGTCTTAGCACAGGAGACAGAAGAAAACCTGAAGTTAAACTTTGAAACGTTCTTCATCCTCCACCTCTCATCAAAAATAATCCTGTCACGGCAATATTAACGTTTACTTCTGACCCCCTGAGTGCACCTCATCACTGCTACAAAATCTTATTTGGCTTATGGAGTGCAAACATGAGATCAGAGAACATTTCAAGCTTTACTCAAACAACTTTTAAAGACAGCACTGGCTCCTTCACGAAATCAGTGTTAAGACTTATTAATGCTATTTCAAATGCAAAGGAAAACAGAACTACATGACACAGAGGCATGCCTTACCAGACTTTGTCTCTAGTTTTCCAGAACAGCTCTCTCCCACAAAGTTATCTCACTAATGAAGTAAATGCTCATTTATTTTTTTTTCCTAGCATAAGCAAGGCCTACAAATTAACGTACCAACTTCAATCTCCGCAACACTGTACCATCTTATGTTGCCTCAGATTTTAGTTGTTCATTTCTAAATTTTACAGCATTGCTTTCTTTCTTTGTCTCCATTGCAAGTTCTCAACTTTCACCTCTAAGAAGTGGCAAAAGTTGTTGTCTCAGAGGAAAGGGATACTTAGACCTATGGCTTCTTTGGACAACAACTAAAATTCTGCATAATACAAGAATGTCTTTCTAGATAGCATCTAATAAAACAAAAGAAACACATACAAAAGTAATGTAACACATTTTTCAGGCAGTTGGAAAGACACAGAGTGTGAAATCAGTAGTCTTCTCCCTTTATGTTTCCTCTGTACTCATACAGCCTATCACACCAAGTAAGACCAATTCCATCTTGCCCCAAATTCAGTCTCCAATATGCAATATACCTAAAGAAAGAGATGCCTAGGAAAACACAGAAAAGACTAAGGTAAGCATTAGTTGTACTTCCCTCCCACACACCTTGAAAGAACCCCCCAGAAAGCTGACAGGATTGCTTAAGTGCATCTACACCAATGCACACAGCATGGACAACAAGCTGGGGGAGCTGGAAGCCATGGTGCAGCAGGAAAACTAGGAAACTAGGACATAGCTCCATCACCAACACATGGTGGGACAGCTCGCACAGCTGGAGCACGGCAATGGGAGGCTACAAACTCTTCAGAAGGGACAGGTTAGGAAGGAGAGGTGGGCGGTGGCCTCTTCAGATTGACTAGAGCTTAATAATGGCAACAACAAGGTTGAGTGTTCATGCATAAGAATCAGGGAGAAGACCAACGAGGCAGAAGTCATTGTGGGAGTCTGTTATAGATGACCCAACCAGGCTGAAGAGGCAGACAAAATATTCTATAAGCAGCCGGGAGAAGTCTCGCAATCACTAGCCCTTGTTCTCATGGGGGACTTCAACTTCCCAGATGCCTGCTGGAAATACAACACAGCAGAGGAAACAGTCTAGGAGGTTTTTGGAGTATGTGGAAGACAACCCCCTGACACAGCTCATGAGTGAGCCAACGAGGGATGGTGCCCAGCTGGGCCTTCTGCTTGTAAACAAGAACACAGGCTAGCGATTGTGAGAGTTCTCCCAGCTGCTTATAGAAAATTTCATCTGCAATTTATCAGCAGTCTGGGCTATCAGGGGAGGTCCCAGTCAAACGGTGGCTGGCAAATGTGACACGCAGGTACAAGAAGGGCTGGAAGGAAGACCCAGGGAACTACAGGCCTGTCAGTCTGACCTCCGTGCTGGGGAAGCTCGTGGAACAGATTATCTTGAGTGCCATCACACAGCACTTGTGGGACAGCAAGGTGATCAGGCCCAGTCAGGGTTTTTAAAAGCGGGTCCTGCTTGACAAACTTGACAAGGAACCTGTCCTTCTATGACTAGGTGGCACGCTTAGTGGGTGAGGGAAAGGCTGTGGCTATTCCCTACCTACACTTCAGTAAGGCTTTTGACAGAAAAGAATCTGAAGGCATTGGTCGACAGCCAGCTGAGTATGAGCCAGCAGTGTGCCCAGCATCCCTGCTTGTGTCAGAAATAGCGTGGCCAGCAGGACCAGGGAGGTGATTGTCTCTGTACTCAGCTCTAGTGAGGCCGCACCTCAAGTACTATGTTCAGCTTTGGGCCCCTCACTACAAGAAGGACATTGAGGCGCTGGAGAATGTCCAGAGAAGGGCTACGAAGCTTGTGAAGGGCCTGGAACACAAGTCCTGTGAGGAGCGGTTGAGGGAACTGGGGTTATTTAACCTGGAAAAATGGAGGCTCAGATGAGACCTCATGGCTCTCTACAACTGCCTCTAAGGAGGTTGTAACAGGACAGGGGTCAGTCTCTTCTTCCAAGCAACTATCGATAGGACAAGAAGAAATGGCCTCCAGTTGTGCCATGTGAGGTTTAGGCTGGATATGAGGAAACATTTATTCACTGAGAAGTTGATGAGGCATTGGAGCAGGCTGCCCCGTGAGGTTGTTGAGTCACCATCCTTGGAATTATTCAGAAGACGTGTAGGTGTGGTGCTTAGGGACATGGTTTAGTGGCAGTCTTGACAGTGCTAGGCTGGACTTGACAACCTTGGAGGTCTTTTCCAACCTGAATGATTTTATAATTATATGATCTCACCATGTCTGAGGCAGCCTCATCAACACAGACACCACTCAGCTCAGTGAGCTGTACAGAACGAAGACAGAAGGATTAAAGATCTGAAAAGAATGCTGAAAACAACAGTAAGACAAGCTGGGCAAAAAGAGAGATTTTATGGCAAACTGTAACAAATCCTCAGAACTTAAACAACCTTTCACCCAGAACTACAACAACAGAGCAGGAAGGTGAGCACATCAGAGAGATATGATAATGATGATGATGACTCCATAAACAGGGTGCATCACAGGGAAGTAACCCAAACAAATGGTGCCAGGATCTATTTGGAGAGCCCCACAAATCAAGCCATAGTAGAAGTGGCATTTCAGGAAGATCAGCAAGAGACATTACTATCCACATCAAATATATAGTGTTATTTTTATCAGCTAGAGGAACAGATTTTACATGCTGGAGAACTACTTTGATTATTTTGCATGTTGATGTTATAATGTATGTTGCCACAGCTGAAATGAGGGGAAGCACTTAAAGTGACAGCTCTTCCCTGGGAGGAAAGAAAAAGAATTGCTAGTAAAGTACAGCTACAACAACTCCTTTGCCTAGGGAATGTGCGTTGTTGGCTTCGAATTTGCCTAGGTCAACTCAGAGTCTGGTGATTCATTTGCAAAAAGTGTGATACTGAAAAAAAAAAAAAAGACTATCCTACAGAAGAAATATTTATTTCACTCATCTGGATCCTGTCAGCATTGCCATTTTTCATTGAGAATGTACACCAAAGTGAGAAATCCTCGTTCTTCAGAAACATTTATAAATAACTGGAAAGGGGCTGGCTACAGCTTCTTTCCCACACATTTTCTGCTCAGCTCACAGCTAATAATCCTTCTCCCTAAAACAATGCTGACAAAAGCAGTAGGCCAACTTTAGCAGAACAAGTGCCAGTCTCCTGACAATCTGAACCACTCCTTGGAAGTCATCCCTCCTTGCAGCCAGAGGTAAGTTAACTCAATCTGCATTCTCCAGAATTCTTCAGGGTCAAGAGTCTCCTCGGCAACAATTTGCCCTCCTTCTGGCAGACAGAGAAAAGCCCAGCTCACAGAAACATGCACTCGGGTGGTTGGTTTTGAAGACGTTGACTACCAAATGGGAAAAATCTAAAGTCTCGCCAGTTTAAAGAGCAAGGGGATTTTATTATGAGAAATTGCACAATGCGACTTGAGGTCAAAGCATTTCTTACACCCTAATGCATCAAACTTTATGCAATAGTAACTTAACATACTTACTGTACCTACATATGATTGTGAGTACAGTCATATGTAATCCATGCATATTATTACATTTCTAAAAGAGCTTTAATAATAAAATGGTCAATAAACACCATAGTTGATAAAAACGTGGGAAAAGCAATTATATCAGCTTAACAGTTCTACTACATTACTAATATACCTGCTTAATTTCTATTGGCGTAAATATTAAGCCTGAATCTTTCCTTTGTTCCCACCCCTGTGATGCCTCAAACCAGTACACCAGCTACAATGAGAACAAGACTAACATGCAAATCAAATGCAGGATGTGCCTTCATCCCTCGCTGTGGGTAAGGGAAAAAAAATCATCCAAAGAGTTACATCATTTGGCATTCTGGACATTGCTGAATGACAGATCAACTTTGAAAAGTTTTTATTTGAATTGCTTTCAAAATTAAACACCTCCTCTTAAAATTGTGTGATTTTTTAACAACTCATACCAGAATTTGTATTTTTATACAAATATAAATCTCCAGAAATATATTGAAATAGTAAGTTTACACCACAAAGTAAAAAGTTCTTCCAATTCTCTGCTTACAACATAGATTAAGTTTACAATGCTTAATACCGAGTCAAGTATGCACAGCATTAAGTCCAGTGTTACCAACTGTATTCTCAAAACAGCATCTAAATAACACTTGAGAACTGCTTCAGCAGTGAGTTCTTCATCAAACCCAGCCTAACCACCACTACATTACTAATCAGCCTGTCATGACAGACTAGCAGACAGTCTCTTGGTTCATCAAGCACATTACATCGTTATCTTGCCTGCAAACTTACAGATAAACCCGCACTTCTCAGGAACAATTCTCTGCAAAAGATGTTATGACTGAGGTTATGAAACATGGCGGAAATGGACTTCATGTTACTCTAAGAACATCATCAATTCTAAACCCTCATATGGAGAACTAACTATATCTTAACTCTTAACTACGTCCTCAGCAGTTCAGTATCTTGAAGGGTTTTGTTACTTAAAATTCCAGTATTACATTCCTTACATGGACACGCTGTCAAAGTTTTCCACAGTTGATTGTGAAAACCCACACCAACTTAACGTCACCACTTATTAGCATCCCTTCGGGTTGAAATATTCCTAAATATGGTAAAAAGAGGGTTGAGAAAACAGAGGTATTTGGACTCCTTGAGGGTGACGATGACCTATCTCCTGAAATCTAGAGGCAGCTTAAACTAGTAATGTTTTTAAATTGTTAACAGTAATCTTAACGTTATTTTGACGGTCACATCTAAAGAAGTGTACCCCTCAAAATCTGTGTACTAAGCTGACTCCAGGTGGTACACTATTCCGGACGACCAGGCTCCACAGCATGAGCATGCTAACAGGATTAGGCAGATGCTGATGACCGGAGAGAAAAACGGAGAAATTTCTCCTCCTGAGCTTAGAGACGCCTATGCTCCTCAAAATAACGGCAAACAAATTAGTCCCATATGCGTTCACTGCAATCCATCGTCCAAAATGATTCCAAAGTCATTTCCAACTATTACACAGCACTAATTGGCTGTCCAGGAGTCAAGAATTCACAGCTACCCCAGCAACACTATCAACTAGATTGATGTCCAGCTTCGTATGAAACTAAGACTAGGTTTTGACTGTTTTCCTACTTCAGGAATCTGATTTTCAAAAGAAAACTTTATTGCTGAGCAGGAGCAAAAGCAGAGCACTCAATTTTCCTTCTGAGAAAAGAACTGTAAAGTAACACTACTGCTTGACAACTTTTGGAAGTTTCCTGAGAACGCGAGAGCTTACTCTACAGCTGACGTTATCTTATGAAGCCTGCCAAGAAGTTCATCCAGATAATAGTGCATTCCCAAGAGGCCTCGGGGAAGAAGGGCCTGGGGACACTTTCCTGGAGACTTCACCATTGCTGTCTCCATGGCACAAATCCAGCTAAGCGATGGATAAAGGCAGCAAGTAGTTTTGCCACCAACTCGACTGTCTGCTGCTTTGCTCTCCCTCTGGGCACTATGAAAGTGGGCCCACACAAAGAAGCTGGATTAATTGCCTGAGGAAAAACAGCCCATGGCCCACTACCTGCTTTTCCAAGAACAATTTGGAAGTAAATGGTTATTTACTAGTGTTCATACAATACACAGAATAAAGCTTTTGAAAAATATCTGCTGGAGTCTGTACTAGGCTGTCACAGCAGGTAAGGTGTTGGCGGCATCCTCTGTCCTCAAAAATAGCAAATAGCCCACTGAAGGAACAGTTGGGCACTACTACTCCACATTGTCAAACTTACAGTGCTGACAAAAATATCGGCCTCAGCTCTCTATAAACTCCCTCAAGCAGCCTGATCTTCACCGCTGCTAGACAGCTGCCTTAAGAAATAAGAAAACAAGCACTTTCCAGAACCTCAGCTATCACTTTTGAATCCTATTAGTTCAAATAATTCTCACAGATACTACCAATGTTTCAGTCCTCTAACGGTTCACAGAAAATTGACAAGCAGTGCAATGTCTTCCTTATCTTCAGCTGCCAAATTATGCTACAGGACAGTGAAACAATGTGGAAAAGATACTTACTACTTTTCAAAATATGTAATTGTTGACTTTGCCATCAAGAAAATTACAAATTAAAGGGAAGTCTTCACCAGGGAAGACCGTGGCACACTTAATTATTCAAAATGGGAAGAAACGGACCTACGCTTCATTAAGATGCAACAGATTAACAATTCCTGATAACATACACACAGAGTCCATGTAACACTCACTTGTTTGTGCATTAACCCTTCCTCCAGAAAAAAATACCTACTTTCCAAGCAGTTTTGAGTTGTTTTTTTTTGAAGGCCTGTAATAATTGAATTGGAGCCCTGACTTCTGCAGTTGGGTAAGCAGTAAGAAACAAACGGCACATTTGTAGCTGAGAGGTGCAGCAAACACGAGGCTACTGAAGAAATGCGTTCCCAGAAACATCGACAGTGTCACACCACTGTTATGCTGTGGGGAGGTAATGGGGGGAGGTGGGCGCGTATCCAAACATGAGAAGAAGTCACTTTATATCCTGCTGTATCACTGGGAATTACACAGATGTCAGCAGCAGGTATGAGACAAGCTGTATTACACAATCAGACGTGCAAATTTTCGGACTGCCTACGTGTTGTTTTACCTTGGGTTTGGCCACACGAGCACGAAGCCTAATTTCTCTCAGGTAGAAGCGTCCCCGTGCAGCCTGGCCTCGAAACGAGCCAGGTGGGGATGAAACCTGACCACAGCCCAAGTTTCACTGAGAGGGGAAAACAAAGCTCCCGCAGGGATTCGCGTGAAGGCAGCGATCGGAAACCCGCTTTGGGAACCGTGCCTGCCTTTGAGGTGCCTGCAGCTGGCGGCCCCACCGCTTCAAACCCCCGGGGCAGGACGAGCTCCGGCCTCGGCCCCACACCCCTCGGCCCGGCACCGCCGCCCGGAGCCTCCCGAGGCCGGGCAGGGCCCGCAGCCGCCCCGGGCAGGCCGCAGCGGGAGGGCCGGGGCCGAGCAGGCCGCGGAGGGGAGGCAAAGAGGGAGGGAAACAGGGAAAGAGGCAGGGGTGCCCCGGCGGAGATGGGGCTCCCGGAGCCACTCACCCACATCCTGGTCGAAGGGGTTGGTGGCGAAGAGCGGCATGGCGGGGCGCGGCGCGGCCACCCTCCGCTCCCGGCAGCGCGGCGACCGAGCCACGGGCCCGCGGCTCCTTCTTCTCCTCCTCCTCCTCCTCCTCCTGCTCCTCCTCGTCCCGCCCGGGGTCGCCTCGGCCGCCGCCTCCCCGCAGGCCCGGCACCGGCCCTCCCCGCGCAGCACGCCGGGAAAGCGGGGCCGGCCCCGCCGCCGCCTCCCGGCCCCGGGCTCCCCCCGCCCCGCCCCGCCGAGCCCTTCCCGGCCCGACCCCGCCTGGCCGCCGGAGCCCCGGCCCCGGCCTCCCGTGACACGGACGGGTGTTTGTCTGCCCGGCCCCCGGGCCCCCGGCCAGCCTCAGGGGCTCACGGGGGACCTGCTGCCGCAGGGATCTCGTTGTCCTAGGCTTGCAGCGGTTTTAATCACTCTGGGCTGTCTGGGGAGCAGGCTGAGCTCAAAAAAAGGGCTAATGCCCGACTTGTAGGCATCAGAAAGTAATAGAAAGGCCAGAGGGGGGCCGCGAAGATGGGCTGGAGCACCTCTCCTATGAAGACAACCTGAGGGAGTTGGGGATGTTCAGCCTGGAGAAGAGAAGGCTCCGGCGGGACCTCACTGCAGCCTTTCAGTACCTACAGGGGGCTTATAAAAAGGATGGGGAAGGACTCTTTACTCGGGTAAATAATGACAGGAAAAGGAGCAATAATCTTAAACTAAAAGAGGTTAGATTTAGACTAGACATTAGGAGGAAATTCTTCACTCAGGAGGTGCTGAGGCCCTGGCACAGGCTGCCCAGAGAAGCTGTGGATGCCCCATCCCTGGTGGTGCTCAACGCCAGGCTGGATGGGGCTTTGGGCAGCCTGATCTAGTGTCTGGCATCCCTGCCCAATGCTGGGGGTTGGAGTTGGGTGATCTCTAAGGTCCCTTCCAACCCAAACCATTCCCTGATTCTAATATTGGCACATAACAAAAAATGGAGAAGGCACAGCTAATGTTCGCAGCGCAGAAACACTAGATGAAATCAATAGCCCTAACTATGCTCAATAATGAATGTAATTGCATGCATTAGGCAGGCTTTTGCCACATTAGATGAAAACTCCACACCAAGCCTTTTCCCATAGGGATTTGCATTTATCAGGAGCTACTTGTTTTCATATTTTCCAGGATCTCAAGTTCTGTTTCTTTCCCTATCCACAAAGACGGATGCAGGTCAGCATAGATCTACTGCTCAGGACAGACTCCTTTTAAGGAATCTAGTATTCTCTTTTTAGATTCTGCCTCAATTTAATGACATCTGCTAGGTATTCCCAGGGGCCGCTTTACCTCCTCGCTATTCATCATCCCCCACTATGTTCACAAGAGACATATGGCAGATGTTCTCGGAGCCTGCTTTATCCCCTCCTTTTTCATCCCTTCCTCCTGATGGGTTCGAAATGAATTGTAAGAATCCTTTTAAAACAGGCAGAGCCTTTATAATTTTTTTTTCTTTAGTAAGAGCAAACACGAGATGTGGGGAATTTGGCTTTTAGACCCTCTTCAGCCTGAATGGATTCCAGCCCAATGTTACTTCCCAGGCAACACTCCATTCAACATTCTGAAAAAGGTAGTCCGTAATCATGGAGCATCTTAAGGCTATATAACTATGGCTCGTGTTTTGTTTCTGTCATTATTATTTTTCTTCTGTTGAACACAGCATAAAGTACAAGACTCCTCTGAATGCTCAATACCATACTGAATCTCCCCCTTCTCCCCGTCCCATGGCTCTCGCTCTCTTATTGCACAACACTGGACGATGGTTAGAGCACTCCCTCATGAAGCATAGGTTTTGCCCTCTCAGACAGGGATGGCTATGGAAACCAGCTTTTCCACTTTATGTGTGAGTAGTGTAAGGAACATGCTATTAAAAAGGGTGTGTTAAGCTTCCCTTATTTTATGTAGTTCAAAATGTTCGTATTATTTCCTACTGTATTTGAAATAGGACTCATGCTGCCTAAGCCAGCTATCTAAAAGTAAGGAATCTTGTCCAAGGGTACAGTGTCAAATTGCATCTAATTTCAGGGTAACTACAGCTGATACAGACTGCAGCAACACTGCACTCCCCATGCCCACAACTATGTGCTGCCATCACATTTCTTGCTTTAGATTTGGAATTTGATCCAATTCATTTGTGGCCATACAATCAGCTGATCCAACTGAAAACTACCTCACTGCAGAAAAGTTCCCTGTTGGATCATGTCACTCATCTTCCTCACCTTGTAATTAGATCCTGTGCAAGGGAAGAGCTGGGAAGGAGTTGCTGGGGACTGTACACCAGCTTCACCAAGCTGAATCAAGAAAAACAGGCACGTCCAGGGGATTATTCATCTATTTCTATTTCAGACCTCCTTCCAAAGATGCCTTCTGCAAAGGTCTGACTATTAATTTCATAGAGGAGCCTATCTGCCCAACACTTCTCTGATGCAGAACTTGTCTTCTGACACCTTTATAGCAAGCTCTTTTTTTATTATTTTTTTAAAGTATGTACTTTTTTTTACCAAATAGAACAATCTCCAAGCATTGGTACAGATATTTGTTTCGGCACACTTCAATTTTATATATCGCACGGTTGTTCATGTACTGCTATGTGATCAAAGTTTGTATTCAGTTAATTGCCACTGCAAATCACTTCCTGAGTTTTAAAGATGTAAAATACTTCTAAATTTAGTTATGAGTCACTATCCAATAACTTGCCCTGATATATATTCAAGTCATATCACTATCTATATCTAAATAGTGAGAGTACCAGCAATATTAGAAAACACTGCGTAAGAACTGATGTGTGTATGCGAAGATGTTGCTATAGAAAAATGTTATGATATGTAGGACATTCACTAGAGTTACATTTTCTATTTAAAATAGAAAAAGCTGCAAAGTGATGCCACCTGGGTCTTTTCTGAACTTAGTAGTGTATTTAGGAAATGCACCATAGTAGTTCATCTACTAGCTAACACAGAGAATGATTTTGTAAAAGACCACTGTAAACACATTAATTTTCTAATTTAAGAAAAGTTTAAAACCTGCTAGTTGTTGTTGCTAACATTTTAAAATCAGAAGCAGCCAGTGTAGTCCAGTTTCTTTGCATTCTATAACAAAACTGACAACATGCACTAACAGATTATTTTTTGAAGATGAACACTTCCCACTAAGAAATTTACCAAATCCAATAATGTTTTACTTCTTGACCACGCCATATTCATCCAATACTGAAGAAGCAATTAGGAAACAACACACAGGTGCCAAGTGCAGAGATCATATTTTATTATTACGTGTTAAACCATGTAGAATGTTGATGTCCAAGTAGCTGTGTGTTTTGTTTCCTGTTGTTGTTGGTTGGTTGGTTATACAAAATATTACTTATTTTTAAAATGTTGATAAGATTCTTCTGTACCAAGCTCAGTGCCAGATTCTGACGTACCCAGTGAATCATTTCCCTATAGTCTTTTGCTAGGAAAGGATACTTAGAAACAGTAACTTACCTGCTAGGAAAGTTCTGATATTTTTAGAAATCCCTCATTTGATACACAGTTGCATAAGACAAATGTATTTTTTTAAAGGAAAACAAAAACATTGTGTTCATTGGAGGGAAGGTTCACTGCAGTTCCAGTTCACTGGAGGAAAATCTTACTTGGCATCCCCATTTATTTTAGCACGTACTAGTTTGCTAGCTGCTGCACTGTAAAGATAAGGTGTATAACTCCAGGAAAATGTCAGTTCAGTACACTGTTAACAAGGAGACAGATATGAAGACCAATGGTTGTCTCTGGGATCAGTCTCACTGACCTTGGTTTTAACTGCATTTTCACTGCAGTCTATTGCGTACATTGCTTTCAGAAATGGAAGCTGAGCAGAAAAGAAAATCAAAAGAAAAGAAAGGTCAGAATGGAGAAAGTGCCAGGAGTCCATTTAATCACAGCTTTTGTCTTTGACAGGGCAAGTACAAGATGTTTTGGATGGCACACAAGATGCTGCAATGCATAACAATGCAATGATATGACTAAGACAAAATTTATCCCAGTCACAAGCCACATGTAGGTATTCCAAACACTGGACTGCAAGGATTTAGTTCCCATCATAAGTTTATTGTGCACCCTAATATTTTGCTAGTTCCCAAATTGCATGGCTTGCTTATGGTATTCTTACATATTGCCTTATATAAAGAGAATTCATGAAACATATCAAAACAGTAAGTCTGGTGTCTGGTGTTATACAAGAAGTCAGGCCACAATTATTTAATTGTCCTTTTTGGCCTCAACATTTATGAAGTATGCAAATGGAATTACATGAAGCATATACCTGGAGATTCTTCAAGCATTAGGAATAGGCAGGTAATCAAATAATAAACTTAATAGAACAATTCCATTTGCCCTGACCACATTAGAAATCAATGTGCAAATTTCTAGTTAACATTTGCATGTATTTTTGCCAGAAACTAGGATCTGTCTTCTTATTTTTTTCCTCACTCAAAGCAGTACTTGCAGCTCACATTAAGTAATATTTAATATGTTTACATTGCAGTTTTGTTAAATGATTTTGGATAACAAGTTCACCAAAGATAAACATAAACATAAAGATGTGGTTATACTATTTGCTTTAGTAATCTTACAATGATACTTCGTGATATAGCTGTAAGAAGCAGGTAATCTGTGAGCTGCTGGAACTTCTGGGTGCCTGGGCTTCCTGGGGTGCTGGCAGGAGCATCACTCTGTGCCAGGTTCCTGACACAGCCACAGGGAACCACTTGTCCTAATGCTTTTTTTGGCACCAGCACCTGTTCTCAGTGTGGCCAAACTGACTACACCCAATATCTTTTCCTTGCTGATAACTTGGACCAGATTTCCACCAATGATGAGGTTAAAATTAATCTTTATGTTCTCTACCACTCTTCTAACAAAGAAGATAGAGATATTTCCACCAACCCTAATGGGATTTAGATTGGAACACTATTCCCTTGATAAAGAGCCCGTTTGAACTGAAGTCCTTGAAACAAAACTAAATGTCAAGTGAAGATTGTATGTGCTACAAAACTAGTAATGAAAGCAGTCTCTTCTACAGAGACTGGAGTACTCATGTAAGCAAGTTACTTTAGAAATACACTGAAAATCAAAAGGTATTTTTAATATTACTGTAGTATGCATTTTGTAAGCCGTGTGAAAAACCTGCATGACACATGTTGACAAGGTAGCAAAGCTTCTTTATTTTAGAAAAATATTACATGGTATAGGGAAGGGAACTTATACTAACAGTTGATTTTAAACATGTACTCTAACTCACATCAACAGTACCATTGAATTTAGTGGTAATAACTTTAAGCTTTAAGCATTCTGTATGTGCTTCTGTATAGTTAGAACATTATAGCAGAGTTAGCTTCTTGATACAGCCAGTCTGCAAGCTGTGCAGAGAAGCTAATTGCACGGGCTACAGGCTGTGGGACAGGTCTATCCATCAATCTATCCAAGCCTAGCAGTGCAACAAAATGTCAGGATAGTTGAACAGTGGTACAGTCTGAAACATCCCATAAGGAAAATAATTATTTTACAGAGTCCAATTAGTCTATTATAACAAAAAGCACACTGAGTGCTAAACCAATCTCACATAAGGGGGATATTCATCTCCTAACATGCGTGCATCCTTCAACACTGCAGTTTGAATTATACTTTTGTTTCTGAAGAGGATTAAACAGGACAATACACAATGGCATCTCAAACCGGTGCTTTTCAGATATATAGAATCAACAGTTTTCATATAAAGATTTCTAAATGTTCACACCAGAATTTTTGTATTTTCACATAATTTCAGCCTGTGTTCATAACACATTTTTCTTCTCTGACTGCTAAACTATATAGTCAGAGGCTTAATATGAGTCATTTATCTTGTGATAACAGCACAAAACCCCAGCTGTTCGAGACGTACCAAACAGAGACATCTTCTAGTTCTTTCCAGACGACATGCAATCCATTCTACACCATGCCTTTTGAAAGCATCTTCTATCCTATTCCTACAACAGTAAAGAAAATCGTGGATACACGTGCCTGGATGAACTCAACACACAAAAAGTGCATAAACACTGTGTTGTTCAATCTAAACATAACTAAACCTAAAAATAATTAAATTCTGTTTATTTACCCTTGAATACCTCACTGACAACTCAGAAAATCCAAAATAGTATGTAAGTCCTATACATAAGTCTGTTGTCTCAAAACCTTGTTCTAGCAAGGTGTCTTAGGAACATTAAGAGAAGAGGGGGCAGGAGGACAAACAGAATTTCAGTTGTTACCTTTTTAACAATTTCTCCTTCCTTGGGATATAGTTATCATCTGGCATTCAGCTATTCTGAGGTGTAAAAGGTGATCGCATGATGCTGCGGGGCTCATTCTAAGTAATTTCTGCAGCATTTCATGGTAGGTGACCTTCCCCTGTGATAGTGGAACTGAAAAGTCATTACAATATTTTCAGAGTACTGCTACTTTTCACTTTATAGGAATATTCCTGTATTGGACAGGTAAATTTTGTAACAACAACAACAAAATGTTATAGAACACTGCAGGAGAAAATAATTCTCATAAAAGCGTCACCTTGTGTTCCTGGAAATAAATGAGAAATAAAAGCCATTTAGGTTTACAAGGTGTTGAATATCTATTTGTGAAATAGGAAAGGTATAAAAGAAATGTACATTGATAACATCGATGATGAAGAAAACTGAGGAAAATGTTCATTATTGTAATAACAGCGTAGCAATGTTTATGGTTTGAAACTAGAGCAAATAAAGGAGCCTATGAAAGTTATGAACGAATATAAAATGTAATTGTGTGCCCACCTACCACACAGAAGACCAAATATCTTGGAATTTATTCAGAGGTTTGATTTCAGACCATACCTGAATAAGAGCCTAGCTGAGATATGCCAGTCATTATATCAGTTTAAAAATTCTACTGGTTTAAATAATGCAATTAATGTATAAGCTTATTCAGTTCTATTGATTAAATTTCTGTGTGTAGATAAAATTTGTCTTAAGAATCATTTTGAGATTTTTTGGGCCAAAAGGTGCGAGGCAAAGTTTAAATATTTCAGGAAGAAATTGCACTCTGGAAGACATTGATGATGAAACAACTTTGAAAACACAATATTTCTAATCAAACACAGATATTGTACTCAATGCTTTGAAAATAGCTGACATTTTATTAAAGTAGCTTGTAGTGATTCAGAAACTGCAAACTAGTAAACCCTAAGTATATAATGGAACACTGACAGAAAACATAATTAAAAAGAGAACAATAGAAAACTTATGAAAAGGAAATTATGTTTTAACTAATTTGTTTTAATTCCTGGAACACATCATTACAAGAACGGGTAAAAAATAAAATAAAATTATTAATGCAGCAAACACATTTGGAAAAGGCTGCTGAAAAAAATTTCACAGAACTACCAAACATAAATAGTTAGAGGCATAAGGAAAAAAACACGGGAGAGAGAAAGAACGAGCAAGTGTCCTTTGTCATGGGAAAAAGAAATCAGTGGGGTGCTTATGAACATTCTGCAATAAGCTGTGTGCTTAGTATATTTATAATAAATGATTGGGAAACATGGTCAAAACACTGAATGGCAAAACTTGTAAACGACACAAAATGTTTAGTTAATTCAAATCCAGAAAGGACTGTATGGATCTTCAGAAATTTTTCGTCAATTGGATGAATGGATAATGTGGTAGCAAAAGAAATTGTACTTTCACAAATAAAAAAGATAATACTGGAGAGAAAACAGTGAGAAACTTGTCCTCAATAATAAGTTCTTAATTAACTAATCACTTAAAGACAGAACTGGTTATATTAAAAATATTTTGTGTATCAAAAATCAATCATTTTGAGCAAACAAATAATGAGAAGGAAAATAACAATTTTAATGAAAATATTTATATATCATTGCTTATCAAATTTAAAAACCTTTTGTGCAAAAGCATGGAAAGGATCAATTAAGGATTTAAAAACTGAAAATCCCTACTTCAGAAAACGAATGTGACTTATTCTCTCAAATCTGCTGTGGAAAAATCTTGAAAGAGAAATGGCAAACTATAGTGCTAGTGGTATTTTAAAAACTACAACTAATATTAAGAATTTGGGTCAGGTAATGACTTCCTCCTTGTATCAAAAGTTAAGATCGGGAAGCCATTAGTGAAGTCACAAGGTGGCAAATTCAAATGAGACAAAAACCACTTTTCACATAGCACGTGGTTAATTTGTGATATCCATTTCAACCCCACATTGTCAAAGCCAAGAAGCTGGGAATATAGAAATACAGAAGAAAGTTTCTGAAAGCTTTGGAGTTTAAACCAACTTATAAGCATTACATTAAGATGAAATTTAGGCTCAGATAAACCATGTATTTGCCTACTATGCAGTTTTTTATGCTTCAGATACGTATAAGGTTGGCAAAAGTTTTTGAATTAGGTTGTTTAATCCTGTGTGTAAATTCCTCTCAGTTTTTTTACTACAGGATTCCCAAATGGGGTTATATTTATGACTACTTGAACATAAAAAGTGCTTATGTATGTATGCATATATATATATAAATATCTATGTGTATGCATATATGCATATATGTATATATGCATACATACACATATAGATATATATATATATAACATTGGTACTTCCTATAGTCTTAGTAGCACATATCTGGTGCCATTTGCCAAAGGTTTGCATTTTTGCATGCATGTTACACATTCGCTGTTGCCAGTGGTGTGAAACTGAAAGCTGAACATCTGCTTGTGTAAGGAGAGTGAGAGAAAGTTTCTGTATGGCACATCTACTAATCCTTTAACCAAAGGCCCATGAACTGAGACCATGTAAGTGTTTAAACAATAAGATGATTTACCCCATGTTGAAGGAAGTAGACTCAGATTCTTGAAATCTTTTGGGGCTGACAAAGTAGGATTTCAAAGATAGGTCCTGACTCACTTTTGGAGTTCTTCTGTCTATATGACTGCATTCAAGGGATTTGTCCCTAATGGCAGTGGTTGCAGTGCCTAGCCGTGGAGATGAGGGGCCTGAGGTTCCATGCCCACCACCCAAAGTAGCGCAGCTGGCATCCCTGGGCTAGCACAGACTGAGCCAGATGGCAGGGTGTGGATATGGCCTGCACCTCTGTGGGACCTTGTCACACCAACGCAGCTCACAGCGATGCTGCTCTGGATCCTCAGCTGTCCAGGCTCTGTTTTCATGTGCACAGGCTGCAAGCTTACAGTTTAAGACAACTTATATATTCAGATCTCGTCCTTCAGTCCATAGGAAGGACTTTTTCCCCTTGTCAGGGGGCCTGCCTCAGTCTGCCTCGTGTATGTAGGGTGACGCCGGGACACACCACACTGGAAGGGATCCTCCCCTTTAGGAGGACCTCCGAGCTGGGACCCCACGGAATTGGTCCAACAACCAACCTCAAACCTCCTTGTGCTTTTGTGTATGTGGTTGTGTTTTTTTAAAGACCGATATTTTCTGTCACTGGCGTTTGGAGCCGGGGACAAGGCGCCAGCTTCCCGGTGTCGGGGGGGCGTCGAGGGGCGGTGAGGGGCAGCCGGGGGCAGCCGAGGGCGGCGAGGGGCGGCGAGGGGAGGCTAGGGACGGCGAGGGCGGCCACGGTGAGGGGAGGCGAGGCGAGGGGCGGCCGCGACCCCTTCCTCCCGCCCCCTGCCCGCCGCTGTGCCCGGGGAGCCCCGGCGGGGCGGAGGGAGGAGCGGGCAGCGCCATGTGAGCGGTCGGCGGCGGGCGGCGGCCCCCGGGGCAGCAGCCAGATGGGCTGAGGGACAGGGCGAGCTCCAGCTGTCAGCGCGGCCTCAGCCCCGCCGCGGCGGGAGCCCCTCCTCCCCGCGGGCGGGCGGCTTCGCTCGCTGCGCTGCTGGGGGGGGGGGAACCATGGCGTCCAGCGAGGAGGACGGAGGCGGCAACGGCTCGGTGGAGGAGAAGGAGAACGGCAAGAAGAGGAGCCTGGGCGCCCTGGCCACGGCCTGGCTCATCTTCTACAACGTCGCCATGACCGCGGGGTGAGCGCGGGCCGGCAGCGGGGCGCGGGGTCGGCGGCGCGGCGGGGACCGGGCGGGGGGGACCGGGACCGGAGCCGGGGCCGGCGCGGGAGCCGCCGCGGGGCAGGGGGAGAGCCGGGGGCGGCGGGGAGCCGCCGGCAGCGGGGCTGCAGCCCCGGCTTGCCCGGCATTGCCTAATACGGTGCAGCCCTACCAGCGAGCGGGCGCGGCGAGGTTAAGTATAGCCGGGCCAGGAATGCCGGGCGGCGGGGCCGCGCTGCCTGCTGCCCTCACAGCCCGCACAGCCGCCGGGCCCCAGCGGGTGAGAGCCCGGTCGGGGCCCCGAGCTGCCCTGGAGCCCCCCGGGCTCTGGGGACGAGGCCGTGTGGGCGCCCGCTGTCCCTTCAGTCTCCAGCGAGGCGAGCGGTGGGGGAGAATTAGTCGTTAAAACAGCTTTATCCTGGGTCCCAAAGGGTGAACTCTCACTCTTCGGAATACCGTAGAGCAAAACTGGTGATGCTATAGTTCTGTCAGGGCTTTGGGTGTCGACACAGAAGGCCAGGAATAGGATTTAAATGTCTTTCGTCCCACTAGCATCCGTGTGCTCACTATTCGTGTATCGCAAGCCTTTGGGAAGTGCTGTTACTGGCGATTTTTCTAGCTTGCAGGTTAATTTCACCTCACAGATTTCCCTGCCTCCTCCTCCATGTGTGAATTTGGCAGTGAGTGCTGACTCTTGCCATTGACTTTTATCTGTCAATGCCATTGCCTGTCATCTTTTAATCTGTGTAGAAGATTATTGAACCATTTTAGTTCTGACCTTAGGTGCTGAGTCAGGCTCTCCCACTTCCTCCTCCCCATCTTCTGTTGTCGTCAAGAGGGACACGCTAAACTGCGTGTTTTATGTGGAAACAGAGAAAGAAGAGATAGGAGCAAATTACTGTAATCTTTTCAAAGAAATAAAATTTAAGAGAAAAAGAAAGGTTTGAAGTAGAGAAACATTTCACAGGGACACTACAGAGGACAGGTGAACACGAAGAACAGAATGTTTGTCCAGATGGTGCACTATGGCAAGGTGTTTCTAGAATTTTAAAAACCTCTCTGATACGTAAGGGCATGTGAACAACCAGTCTAATACCAAATTGCATTTTATCTTTCTTTCTAATAAAGATTTAAGGGATACATTCAGTGACTAAAATGGCAGGTCAGTACCCAATCTTATAGAAAGTCCCAGCTGGAAATCCTACCTTTATTATACAAATTGTTTTCCATTTCCTGCTGATTTACAGTACTCACTACAAGGGCTTTCCTGAAATCCAAAGTCAAAGCCACTGAAAGCTAAATAAAATATTTGGCAGAAATTTCAAATGTCCAAACAATAATTTACTTAAGAAAAAACATATTTACAGTCTTTGGTTCTGAATGTAGTCCAGGAGTACTTCTCTCTGCAACGCTTTTGTTAAGAATGAGATGCAGAAAATGCCTTGTGAGATTAGATGTAACGTGACTTCTCAGGCTAGGGCTAGCACAAAGCTGTGGCTGTCACCATGCGTGCTGCCAGCTGGATGCACACGCACTGTCACCTTCCTCTTGTCAAACACATTGCTGTAAAACAGGGCAGCCTTGCTGTGAAGGACTACCAGTGAGATTCCAGTAATTCCTCATTTCCACCGTGACAGGAGACAACTTCAAATTCATGCATTCACTTTTAAAATCTGTTATAAATTCTAAATAATATTTGGGGAGGGAGGCAAAGTTTGGAGCTCTGGCAGATCAGATTCACGGGCTTAAGGTAGAAAGGATGAAGGAGGGGAATCATTCCAACAGTGTGGGGAAGCCTGACTGTAGTGGTAGACATCCCTCAACAAGTGAGATACTGAACTGCATGTCATGCGTGGGGAATACGGAGCTGTTATGATCCATGCAAATCTCATGCCGTTACAACATAACGTCTGATCAAATATCCATCTTTCCTGGTGTCTTGTTTCCAGTTTTAGTCAGTACATTATGTGTAGGGGGCAGTGTGAAAGCTGGGGAAGAGTTAAATATTTATCCAAATGTTTATATAAATATAGAATCATTCAGGTTGGAAAAAGATCTCTAAGATCATATAGTCCAAACTTAAACCCAGTACTGACAAGACCACCACTAAACCATGCTACTAAGTTCTGCATCTCTATGTTTCTTTAAGACCTCCAGGGATGGTGACTCAACCACTTCCCCGGTCACAACCCTTTCAATAATGAAATGTCTCCTAATATCCAACCTAAACCTCCCCTGGTGCAACTTGAGACCGTTTCCTCTCCTCTTTATCACTTGGTGCTTAGGAGAAGAGCCTGATCCCCACCCCACTACAACCTCCTTTAAGGTAACTGTAGAACACAATAAAGTCTCCCCTAAGCCTCCTTTTCTCCAAGCTAAACAACCCCAGCTTCTTCGGCTGCTCCTTGTGAGATTTGTTCTCCAGACCCTTCACCAGCTTCGTAGCCCTTCTCTGGACACACTCCAGCACCTCGATGTCCTTCTTGTAGTGAGGGGCCCAAAACTGAACACAGCACTCGAGGTGCGGCCTCACCAGAGCCCAGTACAGAGGAATGATCACCTCCCTAGTCCTGCTGGCCACACTATTTCTGACACAAGCCAGGATGCTGTTGGCCTTCTTGGCTACCAAGCACCCTGCTGGGTCATATTCAGCCGGCTTCCAACCAATACCCCCAGGTCCCTTTCTGCTGGGCAGCTTTCCAGTCTGCCCCTAGCCTGTAGCATTGCGTGGGGTTGTCGTGCCCCAAATGCAGGACCTGGCACTTAGCCTTGTAACATTTACGTATTTCTATACTCTCCTAGTCTGCCTCTGAATATTTCTCAGACCCCACTGCTTTGTCTCTTGGGCCTGCCTTAGCCAGAGTTCATGTTGCTGTACAACATGCATGTGATGGCTTTGTGGAGGATGAAAGGATTGAATGATCGCTCCCAAATATCATCAGACAAGAAGTTAAACTAATGTTATTGCAGTTCATGTATTCTCATTTTTAACTGTCAAAATAGCCACTTGCAGCTCTGGCTATGCTCATAGGTTTATATTAAAGAAATTTTGTACGTAGCCTTTGTGGCTTTAAGCCTGAAGTTTCAAGGAATCTTGCTACTGTGATGTTTGTAAGAATTCAGGAATGCATTAACACTGGAACATATGGCATATTATTTTGAAAATTTTAATTATATAAACATGGATTAATTATGTGGAAGCAACTGCTCTTACCTTGGGTTATTGTACTTGATCTGGGCTGGGATGGTGGGGATCGATCCACCATGGTTAAGAAGTGTTTTTTTTGTTTGTTTGTTTGTTTTTTTGGTGTTTACTTTGTTTTTATCTCAGTTTCCACTTGAGATCTCAATTTGCATTTTATATCAAATTTCAGTTTGGTTCAAAGATATTGTTACCTTCTTTCATTTACATTGAAAGGACGATCAGTTAATAGCATCACTCGATTTCATTAAATAATTAAAAAAAAATAGCCAACACCATCAAATCTGCAAGTTAAATGTTCTTGCCTCTGGAAGACGGGAACTTACAGCACCAATCTGACAGCACATCAGAGTTTGATTTCCAAGATGACTTCTCAGCACTTCTGAATTGTAGAACAGAAGCACTGATCCCCAGTCAGTTCTGAAAATGATCCGTTAAGGTGCCATGAAAAATGTAAAAATGAGACCTGAGACCAAAATGGTAGCCTCAGTGCTGAGTTCATGTGATGTTTTCAAATAGCATTATTTTACAGTAAAGATGGATGGGGATTTAACAGTAAAAATACAGAGTCACTTCTAGTCTGCTGGGCCCCCAGTTTAGGTAATTCGGGTCAGTCCTCTGAAGGTAAACAAGTCATTCTCTATTGTTTTCCAGGTAAAGAGATAAAAGAGTGTAGTGTTGATATAACACTACATAATATTTCTGTCTAAAGATATTTTTAACAATCTCCTAAGAACACCGACAAGTGAAGAAGCAAAGATATTCTGTGAAGAAAATATTCTACTAAATTATTTACAGCGGATGGATATTTTTAGAATTCTTATTTGAAATGTATCCATTCTCTTTCTTTTGTAGGTGGCTGGTATTGGGTATTGCCATGGTGCGATTTTATATACAGAAAGGAACACACAGAGGCTTATTCAGAAGCGTGCAAAAGACACTTAAATTTTTCCAGACATTTGCTTTGCTTGAGGTAAATTTCAAACATAGTTTGCTTTATTGGATGCTGCGTATCATAGGCAAAACACATGATTAGCCTGAATTTAATATCAAAATGTTATATTAGTGCTGAAAGTCGTTTTACCTTCCTTATTTGATGACAATTTTTTGTGGCGGAAAGGAGATTAGTTGAAACAAATGAGCACATTTTAAAAAAACTTAACTCTTAATACTTTCATAAATCAAATACTCTCTGGGAACTACTGTGCTTCTAGTTATTTCCAGACTGGATTCACACACTCCATATAAATCCTTACAACAACGTCTGTGCAAGTTGTGCAAAGCATTCTTGAAACAGTATGACTTTGCCAACCATGCACTCATGGTCTCAATTTATGGTACAGCCATGAAATAAAACTGTTGGGTATATTGAGCAGTTATGGTTCTTTTCCAAGCTCAGCAAAGAGTGTCTGTCTGCATTTTTACTCTTTTTCTCAGTCTGCCCCTAACATCTGTGGTTCAAGCAGCTGTTTAAAATCATGTGGCCAGCTGTCTATAGTTGTTTTTTTTGTTATTAAACTTTCACAATAGGTAATTCCACTTGGATCTATCAAAAGAATTAAAAGCACTCTATTTGCTAACCATTACTGACCAGAAAATAAATCTGAAGATTCGTAGCTGTCATTGGTAAAATGAAAATGCTGATATTAATCCACAATGAATACAGAACATTTAAAATTTTCTATTTATTTAGTGTACATTGTATGACTCCTTCCACATTGTCCTGTGAAATTATTCTTTGGCTAAGATAACGGGAGGGAAATTTACCAGTTCAAAAAAGAAGCAGTTTGTAAATATTTAAATGTTCAATGTATCCAATTATGAAAATAAATTTCTTTCATTTAGGGTTTACACTGATCAGATACTGAGCCCATCACTGGTTGTTAGAGTTCCAATGTGTACTTCTTTTAAAGATGCTGAAATATTAGTTGGAGAAAGAAACAGCAGAAATAAACCTAGGTTTATATTAATATCAAAAAGCCCGTGTTAGTAGTGCAGATGGTAACATCCTGTAAATTAGTAACCTTTAATTTATTTTTATTTACAGGTAGTCCACTGTGCAGTTGGTGAGTTCTTTCTTTAGTTTCTCCTGTAACTAATTAAAACATGAATAATGGAGCAGAGATAACATGTTTCTCTTTTCAAGGAATAGTTCGCACATCTGTGCTTGTGACGGGGGTCCAAGTGAGTTCAAGAATCTTCATGGTGTGGTTCATTGCACATAGTATAAAACAGGTATGTGTGTGAGCAAATTGTGTCTTAATTGTTAATAAGAAGGAATTATTAATGCAGTTCTCATTTCATCAGGAAGACAAATTTAAAAATTAATAAGATTCATACAGAAAAGATTTACATCCTCGAGTGCAGTTTCTGAAATAGGGGTTACAGGGCTGAATTTATGTCCTTCTACCTAAGAGACTAGGTCTGGGTCTCAGGTGTGAATCAGCACTGTCTTCTGCATCATGCCACCTATGGTCTGCCTAAGTGAAATCAACAACTAGTGCTTACATTTACCTGCATGTGTACCATAGTGCTACCTATTCCCTTTGAAGAACTTAGCATTTACTGAATGAATCTAAGTGAAAATGTGTCTTAAATTGAATTTACCTGGTTTAAATGGTTGTGATTTTGCAATTTATTTTAGGAACCTTCTCAAAGTGTTATTGTTATGGGAATATCAGCATTTGGTGGCACGCATACTGCATTGTTTTCATTAAAAGTATATAAAGTTATCCAGCGTGCCACAGGAACACTTAAGGTCCTGAATAAATGACAATAACTTATTTGCCTGGCTGTAGGTGGTTATTGTAAGTCTAGCAATTTGTTAGCAGAATGAAACAAGCAGACTGCTTATAGATAGTAGATAGGACATTTATTCTGCTTTCTGTAATGGGTATGTAAGAATTCAGTGATAGATTTTGAGTCTGTGCTCCTGAATTTCTTTACATTTAAAAAGCTGAGCCATTAAACTGTCTCACCAGCAGATGGCATATGCCCTTCTGCCGATGGGATATCATAGCTCCTGCCTCAGTTGACAAATCCTTTAATTTCAGTTCACTGAGAACTTTTTCTCAACACTTCATCTTTTCCTTTATTGTGCTTTTTTTTTAACATGAAATAAACCTTTCATAGATTTTTTGTAAGTTAAATGTATTCAGTGTTTTCTTTTTTCCATTATGTGAAAAAGTCTCAAAGATTCACGTTTTTTTAATATTGAATATTTACACGAATGCTAGAATTTAGCACTGCTTTTTGCCATTTTTTTTTTATTGCCTGCAGTGGATTAAATCTTTAGCATATCCAGTCATTTCTCGTTTCCTCTATCTTCAGTACAGCTGTATCCAAGAAAAATACATCTAAATGTATGTCTGATTGTATTTCACGCTGTTACTGCTTAGCAGGCATGAATGTTCAGGGTCACGTAGGTGATGAGAGGCATGTTAGTGATAACAGCCAGACCCAGATCTCTCTACTTGACTGGAGATTTGCAAGGCAACAAATAGGAATTCTCTGCATACTTACTTAGAGCACTTCTGCTTGGCTTTAGCACTGTGACAGGAATCCAAGTTTGGGTTATCAGTGTTTGTCTCTAATCGCATGAGGCTAAGAACAGCCTAATTCTGTCTTTTCCTTTGCTCATCTGTTTGGATGTCTTAGCACTGCCATTGTTGCTGTTTCTTTGTGAGCTTGGTGAGGTTTTTGTATCTTTTTATTTTGTTTGTGAGATCCTTTCACTAAAATTGCACCTTCTTTGACTGACACATTGAGGGCGCGATTTTATGAGAAGATGATCAATTAAAATTCTTCTTGACTTTTGACAGAGTTGTGCATTTTCAGCATCTTTGTGATGTGTTAAGCTTTGTCATCATGTTGCATTCTATTAAAAAAGTAATTTCCCTTTTTTGTCATGTTAACAAAATTTATGTTACTTTATTTTATTTCACAGACAACCCTGGAGCTTTTCAGCCTTCAGGCATGGAAGTGTATTACAAAATTCCTTCCCTTTTAAAGAACAGAAAATTGCTTGCATGTAATTCTTCTTCTCAGAAGGTAGTGTTTGTAATAGATCCACACATGCCTTCTTCATATTTGGGGTCTTCTGTTTATTTGTTCACTTAAGGTGAAAAAGATCTGATGTTTTGAAAGAGCAGATGGTTGTGCTACCTACTGATGAGGCAATTTAATGACTCAGAATTTAAATCTTAGACAGGACAGTTGAGTAAGTTTACACAAAACTCCTGATCTGCTAACTACTCTTCATTTAGTGTTCATCAGCATTCCAACTCCTTAACCACCTTGCAGCCAGATTTGATCTGCTACTAAGTTCCAGTCAGCAGGCACTACTAAATTCATTTCACCTGAAGTTTCATGGAGACATGCATTGTATGGTGGGGAAGAAGCAAAATAAAAAGAGAGAATTTAGGAGACAGAGAGAGTAGTGACATACGGAATAGGTAAAAGCTGGTTATGAAAGGAGTATATCTTATGTAGTATTTTCTTTTTTTATTTTGAGGAGCAAGAAAATAAGCAAATCAACCACAAATAAAGAGGGAGACAGTTAGATACCATAGTGAAAGTGCAGATAAAGGGGAATAAGCTCAAATAGAGTTTTATGGTTTTGTGTTTGCATAATGGATAAAGATTGCTGAGTTTGCAAAATGTCTCTATGTTAGTAAATATATATATTATAGTAATGGTTTCAGCATGGTTTCAAAGAAATTTTCTTTCTTTACAAGATGTTAGTTCTGTTCCATATATCTTAAACAGAAGACTGTTGCAGTTTGCACAGAAAAGAAGCTTAAGGATGAAGAAAGTGTTGGTTCTTTATACTTCTGCAGATCCAGAATGAGGAGAGCGTTATTCTTTTTCTGGTCGTATGGACTGTGACAGAGATTACTCGATATTCCTTCTACACATTCAACCTGCTCAACCATTTGCCATACTTCATTAAATGGGCCAGGTGGAGATGTCTTGCATTTCAGTTTCTCATGGTTCCGTGCATGTTAGTTTCATGCATGCAGAGCTAACACACGGGAGAGCTTTGGTTAAGTGCCAGCAGAGTGCAAGTTGGTTGCTTTCTCTTCATGTGATTATCATTGCTTGGTTTAAAATATGAAAAATATTTTAGCTGAGATTTTTGGGTATGATTTGCTCCATGCTTTCTGTGTCTCATGGCTTGAACTCTGTTTTAATTCACTTTAATATTTTTTCTTTATCTTTGGAGTCATCTTTTAACTTGCAGTATGATTCCTTAAGATGCTTTTGAATACAGTGCCTAAAATTAAGCACCTGAACTAGTCTTTGAACTAGTCTTTAAGTTCTTTGAAATTATTGGAGCTGTTGTCTTTTTCTGTACGCATAGTATTGCTTTGTGAGAAGTTCTGCTTTATCAGAGCTTTTGTAGTTACATTAGTGTAGTGAAGCTAAATATTAGCATAGTTTAGCCAACATAAAAAGTGTGTTCTGTATCAAAACTGCTTTGATTTTGAAACACACTTAAGGTCTGTCACTATATCAGATATATTACAGAGACTGCGTGTTTATCAGGAGATTTAACTGGAAGAGTAACATTCTCTCTAGTTATCGTTTGAAAAATATATGCCAAGACAGACTTCCCCTGTTAGAAAGGAAATACCTACATTCAGCACAGGTGACTATTGAAACAAGTTTGTGTGTTTGTTTATTCTGCTTTATTTGTGTGCTATAGATAATGCAGTTCTGATGCTTCTAATGCACTTCTTTGAGGTGTCTGATAATTATGTCTGTTATTAAAAACGTTATTTTTTTGCTAATACCTGAGGTTGTAGGTTTGGTCATGTTTAAGCACTAAACTTAGAAATTATCAGGTCCAGTTTCAGTAATGATTTTTATGTAGTCTTCAGAAAGAGAAATGCATTCAGAATGTACTACACTGACTGATAGTTTTCTTACCATCAAGTCAGTGTATGTTGAATGATAGAATTTTTATTTTTTCATAACAGGCAAGCTGCCATTCTCACAGCAGAGATGTATGGCAAAATATATAAACAAAACATTCAAAAATGTATTATCTTTTCAGGGAGTCCAAAATATCCTATCAAGATTTTTAGGGAATCAAATAATAAAACTGAGCATAAATCCAGGATTCCTAAGGAGCTGGATGTTTCTGATCTTTAAGATATCGGCCTGTCCATAGTTAATGGTATAGGTATGATCTAAATTTTAGCTCAGTTTTTACGTTGTTTCTTTTACACTACGTAGAGACAATCTGTGTATAGGTCATGGCATCAGTTCCTTCTTATACCTCATGTAATCTGTTCTCTGACCTATGAGTCCTCTAAGCCCATTGGCTCCTGAGAGGGTTTCAAGTTCAGTCGCTACCATTTTGGATCTCATCTCTTTTGGTCATGGAATGCACGCTGTACACTTCTCTCGGACCCTGTGTGACAGCTCTCATTGCTCTTCTCTTGAGTGAGCTCAAGAGAGCTGTTCCTTAAGAGAGACTGCAGCCACATGATGCACTGTGCATAAGGACTGCACAAACCCCGTTGATTACATTTTTCATTTTGTCTACATGTCTGTAGCCTGTGGCATTCAAACCATATTTTCTTTAAACTCAGTGTCTTTGCCCTTTATTTGAATGTGTTCTGCCTATTTTCAGATGGATTTGGAGATTTTCTGGAGCTGTTGTTTTCTTTAATTTTAAATTTGTATTAGTGGTAAATGTAGTATTATTTAGATTTCCCTTGTGGCAGTGGGTAAAACAAATTCTGATATTTCTCAACATTTTCATTGTCTTCAAAGAAATCATAGTACATAGAGTTGACCTAGCGTGCATGCGCTGTGACAAGGATGTGCAGGATCATCTGAATTTGGGATCCAGTTATAGTTTTAGTCCTATCAGTGACAACAGGAAACCAACAAACAAAAAAATTTAAAAGACATTATTGCAGACTACAAATTTACAGAATAATTTTTGACTCTTTAGTATTAGAAAGGCATACATGCATTCCAATATTTCTCTGTTTTTAAATAAAATGACTGAGGAATTCATTCTCTGTAAACAAAAACGACCCAATCCGAAGTAATTGAAACACATATTCTGTGCCATCTGAGGAGGTGGTCCTTGACTTTGATGCAGGAACTACTCCAATATACTGCCGTGCCACTAATAATAGCAAAATGAAATTTTAAATTCATGGGGCATTTCTCACAATTTTTTATTTATTTTTTAATGCAGATACAACTTTTTTATAATTTTGTATCCTGCTGGAGTTGCTGGTGAACTACTGACTATATATGCTGCTTTACCCTATGTGAAGAAAACAGGAATGTTTTCATTGAGACTTCCCAACAAGTACAATGTCTCCTTTGACTACTATTACTTCCTTATTATTGTCATGTTCTCCTATATACCATGTAAGTATTATTTAACTTTAGTAACACTAGCAACATAATAATCAATTATCAGCAATGCTGGCAGCACTGCCTGTAGTTAAATTTCCTGACACTTTCCACTCTTAACATCTGCTTTCTGTTGTTTCAAGCTTTGCTGTGCTTTAATTATTTAAACTGAAATTTTCTGTTCTGTTATTTGCCTCAGAACATAAGGTATCTTAAAAATTTCTGTGAAAATGCTAAAAAGACCAGCAATAAGTAAAAATATTTACATACAGAAATGTCTGTCTGTAGTTGTATCTCTGTGAATTCCTAGTGTCTCTGCTGCTTTGAAGCAATGATTTAAAAATTCTCCTGCAAGATCCAAAGATTTGCCGCCTTCTTTTTTTATTTTTATTTTTTATTTTTATTGCTGTTAGTATCCACTTACCTCTGACCATTTGAGCAAGCATGCTTAGGAAAAACTTGAAGAAAAATTCTCCAAAATTTCACCTTCACAGAAATCCACCCCCTGCCTCCAAAACCACTCTGAGTGTACTTCAGTCCTGGGTTTAACCAGATCTTCCTTGTACTTCTGGATACCGGGAGCCACAGATCAGTCGGCTAACCGGAACTAAGACTAGAGAGACTATCTGTCTTGAACTTCCATTGTTGCTTCCACTGTAGGCTAAACAGTGCAGACAAGGAGAAAGCAACCCGATTTAGATATGACAACTGAAATGGAGCTAGAGCAAACTGGGCAAGTAGTTTATGGTAGATATTCTGGACAGTGAGGCTAGAAACAAAGCAAGAGACTAGGGAGAGGAACTGAGAAGCAGGAAAACCCAAGTTATAACTGAATACATAAAATGTATTCCTTCAAAAAATGGACTTAAAGTATGGACTTTGACTGTATAGACACACACTTTGCATTTTCTTGTAAGAAATCATGGGGGCCAATAAGAGAGATTTATATGAGTAAACTGATGTTTGAAGTTATCATAACTTACTAACAGATTTACAATTGTTTGCATAACTATATGTTTCATGAATAAATCCAATTTTCTTTGCATTAAAAATAATGATCAAATGCATCAGAACCATAGTATAATATCACCAGGAGAAAGAGAGAGGTCCTCATTTCAGACTTGGACAACTAGGGTAAATTTGGATCCTCAAAGTCTCAATTCAAACATACTTACCTTAGCACAGGTTTGAAGACTCAGGTACTGCTAAGTCCTGTTAAGTGGTTAAGTCTTGTTCATACAAATAAAATGTTGAAGGGAAGATCCATAAAAGCAGAGTATACATTCAGAGGGCTTTGTCTGACTTTTGAGTAATTACTGTTTTGTAACTCACTGCGGAATTCATGACTCGCTGTTATTTGCCTTAACCAGCTATGGCACTGTGTGCCATAATTTTTCCTCAGTTCATCATTCTGCAAAAGTGTACTTTTCCGTAATGTGGTCTGTTGATATTTTTTTTTAATCTAATTTGCTTTCTTCTATGCTTTGATCAAGTATTTCCACAACTCTACTTCCACATGCTGCGGCAGAGAAGAAAGGTGCTTCATGGAGAAGTGATTGTAGAAAAGGATGATTGAATTGAGCCGTGTAATTATGGTGCTTTTAACGGAAAAACAAGGGTAAAAAAAAACAAAAACAAAACTTCCTGTGATTTTTCTGAGTCCAAGTTTTAAAACATGGAACAAGAATAAACAACTGTGTATAAAGTAACATGGACTGTATTATTTATACAAATAATATATCATCAGAATTACCTTTTCATCTTTGCTTTCACTTTGATTTTTAATTGTTCATTTCTTCAAACGTTGTTTTCATATTTTCAATAGGCTGACAAATAGCTTTAACAAACTGAGTAGTTGACTAATGTGCTTTCTGTTGTGAAAGGCCTTGATGATCTGTAGTCATGCTGAAGAACAGAAGGAGAGTTGATGAGTTGTATTGAAAATGAGTCTTCTGGAAAACAGAGCATAAATTAGGTAATGATATTTTTCATAGAGTAGGTGGCTTAAATGTTATTTAAGTTGTATGTTAAATTATACCTTTACAGTTATAAGTACTGTTAGTGTGTTGTTGAACATTCTTTGAATTACAGGATCACACTGTAGAATTCTAGAAGGATTTTTGGGAGGAGCTGATTCTTGATTGTCAGTGCGAGTTTAGATTTCTCTATATTTTTGCATCTAATTTAAAAGAAATGTTGATTAATAGATATAATATTAACTGGTTAAAATTTTGTGCTGAGGAGTAGTCTTGATGTTCTTACCTTTCTCTGGTCAATGGCTGGAACAGGACTCTTGTGGAGGAAGACTGATCGTCAGCATGTTTCTTATTCTACATTTAATTATGTATGCAGAAAAATTATGGTATTGCATTTAGAAACTCTAGCTACAGTGAGATATTTTTATTCTTATAATTAGGTAAGAGGGATAAAATATACTTGAAATAATGTCTTAAAATATAAATTGTGCTTTGAATCATCCCATTGTGCAATTTTAATTGCTCCCTCCCCATTAATTGTTTGTAATGTGATTATGTAATTCTAATTAACATCTTCAATAATATGCAAGAGGGATCTACAGTGTATTAATAAGAGTTACAGATGGTACTGCACTATATGATACCTGAGGGAAAGAAGTCCAATAGATGGATTAAATATGGGCAAGAGTTGGGCACAGCCTAAGAGATCCAAAGAAAAGGTAATGCATTTGAGGAGACTTGGATAGTTAGTGGGAGGGAGAGAAGACTGAAAAGTAATAACATAGTAGGAAGTCTTGATAATATAGGCAACAAAGTTGCTTCCAGAATCACTAATTTCAAAAGAAGAGAATATATGCAGAAGAGCTGCATCAGGCAGTTGGAAATTAGAATACTCCCAGTGATCACTGAGGTAATTTCTAGAGTACTGTCTTATACTTCGGGTACCTCGGGAGTGCAGAGTTGAGTCAGTTCTCAGAAAGGTCAGAAAACATTTTAAAAAATAGTTAAAGTAAGAAGGAAGTTGGATAGGTTGAGTCATTAAGTATGTACAAATTTTGGTTATGTGACAAATACATGGAGAGGAAGAGGCTTTATTATTATGAAGGTGTAACTAGAACTGGTTATATATCTAGTGAATGTCAGGATAAAGATCCTACCAGTGAGATCAGTTAGGTTACAGAATCATAGGGTCATAGAAACACAAGGTTGGAAAGGACCTACAAGATCGTCTGGTCCAACCATCCAGAATGATACAGTAAAGCTTATCAACGCATACAGTTTCTTGAAAGGTTTTAAGTTGGATGTAATACAGTACTGGAAAACAGTCTTTCTTTGGAAGGAGTTTGAACTTCATACTTGAATAGGCAGTTTCCACTTCTAGCTTTGATTATTAGATGATAAAACAACTTTTTTTTGAAAATTGTAGATGCATCTTTTTCTGATGTATCAGGTAATTTGATGAAAAAGCAGGGATTTATTATACCCCTAACTTTAAAATTCCATTTTGTGCCTTACATTTTTGATATTTACATTGTCTTCATTACATGTAGATTAGATTCCTTTTAAATGATAAGTGCATAGTTGACTTGAGATAGAATAACTGTATTCCTTAAAATTTTAAAAGATGTAATCTTTGTATTTTTCAGAACAAATGTATGCAAGGTGCTATAAGTTAAGTTATTACTTTTCTGTTTTATATGCAGCTAAAAGTATTTAAAGTTTAAAATATAAACCACATTTACAATTCTGATTCACAAAATACTTGTGTTACACGTTCAGACTAGCAGTTGTATTTGTCCAAAGTTCTTAGAATACACTTTTATAAACTTTACTTGCATTTTGAGGCATGAGGAGCAAGCATTATGGCAGTTTTTAGAAATATTTCTCAGTTAGTAAGCAGAAGAGTATGATGAAATATGAGTAAATAAGATTAGCTTAAGTTCTGTGTCTTTTTTTTTTTTTTTTTTTTTACTGTCAGGGCAGCTCACCAAAGACCATAGCTATCAATTTACTGAAAATGCATTGAATACTTTCAGTATGTGATTTTGAAATCCTTTATTGGAGTGTATCCCACAGATACTATTCTTGTAATAAAAGAAATACCTGAGCTCTAATACTGTATTACATTTGTTTTCATTGTGCCTTAAGGCTCTTATCATATGACAATCCAGGAGCTAATTTTATATCCTTTTGTAAATGTGACATAAAAAAATACAGCACAGCTTGTTAAAATCTTGTTTTTCATAAAACGTTGTGCAAGATATTGATACAATTGTAAAAGTAATTTTCTTCTCTTCCTCTTATTTTCTTCCTCTTCTTTTTTGGTTAAAGTCTTTCACTGAATCCTCAATGTATACCTTTTGTTTTAATATCTTCTCTAGAGTAGTGAAAAATTTGGGTAAAATGGGCCAGGACTTTATCCTTTGTAGCTTAATTAAACTTCAGTATAACACCATGAAACATATAATTAGTTAAATGGACATAGAAAGTTAAGTATGATTTTCTTATGGTGCTCTCTTTCCAACTTATTTTTGACACCTCTGTTTTTGTATTCCTCTCTGCAATATTCCTGGTTTGCATTGAAATCCTCCGGTTTATGAGAGATTAGAATGTAGTCAAGCATCAGTGTCTGTAATGTTTTGAAGTAGTCTTTAACAAATTGTTTGTATGAATATGTTTTCTTACTTGTGCTGTATTTGCTTTCTGAAATGGATTAATACAAAGTATGACCTTATGAAGGGTTTTCTTTTTTTTTTTTTTTGTTTGTTTTTTTATGCTAATACATAGGAACAGCCATTTCAAATGAGATTTGTAATCATGAAGTGACATTTCTTACTACTGCTAGTAACATAAACATATGGTCCTTTTTATAAACTCCAGTTGAAAGCAGATGGATTTCTTGAGGTTCCCCCCAACACGCACGCTGGGAAAGGCTGTTTGAGGACAGGTTGGGCGAATCACCTCATCTCACAGCTCTGCCCACGATGTCTGGAGGCCAAATCCTGACTTTGGGGTGAGGCCAGTACAATGGAATATAGTGCTGAGAAATTGCATCCTCCACATTAGCTGCCAGGAGGATCGTGGGGGCCATTGTGAGCTGTTATGCATCATTTCCCTCACTTCTCTCTGCTCGGGATTTGAGAAGAGAGATGGGAAGCTGAACATGCTCTCATACCCTCTGCATAAGGAACTAATGAGATAGCTGAGAGGATCTCTGTGCACAAAGGGTGTGTTACAGAAAGAGGCTTTGTGCTTCACTCAGCACTCTGTATCTGTATCTCGATCTATAAGCACGTATTTCTTGAAATACTGGTATGCCCAGATAGCTCTGTCACGCTGCTGTCAGTAGTACAGCTCAAAATTAACAGCCTTGGAGAAGTTGGGCAGTATGCTTTTTCTCCTAATTCCCATTGAACACAACACCCGGCCAAGTCCATGTTAATGGGCAGATTGCAATGACTCGTTAACAAGGAATTGAATGGAGACCTTTTCCGTGACCTTCATTTGTCCAGGAATATGTGCAGTTTAAATCTCAGTCTAGCTACTGCTCTGACTGTGGTACTTGCACTCTTCATAGTGGCGTACCTTAGTGGATATTGTATATTTATGTGATTAGAAGGCAAATAAATTAGAAACATTGCAATAAACTATAATTAAGAATAACTGCTATGTTAACAGTTTCTGTGAATTGAGCTTTTGCTTACTCTGTTTTAGGAAAAAAAAAAAAAAAAAAGGGGAAAATAATACAAGTAAATATTCTGCACTAGGCAGAAGGGCTTCATAAATCAAAATTTCCAGGCAGGCATGCGGTTCTTTATAAAGGATTGGTTAAATGTGTTTTTGAACAAAAAGATGGAATGCTTTTCTGAAAATTAAATTTTATTTCATAATGTATATTTTAAAATGTGCTCAGAGAGACTGTATTATTTATGATCAGTTTACAATTTAAATTTGTCCTTAGCACATACTTTTATAGATGATTAACCATAGCCCATTAAAATGTTTTAATATATGTTTGTTGTAATGACCATTTAAGAAACAAACACCTTATGTTTCTGCAACGCTTTTCTGTCTGTGCCCCCTTGCTCAAGTGAGTTTTGATGATGTTACTGCCTAAGTTTTGCAAGGCCATTAAAGTGGCAGGTTCACATTTGCCAAGGATAGTCCCTTAATCTTGCTTTCATGGTGGCACACCTTAATAGGGTATGGTACTTTTGTTTAAGTGTCTGATATTGTAAGCCACTGATGCCTTTCAAGGCGTCTTGAGTGCCTTTAGTAGGACAGGAAGCTTTACAGATGTTAATAAGTTGTTCCTCCTTATTAGCAGATTCAGAAGACCTATCCAGTGAATTCTTAGGTCATAGTAGGAATAAGTCTATAAAATGAACTTAAGTCTGTACCAAGAGAAACTATGGAGAACCTGAATGTTGGGTAACTAGCTCTCTTACAGGAGCTGGTTGTCAAGATCAGGCCTGCAACTGCTAATGGTTTTAGAGTTCTAAAATGTAAATGTGTACTACTTTGCATGTCATGTTGTATCAACTGAAGCATGTTGTCTTTTTGTTCACAGTTCTCTTGCTTCTCTGTTCAGTCTTGACTGTATTTTATGTCCTTTCAGATGGCTTTGTAAAAGTGTAAGTACGGAAATATTTATGTAAGCATATCATGTATAGATTGTACTTAAAGATTCTTAAAAATGTAAATGCACTGCAGCTGTTCATTATTGTTATTTTTCCTGGAATGCGTTATTATCATTAGCAGTTTACACAGACAGGAAAATGCTCAATATGATACTTTTAATAACTTATTTATTTGTAAAGATCATAAGATTTGATGAGCTAGAGATTCAGATACTTGTTTTAGAGATTGCTAAATTGCTGTAGTACTGTAGAAATTCATCATCAATTAAAAGCCATATTTTAAACTGTGTTCTATTTGATTTGATTTGATTTTTTTATTATTATTTTCCTGTGGTAGCATGTAGAAGTCAGTTCATACAGACATTATCATTCAGTACTGTTCATACTGTTCAGAGTATCACACCAGACTGGTATCTGTTTATAAGTACCATGTGTATACATATATTTTTAATCTGGAATTACTTCACAAATCTTGAGTCTCTACCTTTACCGTATTTACTAGTAGTCAGACTTCCTTTTTATATTCCATTTAAAAAGAGGTAAGTGGGAATACTAATATTGGTTTAACTTCTCTTTAACAAAACACAACAATACAGGGCATAAAAAAAGACATATAGCATCTGTCAACATGACAGATTAATGACAATATGAAGACAATTACATTACAATGATCCTGAAATAGGTATTACAACAGTGGATATTTCAATGTTTTGGAAGAGGGCTTTTAGTGGTATTAACCTTTCAGGGGTGCAGGCAGCGAACATCCTCTGGCTGTCCTTTGCTACATAACTAACAACGACATTGCAGCTATGAGATTTTGTTGCCATGACAGTAAGATAAAGCAGTATGTGAGCATTCACACCTACTTCTTTTGAATTAGGAATCAAGTGGTTGTAACCCCAAGGAGCTTAACTGCATATAGAGGCTAAATCCTGTTAGTCAGAGGTATTAAAATGCAGACTAAGATCTCCTAATCTGAAAGTTGCAGAAGTGGACTTCTGATCTAAATTTATAAGAGAGGATTTATTTGTCCTGGCCCACTACCAAGGTTAAACCAGCATGATTTCTATAGAAGTTAATGGAAGAATGTCCACTGATCTCAGCAGGAGTGTGATGGGACATAACCATTCATATATTCTCTGTAAATCTAGATTTAGCAGGAAAAAAGTAAACTGTGGCTTCCTTGTTAGCACCATCTGATAAAGAGCATAGGCTGTTGGTGGCTCACCAGTCTCACAGCTTTGCAGTGACTGCACCCATCACTGCTCCTGGAGGAATGTGTCAAAAGACCAGAAAATCTCCAGCAGTACACTGCTGTTGCATTATACAAATCTGAATTCAGCAGAGTCATACAATCTCTTTACTTATCTGCAGAAGTATCTTTTATTTCTGAAATTAATCTAGGCCCAATGACACATCTCATTAAAAATAGGCAGGGTAGATCAGCCCTCACAGCTGCTTTGACATTCCTGGCGTGGAATGCTGGTGTCACTAACTTTGATTTTCGTACGTAGTCTCTTGGCGTTCTGTGTTCATACCACTCTCATAAAATGGCACTTTGCCTGCCCTTAAGTGGCTGTTCCAGGTTCACTAGAACAAATTGCAAATGACGAGCAAAAACAGATTCAGATGGGTATACTACTTCACACTCCAAGCCCTCTGAAGAGGGTCTGTAGTCCTGGGTGTGTAGTCAAATTCATGTGTCTCTTAATCTATGTTGTTTGAAATTGCATTGTATAATGGAATGAGACCTTCATGTCATGAAGGAAAGAAAGAAAATTGAGTACTGAAACAGTAAATTACAATATTGTCTAAATTAATTCTGGGAAGACTATTAACACAGATTCACTCTGTGAGAAAACAGAGCGAAGCCAAGTGGAGGCTGGAACTGGAACATGGCTCCTATTTGCATTCTAAGAGAGGTGATATTGCTGAAAGTGAAAATCCGGATTTTCTTTTTCAGAAGGGGTCTTTTATAGTGATTGTCTGTGACGACCTCAGTTGATGTTACTGTCCAATCTCTTCATCGTAGCCAGTAAACTAGTGAAATGGCCTGTCTCAGAACAAAATGATCCTGAAAATAAAAATCTTCTAGAATTCCTATTTAGAAACTATGCAGAAACTTCCTATACAGAACCTTCACCTAACCATGACCTATGAATGCTTTGGAACATTTTCAGTCTATCAACTCTAACTCAGATCAAATTTAATCAGATGCAGATTAATTAACTTATTTATTTGTTCTCTGTGCTTACTATTATAATATCAAGTATAATATTTGCAGATTTGGGAATCTGGAGAAAGATGCCCAGTTACTAAATATGATGGTATTGAATCTTAAAAAAGTTGGTAATATCGTAGGGCTAACAGGAAGAAAGCAGAGACACAAACTAACTCTTTTTAAGACAGGAAAAGTGGCTCAGATCTTGGGTCTGCCTGTTCAGCTCTGTTTGATCCATAGGCAGTTTCTGCTGCTGCCTACTGTGTTATAATTTTCACTGTGTCCATACATAGTTTTTAAGTTTTTTTGGAAAAAATCAATAGACATAATTAGTGACTGATAGAAATATGTTACTACTGTGTGCAACTCAGCTCAGAAAAAAAAAAAATGGGAATGGTTTCTCCAGTTCTCAACCCTGTTAAATTGAAAGGTTCTCTCATTGTAACAGCCACGTTAGACAGTGTTGCCATGATATTTTTCTTTTGCCATGAAACTAAAGTTAAGGTACTTTTTGAATGGTTATTTTTATTTTCCCATTTCTTGTGTGTGTTTGTGTGGGGAGGAATGAACGTATGATTTAGAAGATTTTTTGGTTCTCTTAGTGCCCTTCTTTGTTATGAGTCAGCAGTAATCCACAGTCCACAGCTGGAAGAATGAAGAATAAATTGATGCAGCTGGTAGGTTCTGTAGAGAAATCTTCATTCTCCCAATGACTGCAAGTTGAAGATACAATATTAAAGACTAATTTTTTTATGAGTGTGATTACCTCCTGAATAATGTCTGTTTTGTGTGAAGAGGTTTGGGGTTTTTGTCTGCTTTTTTCCACCTGTATAGTTACTTAAATGTTACTATGATATTATGTACTGAGAATGAAGTCACTACACTTGTGTGGCTGGCATGTGGTGTGAGCTCCTTGAGTTTATGGCATTTTTATTGTCCACTTTCTTGTACATTAGTTTTAACACTTAGCTGCAAATATTTATGGGAAAGATAAGAGTGATTTCACCTCCTGTCTGAAGTGTGAATTATACTTCAGGGTTTCTTGCTCAACGCATGCTATATTTAAGCATGCTTCCCTTTTTGTCTTGCATCCTTCTGATCTGTGCAGGCTGCTGACAGAAATTGAACAATCACAAGATCTCTTGTGAAAGGCAGCCATTTCTTATCAGTTCTGTTGTTTCACTCCCCCAGATCCAATCCTTCAGCTGTTAAACAGCGCTAAGTTGCAGGTAACTCCATCACCTTCATATTGTTTGTAAAGTTTCCTTCTCACCTTAGAGCAAGTCTGTGGCACATTCCATTTTCATGCTGCAAGATCTGACGGTGCATCTTACTCTTCAGCACTACTGCTTGGGTGCCCAGCAGCAGCAGGGGGCAGAGTGTCCTGCTTCCAGCGTGCAGAGGGCAAAGTCCGCAGAGAGCAATGGAGCTAACATTAAATTATGCGTGAGGCGAAGAACAGCCAGCTTTAGCCATGTGCTGAGGACAGTGTGTAGGGTGTGTGTTTAGGGATCTGAAGAAGAGACGGTGTGTTTCTGAGTCAGAGTCACTCCTAGATGGCTGCTGTGCTTGTGACTGGAACAAACTTGCTGTTTAGCCCGTGGTATTGACAAGATACGTGAGACGTGCTTCATTGTGTATCTGTTCTGTGTTTCATCTCTGGGCACACTGCGTGTTTGCAGGTGCTGCTTTTTACATGTTAAAAAAAATTAACACCTTCCTCTGGTGTTGTAACAAAGTTTACTTCCGAAGTGCCAAGAACTCCTTGGAAGAAACAGCTCCTTAGAATGATTTGATTCCATCTTGAGAGCATGAACATTTCACGCAGCAGAAGTAAAGCTACTCAGGGTTTCGGGAGCTATGTGTAAATAGTTCTGGCAGCTAATTTGGTTCTGTCCCCTATCTTTCTCATGACATCTTTTTCAGCACAGCCTGTATCATCTTCTTCTTCTTTTTTTCCCCTTTTTCTTTTTCTGTGCTATGCAATATCATTACTTGATGTATGAAGGAGGAATACTGGGTGTGCAGGCAGACCAGCATGCTTAAAATATGGAAGCTATCCTTCCTCACTACAGTCTTGTGATGTGCCTGGGAGGAACGTCAGCCAGACAATCCTGAGGACTAGCAAAAAGGTTGGTCATTAGCAGTGGTCTTAAAGTTTCCTGACTCAGTTTGAGGAGAATCTGCTCAGAATCTATGTATTTATTTATTTATTTGTTTGCTAGGTGCTTGCTGAGAAGGCAGTTGCAAAGTCTCTTTTCCAAGGCTTGTTCTTCACTTTGGAGGTGATCCTTAAACCTTCAGGGTGCCTTCTGTTATTATTAAGATTTCTACCTTTAAGGTGGCTTTAACCTTATTGTTATTCATTTATACTTCCATTGCAGGCACATAGCATCCATCCAGTGATGATCTTTCCTCAGTATATATTCCATATTTCCCTGTGTTGCTGTGACTGTTGTACTCAAGTGTTCAGAGTAGCGTTTCTGAGTATTTCCTCTAGTTTAGGTCAGGTAGTATCCTTGTTTTGATAAGGTCAAACATTTCTTTCTTTATTCATTTTGACCAAGGAATGCTTAGTTTCAGAATTGTAGCATCCACAACAAAAGCAGGAAACCTCAAATTGCAAGAGGGGTTAAATTACTTAATTATTTACCAGAAACTCTAAGGCCTGTAACAGGTGCACATCGAAAGAGATAATTAGGCATGCTTTAAAGTCAGCTCCAACCAAGCTATTATTTCAGTATTTCTCTCTCAGAAACCACAGGAAGAGAATTATTGGTCTCATGATGATAGTGAATGCCCTCAGAGCTCTACTCAGGCTAACCAGCCTTGTTTCCCTTTGCAACTCCTCTTCCCTGGGAAAGTGAGAAATAATTACCGTGCGAGTACGCTGAGCTCTGAACAGCAGGTATGCTGTGGTGCGGTCTTTACCGGGGGTTTCATCTGCAAGTAATACATTTTGAGCTGGTACATGGGGAGGATGGGACAGATTAGAAGAACCTTTAAGAGATCGATTTTTAAAATTTCATAGCTGGGTGAGCTTGCAGTTCACAGTAGGTTTGGAGCTACAGATAATGGGAGCAGATCCTCTGCTTCCTCGCCTCAATGGCATTATGATGGCTTAGACGAGCTTGAGGACTTGACTCTTTAAAAAGCTTTTGTAAGGACAATTAGTTTGAAATCAGGATGTGTAGTCCATGGGAAATGCTGATATTTTTCCTTCCTGAATTTATGCAAACAGTGGAAATACTACCATTTATTTCAGAACAAGAATTTTAGAAAAATGAAGCGGGAAGGTGTGGATTTGTTCTGAACCAGTTCTAATTTAAAACTTCTTCTGAACACTCCATTTTTGTGAAAACGTAAAATTTGCTGTCCAAAACACGTTATGTGTGTGGGAAAATCCTGACCAGCTCAGCCTCCAGGTCCTGCGACTGAGGCAGTGGGTATAGACAGGCAGCAGAGCAGAAGAGGGTGAATGAGAAGTGGTGCTGCCTCCCCAGCTGCGAGCAGGCCAGCAGAGAGGCTTCCTCGTGGAGAGCTGCTGTACGGGGCTGTAGCCCTGGCAGAATGGGGTCAGTAGGTGGAGAGGCTGCTGGCTGCCAGGGGGAGGCTTTAGCGAGGCCAGCTGCAAGAAGCTGTGGAAGGAGCAACATGGAGCGACGCCTGCCAAGTCGGGGAAGTGGGAAGTGGCCACCGGGAGCAAGGGACAGAAAGGAACAGCTCTCAGTTGCTTAGCACAGGGTCATTAAAACTAGATGAAAGACTTCCTGGGTCTTCTGCCCTGAGGGAGAAATGGGAATGGAAAGAGGTAATATAATATTGCTGGAGGAGGAAGGGGAAAGGATTAATTAATCCCAGACTTGAGGTCTCAAAAATACAGTCTCTTTCAATGAGATTCCACTGTATTAATTTTGCCCTCCTCTGACACTTACACCACACCATCGTTTTTAGCCCAGATTAATTTGTTTCATCCCAATATTAGCAACGGAGTGGGAACATCTTCTGACATGATGGCAGTGAAGAATGAGTCTGTCTGTTTTCTCTGCTGGTGCTTTTGACTTGGAATTTGGAGAACAGTGACAGGAGCTGGAGCCAGGAACCAGCTCTATCCTCCTGACAGCAGTCATGCCTGCATTTGTGCTGCCTGAGTCCAAATGAACATTTGGTTAATTCTCTGCATTAGGAGGTGAACCCTGATTTACCTCAGCTCCATAGTGTGAAAATTCTCATTTTTTTTCTCTGAAACACCTAATGGCCACTTCTGTGAAGCCTTTGGATATCCCTCAAGTAGTCAGAGTTTTGCTACCGATCTGGCAATTTGAGATCCACCTCTGCTGATCTGCAGCAGGGAGGAGACAGGAGGGTTTGGCTTCAGGTTCAGCTAGCCTCCAGCTCCCCTCTGTTGTGGGAAACCTTCGGAGGAAACCCAGCCACGGCCATGAGACGGGACTCTTTCACGGGTTCATCACTTTCAGCCTGGGAGCATAGATAGGGTTAAAATAATCCCCGTTCTAAAGGTTCACCCATCTCATTTTTCACCACGGTGTCCTTTGGGAAGTGTAACCAGCTGAAAGAGACATATTTTGAGGTTTAATGTTGTGACAGACAAGAAATTGATTGAGAAAGCAAAGGATGAACAAAAAGTTTAGATGGGAGGAACATGGGATTTGAGAACAGCATGCAGCAAAAAACAACTAGTTCCAAAGTATACATGCTGATCTTATATATTTGAGGTAAACTGAGAAGGTTTCCATGTTTCCTAGGTTTTTCTGACATTGAAAGTGTACCAGCTGGTCGTTTGGTGGGAACTGGCTGGGTGCCTGGTTTACATCAACTGCTACGTGCCTCCGTACGCAAGTAAAGCAGAGCATATGTATTTTTCCTGTTCTATATTGAATTAGGATTTCTAAATCACATTTCTCTAGATCATTTTTCACTCTTGAAAACAGAAGGAAGTTCAGCAATTCTCGCACTTTGTATTAGGCCTTACTTGGTTTAAGGCAAAGACATTTTTTTTTGTCTGTGTGAGTCCCTTCTGACACTGAGAACATTGCACTGTCTTCACAAAGAATTGATGCTCTTTATTGAACATAAAACTAAAGGGTGCACTAAAGCCAATGATAATAATACAGTATCTGCAGACAAATAGGTTTCCTGACACAAAACAACAAAATGAGCTATTGCCATAAGTATCAATTAATGCTTTAAAATGCTTTAATTGCACAGTATCTATTTCAGAATATTGAAATGCAGAGTTAATTTGAGCTAAAAGAAGATATGATTCACAGTCAAGATGTAAGCTGTGACTTGACAAGGGGTTTAATAGCTGCCTCAGGCAGATCAGAAAGTGTGATAATGAGAATCCAGCAGAAAAACATCACGGAACCGAGCTGCAGAGCTTGCCAGGGTAAGCAGTGTCAGTGGCTGGGTAGCAATGCTCCTTCTACGAAGTAAAGAGACAGAAGTGGTCACTCTGGGTAACAGTGACAGCTCTAAGCTTTCAGTCTAGCTACAGCATACTCCTTTTTGGAAGGAAATACATCCTTTCATATATACTCATAGTCATATATGCATGCGTACTCACACATATAAATATAGAATCTGTTTTTTTTGGAGTGCAGTTTAGTGAAATGCATTTCAGTGTGGCAGGGAAGTGGGTTGATTGCCTTCACCAATACATTGTGCTTCGTTGTCTGCTCATGTCCCCTGCCAAGTCCTTTCTGGGAAGCTGTAAAAAGAAAATCATTTGCTGGCTTAGGGTTGGACTTGACTCTCTACCCTTCATTGCTACTGTACTCTTCTCTGTGGGGGATTGTTTTACATGTTCTTAATTGCAGAGACAGCTCGTGGTGTTGGCAGTGGTTGTACCGAGAAGTGGGTTTTAATGAAGTGCAGTTCTCTTAGTCCACTGGAGCTTCAGCAATCACAAGCTGAATGATAGCATCCTGTCAAGCTAACGCAGACAATGTTGTCACCACGAGGAAAGATTTACTCGAGACCCATGCATTTGATAGCAAGATTATCCTGGAAAAAATGACTTGTCACGTTGCTTTATGTGTACTTGCATTTTTCACTCTGAGAACATTTTTACATGGAAGTAAAATGAAAGAGAAGTTACTGACTGGACTCCTGGGTGAGATTCCTTCCACGTAACTGGGTTTCCATGGTGCAGATGTTTGCAGCTGCAGCAGGCACCCAAGGCTCCCGTAGATGCAGGAGAGAGAAGTGGGCGCTCAGATGGCTCATTCATTTAACCCAGTGCAGACATTGACGTTGAGTCGAGGTGAATCACACTCCAGCTTCTGTGCTGTAGCTGCTCTGCAAACAGCGTTGCCACAGGTACACTGACAAGTGCCTCCTGCACCACATGGCTCATAGGCTGCCCCACCAGGAGCAGGCAGGTTGGGTCACTGCTGCCTAACACCTTTACCTTGAGAAACTCCCCAAAACAGATCACTCTCCGCAACTTCTGAACCTCACGTGGAACAAATGGAGGAAAGCGTTGTAGATGATCTCCCAAAATCGGAAATCAATCTCATATTTTTGAAGTTTTTGCCTACCAGAAGGTTCAAAGTCCTATGTCTCTTAGCAGCTTCCTGAGGGATGATGCATATGGGACTAATTTCTGTTTGTGCCTGATCCTGCCCCCTCTCCAATGGCTTTTCCACCCAGTTGTGAATTTCAGCCACATTAAAAAGAGACAGTAACATCTAACAGACTAATATACTTAAATATATATATATTTAAATTGTTTTTTGGATAGAGCAGGAAGAACTCACTGAGTTTCACCATAAAAGAAAGGCGGCAGCAGCAGCCGAGCAGTCACCTGCTGTGTTTGGCTCTCCGCGGGGTGTGCCCGTGGCTGCCCTGCCAGCACAAACAGGCTCTGAACCAGCCGCTGCCCCACGGGCCTCTCTCTGCCTGGTACTTAGGGGACGTGAAAGACAGCCAGGATTTCAGGGACGTGTCAGCAGAAGCTGGGGCTGCTAAGGCACAAGTCTGTAGGGAATACCTGGGGCTGTGGTGAAATGGGTGGGTTACAATCTGTAGGAGTCCAGGCTAAGAGGGACTGGTAATCGCGTGTCATTCCTGAGCACTCCTAATGTTGTAAATGCCGTGAACATCTCAAAGTCAAAGGAGGACCAGGAGAATTTGAGAGGGTAAGAAGGGTGCGGTGTTCCAAAACTAGAGCTAACAATTGTCTTGCCTTCACCTGCAGCATCCTTTTCTGCAGTCCAGTCTCCTGCTGTGAAATCCTCTTAGCATCCCCCCGAAACACAACTCTAAAGAAAACTGCACTCTGTCTCTGCTCTGTTTAGGTAGCAGAAAAGAGGTCACCTCTGCTGCCTGGTATTGTCCAAATGCTACACTTCCTAACTCTGCTTAAACAACTTAATAAGAGAAAGAGGTGTAGAAAGGCTATTCCTCCAAGCAGTTTATCACAGGAGCTCTTAAAAGGTCAGCGGTGGAAATGCTGTGAAATGTGCAATGCCTGTAGGAAATGGAAAAGCCATTTCTGTTAAGGAAACAGTTTTCTGCCCTAAGCACAATTCATAGCCTGCACAAAACTTGCTGCTCAAGGCCTGGAGCATCCAACCGCAGTCATCAAGTGGTGTTTGAAACAGGGAGATTCATTCTGGAAAGCAGCCCCTTGTGTTGCTTTTCAGTTTGTGTCTTAAACGGGAGAAAATCTAAGTTTTAATTGTATGTGCTGCAGTGTGTTGTGGGGACTGATCAAGGAGAACTTGGGGCTGGAGCACGTACCTGAGCCACATCTCTGTTTTACCTGTATTAATCTTCCCTTGACCACAAGGGCTTTGGGTCATACAGGTTTTTCATTATACATTTTCTTTTTGATCTGTTTTACTATTTTTTTCATTGTGTTTAAAAGAAACTTTAGTGCCCTGCTTTTAACACCGGTTGTTCCATGCTGAGGTGGTGTCTGTGTCAAACAGCAGACGGCAGTCCCTCGGGTGCTGCCCTGGCACCTGGCAGTGCTGGTCTCACTACTCCTCCCAACACTCCTGGCAGTTTCAACACTGCTTTTCAGCAAGGCTTTGGACTGTGCCTTACACGCTTTGTAAAAGCACCTGAAATTATCAAAATCGCGTGTGAGTGCACTACTTCTCATCACCATAGCTGGTGCGAGGAGGGCAGTAGATAAGATGCAGTTTGGTGCCTTGCATTGTCACAGTGCTACTTCTAAGCAGTGCAAACAATAATCCAGATGCCGTATGTATTTATTTAGCACAAATAAGTTCATTTCACGCTATAGTGAGTGCTGTGAATAAAATAGGAGACCCTTCTTTATGTTGTTAATGGTAACTACTTTCTGTTATTTTGTTTCTGTCCCTTTGTCTGCTTGCTCTGGATTATACTTTGTTTGCCACTTCTAGACCTCTGTTTTGTCCGTTGTTCCTTTTATCTGTGTGTTTGCTTTCTGTCTTCACAGACTCTTTTACTTTTAATGAGAATGCGTATTTGACCTCTTTTCCCCCTTACAACAGGTGCAGTAGTCCATTGCCTAGAAAGGAGTTTTTGAGACGTTATTGCCCTTGTGCATGAAGCCCTTGAACGCCCACCCCAGCAGCCCACAGAGCAACCAGCAGTACGAGGTCTTCTCTTTGAGATCCCAGGTTAGCTCAAAAGCCAACGCCAATTTCATACAAACTTTTACTTAATAGGGTCCCCAGTCCTCTGGGTGATAATTCCGCTCGTATGATTCCCTTTCAAAACACTCTTTTTCACTATATCGACTGTGCATGAATCACTGTTCCTTTATAGGTTGTTATAGGTACCCGATCTGCAAGCTCTTACAAAATGTATTTCCCTACAAATGTAACTATTCTTTTCAAAGTCTGCAGGCCTGCAAAAATCCTAAAATTCCTTATTTTTTTCTTTGTCTCTCGGTGACTTTGGGTTTATCCCTCCATACTGCAATACCATCTGCTGTTCCTTCTAACTCTTGCAATTAGATCTGGATCTGTTTTGCTAACACTGAATAATCCCTGCTTTTTCTCAGGTTAAATCTGGACTGTTGATTATTTTTTCCCCCAATATTGATATCTGGTCCCTGTTACAATTCGTTCTGACACAGTGATTATAGCAACAGTATAAAATGTATTTTGAGTGAAGACAAGTTCCAGATCTGCCATACTTGGCTGAGAAGTTTTTTCCCTGAGTTTTGTTCCTTTTGGAGCTGATATCTTCGAAAAGTACTCATTTTCTCCTGGATGTGATGTACCCATTCAGTATCTTATTGTTGACCGATCATTGGCTCAGACGTCAACACTTGAACACTTCCCTGTGCAAACCTGAAAAGATGAAAACCGAGTGCCTCTCTCCTGACAATATTTTTAAAAATACCCACCCCTAAGGGCCATCTTTCAAGTGACTGTAATGGTCCCTTGAATTTCTTCCACTTGTTTGATACATTCCTGGAAAATTTCACCTTCCTTGTAGTTTTTAACCATCTTCATGATGGTTAAAACCATCTTCATTCACTACTTCTTTCTTTTACTAAAACATTCTAATTTTGAATCTAATTTTGTTTACTCTCCCACTCCTTGCATCAAGGAGTATTCCTTGGTTTGGGAGCTTTTTGAGAATTCTGAGTGACAGCTTCTGAGCGCAATGAGTCATTATTACAACAAAAGGTAAAAATTAAGACACTGTGAAGAAATAGTACACGAGGGAGGGAAAAGAAGCCACGTAGCCCACTCTCAGCCTGCCTGCACATCACCTAACTAATGATATTGCTCCAAGTTGGCATCTTTCAGTCTCTTCTGTGGCCCGTTGTCCTAATTTGTGTGACACCCATCTATAATCGAGTGCACTCTGGGAAAAATGTTTCACTTGATCTAGTAAGCCAGAAACGTAGTAAAGAAATAGCCTGGACACTGAAGAATCGTAATACAGCTCTCCGTACAAGAAAAAGCGTCTGTCATTATTTCAGCTGTTGAAAGAAAAAGTAATACAATAGTTACAAAGTATAAAACCTTCCTCAGAAGGTGATACTCAGCTGTTTGTAAAGATATTAGTTGGAAGCAAGAAAAAAAGCAGTAAAGTTGAGTTATAAGCTGATTGTGAGGAGGATCTGTGCTTCTGGCAATTGATGCTTCTTAATTCCAGTGGGGGAATAGATACATGCATGCAAGAGCCAACGGGCTCACATCAACTCAAGAAAAATTGCACTGCTCCCCTAGTAGGTGCCCCCCAAATGCGCTCTTCTACGTTTGTGGAATGAACCTGACTAGTGACTGGAGTGTTGTTGGCAGCAATAAATAACTACCAGGAAGGTGGTTATTGAAAGCCCTGAGACAACAGAGATGAAAGAGACAAACGATTATTTTCCTGGTTAAGAATCACAGCTATTTTGAAAGGTGCATCGTGATGAGCAGGAGGTAAGGGGACCTACCAGAAGCTCTGTAGGCATAACTGACAGCAAGAGATGAAGCAACTTAATGATGTGGGAGACAGCCTCTGGAGTGAAACAATATAGAGGACAACATGTCTGGAAGGAGGGGTGGTTTGTTTTCTTTATTTTTTCTTTTCCCAATAGCTGAGAATAGCAGCAGCAGGAGGTACTGGAGGGTGAATAGACTGGGGGAGCTGGGATTATCAGCAAATGGCAGTAAATAAGTGACTTGAAAGGGCTCTGGGTCCTGGGTGGCTCTTAGAATAGTGAATTAGGACAACAAAAGCAAGAGTGTACTTTGAAAGAAAATATAAATGTACTCTTCCACCTGGCCGCATCTGAACCCTTTCTCATCTGATAGATCAATGCACAAAGCAAAGATCTGTTGCATCTTTCATGTGACTAAGCTGTTCTATAATAAAACTTGAACAAACAGTTTTTGTTTACCAGCCTTCTAGAGAAGTCACATCTTTCAAATGGGAGTCTTCTCATGTCCCTGTCTCCACCCTACAGCAGCAGAGGGCTAGATCTTCCCTTGGCACTGGTGAAGCTGCACCAGCACGCAGTGGTGAGTCTGTAGCTTCTCACTTTGGAAGCAAACTTTGTCATGGAAAAAATCTTTAGGTTTTGAGTATGGGAACAAAAATTGGTTTTGTCAAGTCAAGAGTTCAGCGAAAGGCAGGCACCAACAACTTTTGGTGGTCTGAATTTATGGAGTTTGCAAACAGACCTGAATTTTAATCATCGCACTCAGGTAAATAGCCCACTCATCGCTTGGATAAAAAGCTTTGCACAATTGCATGTTCCTGCTTGGTTGGTTGGTTTTTAAAAGTGGAGTTTGTCAAGAGAAAGAAGAATTTGGTAGGTGTCCTGTAGAGTGCCTAACAAATAGCTCTCTGAATCAAGGATGGGTTCTTGCCTTGTTTTCTGCCACTGGCAGTCTCAGAAGGAGCTTGGGTCAAAGTACTGTGAGTCAGGGATTTGTGTTCAGACTCCATCAGCATATGTTTTAAAACATTTCCTGTTTAGTCAAGTACTTTGTCTTCATACCATGTTTTTAGCATCTCTTTACTGGATATTATTTTGGGGAGGCAAGAGCAGCAGCAAAGACACAGGCAGTAGCGTGGAGCTCTGACCTCTGACAGCAAAACTTCCTTCTCATTCTAGAGACCACAACTTGCCCAAGTCTGAAAACCTTGCCCTCACTCATGAAAAACATAAAAACCTTAATTAAGCTGCCCTAACACGGGCAGCCCAGCTCTGTGCAGCCCCAGGTTAGATACGAAAACTCTTTCGGATATATCCCTCCTGTCTGAACATAATGTCATGGAAAATGAAGTATGACAGTCAAATCTGTTGGTAACCATGAGGAGAATAGTAAGTCTTCCCCCGGCTCCCGACACGTCCGATGTTCACAGCGGTGGTTGGCAGAGCTGCTTCATTCGCTCACTTCCTTTGCTGTGAGCCAACATTCCCAGTAGCGTCAGGACAATTTTAGAAGCAAAATGCACTCAACTGAACTTCATCTATGAAGAGAAGAACAGGTGCTTATAGCTGAGTTTTCAAGTCCATATATTACCTTGATGGCTTTTTTTATTTCTGTCTGAAATGGAGCAATTTTTGAATATGGGCATTTAGCCAATCCCCAAATCTCAGGAAGCAGTCTCTCCAGAATTTGTTCATTCTGGGAAGAAATGGAAAAGCAGAGAAGAAGATAGGAGCACGTCTGCAGCACATGGGTAGCTGAAATAGGTGAAATAATTGTTTGGCAATATCCAGAATGCCTTCTGGTGTAATAACACTCTCCCTCAAGCCTGCTTACTAAATAGATTTTAACTTATCTTTGCTTTGCTACACTGAATGATTTCAGATTATATCTCAGGAAGAAATAGGGCTGAGGACATCCACAGGTGTAAACAAGTGATAAGAAAATGTTGTGGGGAATCAAGAAGAAAGGAGCTGGATGTTGTGTGGGTCTGTAGGAGGAGGAATGCGTGGACAGCCTGACATATAGTCTGGGGGTTCAGATTTGGAAGCGTACAGCCCGCCGGCCTGGAGATGTGTCAGCTGACGTGCTCCAACAGAATCGGAAGCAGCAGACAGCCCATACTGCTGAGCAGATCATCAAACACATAAATCAGTGTGAGTCTGGCTGGCGAGTCTGAATGGACACCCACGCTGGCAAGTAGTGCCATGCAACAGGAGTAGGTCCGTAGAGTGAAACAGTTGGCACTGGGGATCCAATGTCCACACTATTCAGGGTGGGGAGGGGAGGAGGAGGAGGTTCAGATTAAATTAAACACGGGGCATGCTTCTGGACTGTACCTAATGTGCTGGACTGTACCGAATGGAGCACATTAGGTACAGTCTAGAAGCATGTCTTCATGTTTCATTTAATCTGAAAGCAATCCAGCTTGAGCACCCTGAGACCATACCACAAAGCAAACAAAAACAGGGTTGATAGGGTGACTTACTTTACAAACATATTCTCCGGCGTCCTGCCTTCTGCTGGAATTGAGTTAGTTTTCTTCCTAGTAGCTGTATAAATCACTGGTATGCATGCAGCCTTTTTCAACTTCTCTAATGATATAAAAGGATACATGCCATCTGCCTGCAAATCTTTCCTGCAGGAAAGTTTGGTAATAGGTGAATGAGTACACATGGAAACAAACAAACAAACAAACAAAAAAACAGTGTTTGTTCTAGAGTTATCTATTTAGGATGCCAAAGATTTTCTCACACAGCTCTTAACAATTTGTAAAATGCTACAGGCCCACAGTTCTGTCTGGAAAACTTCCTTTGATTGCCTCCGCACGCATCTGTGGGCTCTTGCACAGCAGATCTTTGATCCCCCTGCTGGGTCCTTGGGTGATACTGCACAATGAGTAACATAAACCAGTTGCTATTTCCTCTGATCATTAATCATTCAGGATTTCATCAGTACTTAATTGAGATACTTAAGACACCCTTATAAAGGCTGTAAGATTTCTTATGCTTGGAGCCCTTCTCCCTTTCTAAGGCACTTACATTTTCTTTTTCTAGGAATAGCCTCGGTGATAAAATGAGTCACCTAACTCTTTGCCAACAGGCAACACGATGACTGACACTTATATGGCACCTTTCATCCTAGGAATGTTTAAACCTATGCCTGGAATCCTGCCCTGGCTGCTGGCGGGGCTGTCAGAGTGATGCAAGGGCCTTCCCACCAGCACAGAGCCGGGGGTGCGGTGTGAGGGTTCAATGCCCTTTGTTGCTGCTCTGAAAAGCGTCCGTGCCCTTGGCTACCTGATCTGTCTGACATGCATACGCATTAGAGAGAGGGTTCTTGGGCTCATAAGGAGGCTAGTCGTGCTCTGGGAAGCAGAAATGGAAGGGACCTTGCATGTTGTTGGGTCAGGCTCCGACACGGCCGTGTGCCAACAGCTCCATCCTGTAGCGCCCCAGCTCTCAGGGGTGCTGCAGAGATCCAGGCAGTTGAATATGGAAAGGTGAGTGGCACCAGCTCTGCCTTTACTCTGTTCCTGCTGGCTTAACATAAGCAAGACTTGGCTGTGCATACCATGAGAATGAATTACTTTCTCTGGAACGTGGTGCCTAGCACTTACGTGTGTCTAACCAAGCACAGCAACACTACAAATAATCAGGCAAAGGAAAGAGACGTCGCCTGATCAGAGTCTATGATGATGCTGAGACTAACTCCATTATTTTCTAATAACACCTTTGGGATATTTACTTATCTGTGTTGTCCAAGAGGACCCTTGCTTTATTTCTCATTTAAATTCCTCACTAATGTGTGTCCTAATTGTACTCAGGAGCTAGGTGGAAAAATATTCCCAGCTCAATTTTCAGCATTATCTCCTGTCGCCATTATTAGTGATTTTCTCACCCAGCTACTAACGAATTCCAGCTCGGTAAGATGTGATATGATAACTATAGAAATTGGTACTGTAGCATGGCAAAGTTCCTGAAAAATTAAGATAACTTTTTAGATAATTCAGAAATAAGACAAAATGTGAAGGTCCTTCCTGATTTTTTTAGTACTGACAGAATACCCCCGATACTGTAATTAGGAAGAGGATGTTCAAGGAGTAAAAGAACAGGGTCTATAAGCTTACAGATTGTTGCGCTACGGCAAAAGGAAACACGCCTCTTACTAAGCGTAAATGTCACTCTTCCTACCTTTTTGTGCGAACAGCTAGGACTGATGCCATGGCTGCTGGCAAGGCAAGCTGCGATCCAAAGAGGGAGACTTGAATATTGACAGGTAAAGCACAGCACAAAAGCCAAAGTGCTTCTATACAATTGAAATCTATACTTCATCACGGGCCATTAATTAATATCTTGGTGCCATTCTAAATTACTGTCATGTTACAAAAGTAGAATGACAGGTTATTTTTGGCAACTCGGCAGCAAATTAAAGAAGAAAAAGCCAATAGGAATTTTTAGATGTCAGACTGAAGACTGGAATTATTTAATGCTGATAAGGAAGCCAAGAGTGATCTGCAGATCTCAGAGAGAAGACTAGGAAGTATTTAATATTAAAATTGGTAGTTTACAGAATGCTCTTCATGGACAGAGTCATGATGCAAAACCACCTGAAGAGCAGACACCTCAGCCGTTCCTTCAGCCAGCATGGCAAACACGTCCCTGGCTTCTACATTACAAACTGCCCAATTTGGAGAAGCCTGAAAACTGCATAAGGAAGAAATTAGAAAAATGGAATTGGACCTCATTTTTTCTTTTCTGCAACTTGAGCTTCTGCAGGGCAGATACAGAAGTTCTTAAATGAAAGTGTCAAAATTATCAGATGAAAGTAATCATTTAGTTACAGAAGAGGAGTGTATTTCTGTAGCTAGAAGCAAGCAAGGAGGACAAGAGGGAGATGTAAGTGGATAGTGTCGTTCAGCATGAATGAGAGCCCTGGGCTTTTGAGTGCCTGTGCTCATCTGCCCAGAGACATCAGTAGTTTGCTGTTTAAAGTCCAAGCACTGGCACACTGAACATGTCTCAAAGATAACCACAGCGTGTTTCATGAAACTGCAAAATTAATCAGAGTGAAATGTATTGGAAAACAGTAAGGTTTTCGTTTGCCTCAGCAGTTTCCTTATTAGGTAAAACAAGGTTTTGATTGTTCTCCTAGGGCATACAATACCTCCACACGCTGTAAAATAGGCTGTTATAAAACGAGTCCACGTGACTCGCATACTTCAATGGCCACTTCTGCAACGAATTCAGATTAATAGTTTGATACCAAGGTCAAAGTCTTATCATTCCAATGACAGCAGCTCTGCTGGTGACTAGTTTCTTTACAGGTGAGCCCTGCTGTGTGTTACTAGCTTGGCCGGGGCTGACTGGGATCTGGGGAGGGCATGCAAGCAGAAGGCAGGGACCACCAGCGTCCCTTGTGCTGAGTTCCCTAGAAAGTTACAATGCAAGTTCATCCCCCCCAGATGCAGAAGAGACAGGCATCTGATCAAAATCTTCTGATGGAAAAGGAAAGCACCACACATTAAAATAGAAAGATTAGAAGCTCATAAAACAAAAGGTTGGCTTAGAGTTCCAGATATATCATATTGCAAATGGTCTTTCACAGTTGGCTCCTTTCCTTGGAACTGCTGAATCATTTCCTACTTGGATATGTTTAGAAATGTCAGCTTTTTCCAATTCAATTCTATCTGGTTGCATCACTGAAAATTCAGAGTTGCTCAGTGCCAAAGTCTGGTAAAGACACTTGTGCAGAAGAATATAAATGAATGCATTACCCTAGCAGAATTAGCCTAGTTTCAATAGCACCACCCTCCACCCTGAACAATGCTGGAATAAATATTAAAGTAGGTTCTATAGCAGGAAGAAAGTGTTTCTCTAAATGTGGATTATGTTTCAGCAAGTAATGCGGGTCTGGGCAACTTTTTAAACCTTGAGAAATTGTTATAATGGGAGGAAATGTATTAAGACTTGTGACCTCCAGCTGCATCTGAGCCACTTCCTTGGGCTCTCAGGATTAAAGCCTGCATCCTTCTTACATAAATTTCAAATTGTTCCAAGATATCATTTAGATAATCTTTGATTATTAAGTAGATAAAAGAAATCTGGGATGAGAATTAAAGTCTTAATGAGGAAAAAGTTAGGTATAATGTGAAAGCTGCCATCATACCTAGACATAGGTTTTTAAGGCATTAAGAGCCAGCTTCTAAGGCACGCGATGAAGATTGATGGGGGCAAACTCTCCTAAACTTAATGAAACAGATAATCCATCTTTCCGCTCGTATTAGTGTAAGAGGGAGAGACTGTCACAGGAAGAACCTGGCAGAGCCCCTTGTGAACCTGAATGCATGGAACTAGCCTGAGGAGCAGCACCTCTGTATACAGGGATGTTTTATCACAGGAGATGGGGTGCTTTTGGTGTCTCCTTTTCCTGCTGTCCAACTGCAGGTGGCACTGGTTGGATGCCTTATAACAACTTAGGGAGATCAAGATGACTTCTGTTCTTGGTAGTTATGGAAATAACTGGATTCAGGAGATCTGGATG
>NC_048894.1:21387644-21390807 GCF_011077185.1 Oxyura jamaicensis
CTGTTCTTGGTAGTTATGGAAATAACTGGATTCAGGAGATCTGGATGCTCTGTGGCCCTAGCCTTGAGGGATGGGGTGATAAGAAAATCTGCTGAATTAAGCCTATGTCCAGAACAATTAATTTTGGCTGTGTATTCTTGATATCAGCTGTCAGCTCAAAGGAGAAGCGTGATGGTGATGGATGTTTCAATGCATATTATTGAATTGATAGCTGCTGATTAATGACTACTTTCTATCCTGGATCTGAAAAATGACATGGACTCTAATTTTATGCATCTCCTTCCCAAGTACAAATTATGACTAGGAAAAAAAGAATGAAAAGGGGTGGTGAGACTGCTTCATATCCATCCCTATGTCTGGTCTAAATGTAGGAGATTTCCTGGCCCAAGATGTGAGCTGATGGTGTGAGTTCACTCAACTGATAAATCCGGGATGATGTTAAGACAACACCTGCTGGATGGGCTTCAGGCCTGCCCCCTCCTGCCTCCCTCCCTGCCCCGCCAACAGCAGCCGAAGCAGCTGCGCCCTGGCCAGCGCTGCAGTGTCAGATGCCCAGGGCAGGAACTTCTCCCCTAACACTTCCGCAATGACCTCAGTTTTCAGAATCACAGAACCACAGAATCATCTAGGTTGGAAGAGACCTCTAAGATCACCTAGTCCAACCTCTGATCTAACACTAACAAGTCCTCCACTAAACCATACCACTAAGAGTGATACGAGGGTTTTTTTGAGTGTCAGGGTAATGTTGACAGTATGGATGAGAGGGAAAACATCTTGCTACAGATAAGAAGTCATAATAAGCATTGAGGTAATTATTTCTAGCGTTTTGTTGCCACCTGTAGCAGCAGTGAAAAAAAAAAGCTTGACCATAAAGCAGTGTTCATGAACATGTAATTTCTGAGATGATGTTTATTCTCTATCCATATCATATTTGGCATTTGTAGAAGTTAAATTGTAAAGATTTTATTTTTGTCTCCATGAAAAAAAATGATTTTTATGAGTAAAACAGCCTGTGAAGATGGTCAGTGTGCCACTATCCCCTTTAAACCTCCAGAAACAAAACACAACCTGAAATTCTATGATGCTCAGATCCTTTCTGTTTGCTATCTATTATTTATATTCATTGTCAATAGTTCATCAGTTCTGGCCTGTTTTTCCACTTCAAAGAGCTTGTTTTTCATGCATACAGTAGAAAAACCAGCATGATCAATGACCTCAGTACAATGAATATAACCCACTTAAAATGACCTTTCTGCATACAGTCTGCAAGCTGAAAATTTCTCATCCCATTTATGCAAAAAAAACATTTCAGTGAAACGAAATTCGTTCTCAAATCAAAATGAGTTTTTTCTTCCTGTTTTGAGCGAGGTGTATGAATGAATTCTTGCAAATAACAAATAGACTGGTGGAAATCAGGATGGGTTTGTAAACAGCCCACAAAGAGGAAAAATTGCATTCTTCTGATAACATAGCCCTCTTCATAAATATTGTAGGTAGTCCCACCTAACCACAAGCTGTTCATCAGCATTTCTCAATGTGATGAATGGCATCTCACCATTTCATTCTCTTTTTGACGATCTCTTACAGCAGCAGCAGCTTTTATCATAACTCTGTAAGGCCTTCTCTTTCTTGCAGTCTTCCTTGTCTTCCTTCTTTTTCTACAAAGGCTCTCAAAGGAAGCCTTTGTATGTCAGGAGATGCTAAATTAACATAATATGCAGCACCTATAAATAGTTCCTTCAAATTAGATTCTTCCACAAAACCTTGAAGTGATATTTCTTACATTTTTCCTGCAACAGTGTTTTTGGTGTTCTGATCTATTTATCCTGACATTTTCTTTGGCTATTTTTCAGTGTTTTCATTCAGCCACAGGTGAAAGATAGTCAGCACCTTGGTATTGTATCTTGCATTTGTGCAAAAAGACCTTGTTAGAAATGTGGCTTGTAGTATTGGCGAATTAATTATCAAAGACAATGAAAAAATGTCCTAAAGACAGATATTGGAAAGCTTTGATATCTTTGTAAATTGTGTTCCTATTTTTTTTCCAGTCTTTTTGAGGATTGCTTCCAGATGTAAAGGAATAGAATAGAAAATAGCTCATCAGCTTAGAAGCATTAAGAGAAAGATATTTAAATCAATGGCTGGTATGAGGATGATAAATGAGAAAATGTTAGTCACCGTTTTCACACTGTGAAGATCATGTGGTGAAACTATCAGAGATTGAATCCAAACAAAGTAGCAGAGTGTTTTTTTCACACAATGCCCAACTAAAGTGTGGGATTCAATTCCACGTGGCAAAAGGAGTTTAGACAAATTCATGGAAGACAAATCCCTTAGTTTTTTTAACATGAAAGCCTGGAGATCACCAGTAACTCAGAGATTCCACAGTGCTTTGACTGTAGCAAGCTCAGGAATTAGACAAACGGAAAGCCTTCTCTCTGTATCCTCTGTTCCTTGTATTTGTCCTCTTGGACATGGTTGGACAAAGGAATTAGGCTACCCTTAGTCACGGTGGCTGTTGTTACGGCCTTAAATGTGTGACAGCTGTTGTCCAGCTGTCATTCGGGAGGCAAAGACCCAACTGTCTGGACAGTGTGTGTGTGTGTTAACACTGATCTGCTCGCTTTCGTAACAACCTGGCTTAAAAATCTGCTCCCTGAATACTGAATTAATACTGCTGCTGACTGCAGGTAGTTGCCACTGGGTTGTCAGCACTGTAAATATCAGCCATTGTCAGGAGGCACCGGTTCCAGACATGCCAGAGAGCTCCCACCTGGCCCACATGTGGCTTGCTGCAGCGGAGGATGTGCCTTATCCTCTGCTCTGCCTTATCCTGATGGGTTTGGGTCGAAGGATCAGATGGCAAAAAATGGGTTAAAAACTATCCCCATGAACTATCCAAGTCTCTTGAGAATATTAACTGCTTGCCACTGCTGAAGACAGAAAAAATGACTGATACTGTCAAGCACAAATTTTCAAAAACTGCATAGGAACACAGCAATTCTTCCAAAACATTTGATCTTTTTTCTCTTGGATTTGTTTAACACTCCAGAGGTTCCTTCCTTCCTTCTTTTCTTTCTTTTCTTTCTTTCTTTCTCTCTTTCTTTCTCTCTTTGTCTTTCTTTCTTTCTTTCTTTCTTTCTTTCTTTCTTTCTTTCTTTCT
>NC_048894.1:21390817-21513619 GCF_011077185.1 Oxyura jamaicensis
TTTCTTTCTTTCTTTCTTTCTTTCTTTCTTTCTTTCTTTCTTTCTTTTTTTTTTCTCTTTTGCAATTTTAAGAGCTGAGAATTTAGTTTTTAAAGAAAAAGCTCAGCTTCTCAGATTCTCATGACTCCAGTGACTGAGCAGTGGGAAAAACACTAAATATCACAAGATGAATAATTAAATCCTAGGCATCCTTCAGTTTCTTGAGATTTTGTCCTGGGAGTATTTTTTTGATCTCAAAAACAGCTATCGTTTTAATCCTGGCCAGAGAAAGGCAATCACCCCTAATCCTATTTAGTTTAGGGTGTGCAGTGAAGCCAACTCATGACCAAACCATTTGCATCTCTAATTCTGTGGCACTACAATCTATTGCTACATCATGGGCTAATTACTGATTCCAGCTCAGGTATAAGGTGTATTCACATAAAGCATACACTAACAAGTATCAGACGGCTTATCAAAGAGCATCTATTTTGTTCAAACTAAGAATAGCACATGTGTTGAAGAAATCCTACAATAACTATTATATCAAACTGTCATGGCTCCTCAGCAGATATTTTTTGAGAAAAGGTGGAGAAGCGTGGCTGGAGTGGCTGAAGAAGCGTGAACTCTTCTCAGAGCCAAGCTCCCTGTTTTCTGAGATAGAACCATCCACACTAATTGATAGTTCCCTTTCCATAGAAAAGTTGCTTAATAAAGAGGAACTTAATAAATTAAAACAGTTTTGAATGTTTTCCATGGTGGAAATTCTTTTAGCACTTCTGCTTCTTTAGCTGAATACAATGACTCAAATGCAGCATAGCTAAGTTCTTGAAGCAAATTGACAGGAGGGTTTTAGACACAGCTTTCATGCAGGGCTTCAATTCGACTGCCAGTTTCCAGAAGTCTCTCCTTTTTTTATTGCAGCTTAAGGGTTGGTGGTGGTGTTACAATGCTGCCAACGTTTGTTTTAAGGAGTTTGGCTCCAATTTGTTCGGCCGGCTGCAGCGCCCTGCCGAAGGCCTCACGCGCGGCCAGGCCGCGGGCCTGCGGGTCGCGCCGCCGAGGTTTCTGCGCGCTGCGTGCCTGGCTCCTCGAGCTGTGTTCGGGGGCTTTATCTGCTGTAATCACCTTGCACGTTTGTGGCTCAGCACAATGAAACCGCTGGCAGCTTATTTTCTTGAAGGGGCATGCTCAGCTTGACAGAATAGGGGATTTCACTGCTTTGCTCCTCTCTCAGCTTTCTGGCACATCACAGCACATAGCCACTCATTAAATATTTTCTTTCTCATGTAAAATAAAATTTAAGCCCAGTATTCTTTCCAAGCCTCTGATAACCAGGGAAAAAATAACTTAGAGGAGAAGGGGCTTTTTGTAACCCCAGCATCACAGCGAGCATGTTCTGCATGACGTTAACATGACCACTGCCACCAGCCAGCCTGGTAGAGCTCCGCATGCACCCCAACACCTCCCAAACTCAGAGGACCAGAGCCCTTCCCTGCCAAAGGATGAGCTCCTCTGGTGGGGGTAGGATTTTCCTGAGTGCTCCCTGCCAACTAATTCTGCTCTCTATGAAATTTAGCAGCCAAATCCCCTTTGATTTCAGTGGCAAGTGCTGATAAACTCCCACCCTGCTGTAGCGCAGAGGATGATGGCGGACATTTTCTACATGAAAAGGAAAGGAAAGATAAAGGCGCATTTCTGCACTAATTTCAGAGGAAACTGAAGTAGGCCAAGCAAATGCACCAAATGCACTTATTGACAGGATAACATATGTCAATAAGAATATTTATGAGAGTAAATAATATAAAAAGAGGGGGCATGCTGCTGTTACCAAACAGATGGCAATGCCTGAAATCCTGCTTCTAGTAAAACTCTTGCTACTTTGTGCTCTCATGTTGCACCCTTTAGTCTTACATGAAATATGTAAATTGAAAGCCCAAACTCCACAGCCCAACCAAACCTGACCCACAGTTGCTGAGAAAGCAAAGGGAGCCATAGCTCCTTTCTGGGGCATTAGTGCAGCAGTGGCCCTGAAGTGCAGCAATAGCCCCTTCATTACCAACAACACTATTTCAAACTGTAATCCCATTTCCTTCAAGTTTCCAAAGCACTTTTTTTATCAGGCCAACCATGTAGATTAAATGGCCTTAAGTTAGAAGTTGAAATGGGATGAAGAAGGGATCTCTGGGTTAGGGTTTTGCAGGGGTGCACAGTGCTTGGTCTGGAAAATTAACTTCTAGAAACATATCCATGAAGTTCATGTACTGTACCAAGTCTCTGTGAATTATTTTTCCCAAGTAATTAAATAAGCAAGTGCTATTAAAACCCAGAATTGATGAGCCTAGTCCATGTTAAATCATAGAATCATTGAGGCTGGAAAAGGCCTTCAAGATGGGATTCAATCACATCTTCAGTAGAACTTACGTACCAAGCTTTGTGAGAAATGCTTAAAAGCTTGCACCTGTCTTCATGGCACAAAACATTTGAATAAAGGAAACAATCTGCATTTTCAGATGAGGACAGAAATGCTTTTAATTCCCCTGAACCTCTCTCACTGTCAGGCAGGAGGGCTTTATCTCACTTATAGCCGAACAGGTCTCTCTGTATGGTGTTTTTTTTTGTTTTTTTTTTGTTTTTTTGTTTTTTTTTTTTGTATGCATGGTAAGAAACCTGAGCTTAAAGATGTTCACATTTGGATGAGGTAAATTTCCCCCCAGAAATGAATGTCTTTACATTAAATATAAGTGGAACCAGGGAGAAAGATTCATGTGTGGATGTGTATATTTTAAATGACGGTTATCTGATCATATGAAACCCAGCCATGCATCTCAGCTGTGCCCATAAAGGTTGTCATTCATATCTCTTTTTTTTCAAGATCTTTTATATAACTAGATCTAATGAGGCTGATGCTTGCCTGAAAAATGCATTACTTGAGCCTCCCTTTCAAAGCAGAGGTCCTTACAAGTTTTTGTACCTATAATTGGCAAAACCAGCTTGTTTGTACATCATTAATTCATCTTACATTTTATCCTGCCTAGGAGAAAACAGTATCTGTAGGCTGTTTAGAAATAAAATGTGGATGGGAGGTTAGTTTTCTAAGCCTATATTTAATAACTTAATTCCCCAAAACACTGTATGTGTAAATATCAGAGAGGTGACTAAATGTGGAATCAGGAATCTAACATAGATTTCCAAATAATATACAGTCTTAATGATTCTAGAATAGATCAGTACAGTCAAAGTGGGAGTTCTGTCACTTTTTTGTCACACTGCCTTGACCCATGAGTGCAGATCCGGTAGTTGGAAAAAAGTAATGCCTTCTTGCTACACCTGGAAAAGACCACGAGTGATTTGATTCCAGTGTGCCCTCCCCACAGAGCATTCTGACTTCCCAGGTCTTCGTCACAGAATCACAGAATCACAGAATCACAGAATTTCTAGGTTGGAAGAGACCTCAAGATCATCGAGTCCAACCTCTAACCTAACACTAACAGTCCCCACTAAACCATATCCCTAAGCTCTACATCTAAACGTCTTTTGAAGACTTCCAGGGATGGTGACTCCACCACCTCCCTGGGCAGCCTGTTCCAATGCCTCACAACCCTTTCAGTAAAGAAGCTCTTCCTAACATCTGACCTAAAACTCCCCTGGCGCAACTTTAGCCCATTCCCCCTCGTCCTGTCACCAGGCACGTGGGAGAACAGGCCAACCCCCACCTCTCTACAGCCTCCTTTAAGGTATCTGTAGAGAGCGATAAGGTCGCCCCTGAGCCTCCTCTTCTCCAGGCCGAATAAGCCCAGCTCCTTCAGCCGCTCCTCGTAGGACTTGTTCTCCAGGCCCCTCACCAGCTTCGTCGCCCTTCTTTGGACCCGCTCAAGCACCTCCATGTCCTTCTTGTAGCGAGGGGCCCAAAACTGAACACAGTACTCGAGGTGCGGCCTCACCAGAGCCGAGTACAGGGGGATGATCACCTCCCTAGCCCTGCTGGTCACACTATTTCTGATACAAGCCAGGATGCCGTTGGCCTTCTTGGCCACCTGAGCACACTGCTGGCTCATATTCAGCTGACTGTCCACTATCACTCCCAGGTCCTTCTCCGCCTGGCAGCTCTCCAACCACTCATCTCCCAGCCTGTAGCTCTGCTTGGGGTTATTACGCCCCAGGTGCAGGACCCGGCACTTGGCCTTGTTAAACTTCATGCAGTTGACCTCGGCCCATCGGTGCAGCCTATCCAGATCCTCCTGCAGAGCCTTCCTACCCTCGAGCAGATCGACACACGCACCTAACTTGGTGTCATCTGCAAACTTACTGAGGGTGCACTCAATGCCCTCATCCAGATCATCAATGAAGCTATTGAAGAGGACCGGCCCCAGCACCGAGCCCTGGGGGACGCCACTAGTGACTGGCCTCCAACTGGATTTGACTCCATTTACCACAACTCTCTGGGCCCGGCTATCCAGCCAGTTTCTAACCCAACGAAGCGTGCGCCAGTCCAAGCCAAGAGCAGCCAGTTTCTTGAGGAGAATGCTGTGGGAGACGGTGTCAAAAGCCTTGCTGAAGTCAAGGTAGACCACATCCACAGCCTTTCCCTCGTCCACCCAGCGCGACACTTTGTCATAGAAGGAGATCAGGTTCGTCAAGCAGGACCTGCCTTCCATAAACCCATGCTGACTGGGCCTGATCGCCTGCTTGCCCTTCAAGTGCCACATGATGACTCCCAAGAGGATCTGCTCCATGAGCTTCCCTGGTACTGAGGTCAAACTGACAGGCCTGTAGTTCCCCGGGTCAGCCCTCTGGCCCTTCTTGTAGATGGGCGTCACATTCGCTAGCCGCCAGTCAGCTGGGACCTCCCCCGATAGCCAGGACTGCTGATAAATGATGGATAGTGGCTATCCATCATTTAGTGGCTATCCATCATTTTAGTGGCTATCCATCATTCGTCACCCAGTGGCTGGGCAAAACAGGGCTACCATCCCTGCTGTCCCCTCCAACATGTGCTGCAGGACGTGGTCAGGATGATGCCTTCTGTAGGGCAAAAGGAGCAAACACCTTTAAGCACCACCACGCATTTCACATCAGCCCCAAGGTCTCAGCCAAGCATGGATGCAGATTGGTGCCTTGTGAGTGCAATTCTCCATGCTCCCAGGCTCACGTCTACCGCCCCTTATTCCCTGCAGAACCTCTGGCAGCACCTCCTCATTGCCTACTGGGAGCTGTGCACTCCCATGGTCACACATTCTTTCTTTTGTTTAGCCTGAAATACTTTTACCTTTATTAAAAAATTCCTGCACTAGCTTTATGAGTCTAGATAAAATATATGCTCAATAAATGTAAAATGTCAGTAAATAGGAAAATGGTATTTATAACTGGGCTGCTAAGCAATCATTAAAGAGAAAATCATCAAGCTATAGTGCCGTGTTGCAGCTTTACAGGTATTATGGTGTCTGTACAAAGAAATCAATATGTCACAATTTTGAATTTCTTGGCACCTTTTAATTTCCAGAGATCATCTTTCTTCGGATCCTGACATGCATCACGGGCAGACACACAACGAGCCCCATGACGACCACCGGTTTCTGTCTTGCAGGGTTCAGCGCGCTACGTTCACAGCAGCTCATTCGGATACCTGCCACTACATGTTAGTCATCCTTCGCTAGAAGCCAACGTGCCACGGAACTGAAAACATGCCGTTCGGTGCAGGTAATTTAGTTCATATCTGAGAAAGGGACCTTGTTCCAGTTCCTCCTATGTGGACTGAATCTGTGGTCTCAATCTCATTCCTGGTGAAAAGATCAATTCTTCACAGGACTATTGCACCGTGGGCATTACTGAAGACTGGGCTGCAGAAGGAGGGAAGGAGTGGTGCAGGGGCTGAACCTGTTCCCGAGGAAAATGCAGGCAGAGTGATTTGGGGCAGTACGGAGAGGGGCTGCTGTGCTGCTTTGCTGCTGCCCGCCCTAGCCCTGTCAGCTGCCAGCAGCACTCGACCAGGTTTTCATGACCGCACCCAACAGCTATCAATAAAAGCACATATTGCCTGCTTGTTAAATTCTCAGTTTGCTCTTAGCCACAGCCACGAGCACATCTGGGAAGCCTGAATAAATTTTCTCCAGCTGTAGGTTTCAAGTGATGATTCCTTGCTTTTAGAATCGCCTTTTACACACAGTCAGCTATTCGGTCAAATGCACACTCATGCAATATGCAAACACAAAATTAAAAGCAAAGGATTTTAAACGTGGTTATTTAAAATGCACATCTCCCCAGCAGCATGATAATAGGACTTCAAGCATCAGCACTCTCTCTGATGGAAATGCCTTCCTCCCCCTCCCCGCTGCCCCCCTCCACCCTTGGGGCCCCACAGACCCTGGGGTGCCACCAAGGTGTACCCCCCGCACCAAGCCCCCACAGCTCCCCCAGCATCCCCTGGCCAGCTTCCCGTTCCCCACTCGCTCCCACTCTCCCCTTCGGGTCCTCCTCCCAAACACTGCTTTGCTTTTAGTCTCTCCTAGCTGATGGTTATGCCAATATTATTGAATAAAAATGACTCAGAAATGTTGTATGTAAACCATACACCTAATGAACTTAGTCCATTAGGCAGACTTGTTAACTCGTGGACAGTCCTAATGGCACCTAACATAGTGCGTCTCCAAACAAGTACCGTGGGTGTCACAGCCCTCAAGGTTAAAAGGAAGGTGGATCAATCTGTAAGTACCCATAGAGAAAATGAGCATGTACTACACAAGTCTCACCTGGGAGCCAGGTACTGAATGCCTGTTTCAGAAAATAATGCTAAATCTGAGTATTTATTGATCCCTCTGTTGAGATGGCACTTGTTTTTTTTCTGAGCTGCATTTGGTTTTCCCTTTCGCCAGACCTTAATCCTGTCAGGACACTGAAAGCACTGGATAATAATAAACAAAAATGTACTTTCTCTGGAAGCACTGTAATTGAGAGGGAGACAAATATGTAATTGGCTATCTGAGAGCCATAAGAGAGATTCTGGCTTACCCAGCACATGGATTTAGTGAGAACTGCAATATATGTGCAGAGCCTAATGAAAGCGAGTCAGGAGCGTAACACGATCAGCAGGGTCTGTCTCTGAGGCACAGCACACCAGTGTATTTACTGAAGCGGGGAAGGTAACATTTAAATTATTTGGATTTTTTCTATTATTATTGCGTGAATCACAGAGGAGATGGTATTTACATACGGATGGATCTGGCCGTGGGTATGCAGCGCTGTACATAGCACCATGAACTGAGAGGACAGACAGAGACAGCTCAGCGCAGACGATGGTTTGCTGGACGAAGGAACAAGCCCCAACTCCTTCCTGTAGCCTCACCTGCCCTGGCCAAGGCACAGATCATGGTTTCTCACTCCCAGCCCTGACTGGGGCAGCACTGCTCCCAGCTGCCCCTAGCCCTGGTTCCCCCACTGCCTTCCCAGCCCCAGCATCACAACGCTGCCCCGGCCATGCTCCGGCTCCAGCACAAATCCCACTGCTCCCGTGGTGACGCGTTCAGGACTGCAGGCTGCAAAACACAGGTATCCTTCCCAAATGCCCGCACGTCTTGCCAGCTGTTTGGAGGTAAAGGCTTTCAGTGCCAGTTCAGAAATGTCTCAGGGTGTTACTTGACAAACAGAAATACAGAATTGTCTGGGCTTTTTTCTTTCCTAGGTTTTGTTTTCCCGAGGTTCCCAAAAGAGGAAGGCAGCCCCAGTGCCAAGAGGTATTTTATCGCATGGCTTATTTTCCTATGTCTCTTCTCTTCCCAGGGTGTGCTCTGACAGTTGTTACCGTCTTGTTTTTCCCTGTCGCTGCATGGGTATGCCCCCACCCGGATGTCTTGTGCTGATGTTTCGTTGTGGAGACATACTGACCTTTCAGACGATTTGTGCTTAACTAGAAGCAGGAGACTGGCCCCAATTTAACAGAGATATTCATGTGTTTAAAGCCAAGTCTAAAGGACATTGCCAGGCCCTACAGCCCCCCTCAGGACGGTGCCCTCACCTCTGACATGACCTCTGGGATGTGGGCTCAGCCCCAGGTCCACTCCCAGATGGGCACTTCCCAGCCACAAGCCCCCACCATGGATCCCCACATCCCTCTGTGGGGCGAGGGACTGAGGCACACCCACACCCATTTGGCACCTTCCTCGCCTTGCCTGCACCACAGCTTTGTCAGCCTTCACTTTGCAGCTCTGCAAACAGCTTCAAAAGGTAATGGAAAATGGAGAATCCAGGATTCACAGCAGCGATGTTTCTATGGAGCATTCAACATTTTTTTACTGCAGAATAGAATGGGAGAATCAGTCTTATGTGAAAATAGGTTTAGCTTGCAATCTGGGCAGTTATATTTTTAACTCCGTTTAATGAGGTTAATGGCTTTTGCTCAGTTTAAAGACAGACGTCCTGTCATCCTGGTTCCAGGTTCCTTTACACCCATGAGTTTATGGTGCTCTGTATCACATCTGCTGCTTTCTTCAGTACCAACAAAGCAATCTATCTATCTAGTAGTAGCATATAATGTGTCCTTATTTTTTTATTTACTGTACTCTGTGAATTTCTACAAAAGAAATGTAAGAATGGGGAAGAAAAGGGTGGGAGGGGCTCCAGCTTTTTTCAGTGTATTATCACCGCCCCAAAACAGCTTGGGCCATCAGGCCACAGTCTTGGATGAAACTCAAGAGGTAATCTTACCATCCCAAGATTAGGCCCTCACACAGCCATCCCTCTTTTCTCCTTCCCAGTAATCCCTGCTCTCTGCATACTTACATCATCCATTTATTTATTTTTGTAAACTGTGGTTCTAATTTCCCATAAGCGTAAGTGATGCTGACTGACCACTGCAGCCCATCACTTGTATTAAGGATGACTCTGACTCCACCATGGTCTCTCACTCTTATTGCTGAGTATTTTCTTTGCACACTTGAACAAACGTGATCCCAAATTAGATTTTCTACAGATAAGTAGGTGGACACATTGTCCCTACTCACCGATGGAAAGAAATACTTAGCTGAAGATAATTACCTCAACTGTTGACCATCCTGCCTGATGAGAAGCCTTGTGCTACGTGACATCCCTCCTTCTGCTGCTCAGGCATTTTCAGAACAGCTGGGAGCTGCACCATCCGCCTGCGTGCTGATCTATGACGAGTAAATGTTGCTCAAACAGTTTTTGTTAGCGTTGATTTACTTGCTTTGTTTGTTTGTTTGGGGCTTTAATAATAGTATTAAAAGTCTTTGCTCCTGATGTATTTGACATTGTGCCGTTGGTCCATTAGGATTTGTTTGAGTGCCGTGCATTATTTTTAATTTGCATTCACAGTATGCTCTGTAATAACTCACCCTTGATTCTAGCAATGGATGCTGTGCATTTGTATTAACAACAGTGCTAATTTGTGCAATGTGTAGCAAAATTCTTTACAAAAGAATACTTAGCACTTCATGTCCTTTAGCATAGGAAACCAGCATTTCCAAATAACAATATAATTTTTTCTCAGAAAATTGTTCCTGGGGTAACTGTAATGGGAAGGATTTCAAATTGGATGGAAATCATTGACACAAGCTGCTGTCGATGACAAAAGTTTACATGGTTTCAAAAGCAATTAGACACAATTATGGAAGAAAAATCTATGGAAGGCAACCAAACCCACAGATAGCTGATCTATTGATTGCTGGAAGCTGAGAAAGGATCTAGGGATGGATCGTTGCATGCCTCTTCCCCAGGAGTCTGCTGCTGAGCGCTGCCTGAAGAACATGCTGTTCTCACCTGACCCAGTGCGGCTTTTCTTATGGTATCACGTTAAGAAGTCAGGCTGAGTGCATTTAGGAAGAAGAGAGAACAGAAAAAGAAGTCTTTACCTTCAGGTTAACAGCTTGCAAGTTGTCAGGAATTCTGCATTAAAATCCTCCTTTGTATCTAATTAGTATTCAGATCCTCTTCTTCCCATTAGCTTCCTTCGGAAGAACATACACATTGGATTGCGCTACAATCATGGGCATATCAACACCAGCCGTGCCCTTAATTGGATGAAGTCTTGCATGGTTGCTGGCAATAGAGCACTGATTCTCAGTACAGTTACTGGCCTCCAGTTTGCTCATGCTACGAGGTGTATTTTAGACAATGAACATTTGTCTGCTGTCAGGCGGGATCACAGTTATTGAACAGTGGAAGCTGGTTACCTGCGTAAACTAAAGAGAGGAATCTGGAGGAGCACGAGCAGTGCATTCCTCTGACATAAAAATTATATTCCGTTTCCAGCAGTGAATACCATATTCGTTTTCTGCACAGGAGGCCAGTCCTACCATCAGTGTGACATCTTATGAGACACTCAGCATCTTGAAGAGTTCTCCACGTGCCCTCTTTTCATCTTGACTGTGGAGGGTGAACAGTGCCTTACAGGATGAGCTGTCACTGGTGTTCTTGATGACTATCTCAAAACTGGGGTACGTGTGGCTGCTTTGAAACACCCGGTACTTCAGCGTGTTTTGTCTAGACCTCAACACACTGTATGCTGTCTGAATTTTGTTTTTAGGTTATTATTTTCATAAAGCCAAACGTGTAAGATCTGAAAATAATACTGGAAAATATTAAGGAATGACTGAACAAAAGCATAGCACCAACAACCACACAAAGTACTCACTAGTTTTGGATTTGAATTTAGCTTTTATGTTTGTTTGTTTGCTTTAAATAGGGGTGCTTGTCTTTTGCCTGGATATTTTGATCTTGGTCTTTGGCAGACAGCAACTCAGTTTTTGCTGCTTACGACTGTTTAAACCATGCTGCCTCGAACTACAGGTAGAAAGAAATAAAAAGTTGTGAAATTCAATGAACAAGTCACTTCTTCACAGTTTGAAATGCATTTTTATTTTATTGCTAACAGCATCTACTTCCAGTGATGCCTAAACTAAGAATAGTAGTCTCACACCTACGCCTCACTCTGGAGACTTCCATGATTTACCACAATGTGGGACTCCAGTTTCCCCGAATGCCTTTGATACATTGGTCCTCTTCCTAATTGTACCAACTCCCCTCCCCTCCTGTTTGGAACAGCTAATATCCCTGTGACAGCCACTGCTTAGATGAGAAGGCAGCATTAGGAAAGCGTTTAATGAACATTAATTGCTTCTTAATATGATTTAGCCGCTGGAAATAAGGCGGCTGTACCAGCACCATGTGACCAGGCAGCCCTACAGCCACCACCAGGCTCCTTTTGAGATGCAATCCTGTCAACCTGGGGGGAGCAGCCCTTCACAGATGATACCCAAGGCCGTATTTTATTTTTCCAAATTAGCAGCTAAGTAGCGATGTAGGAACTTGGTGGCAAAGTCATCGTGACACCACCTGGCTGATTAGTGATCTCTTCCTTCTGTGCGAGCCAGCAATTAGCAGTTCTCACCGACTCCAGAAGCTAATGGGAATCAGAAGCTGGGGGCCACTGCCAAGATGCAGCAGCTTCCAGCTGTCAGGAAGGGGATGGGGTGGGACACAGTCCTCTTCTGCATGGCTTCTTGGGCACCTGTGCCTTTATCTTTTTGACCTTTATGCTAGGTTATGGGAAGCTGTTGCTCTTGATGTGACAATGCAATGGAAGAGACACATACAATAGTTGAATCCAGCATTCCTAAATTCAAATTCTGATTTACCATCGATTCTTGACTCATCCTTTAGTTAGGTCATTAAACCTCTCTACTAAGCTGCTCTGTCAGAGAATTAAGGCTGTTAACACCTACAGATACTGTGACAATCAATCAATAGGCATTTGTAAAGTTGTTTGTAAACAATTGCTAAGCCTAATTTAAACAGATATTGTTTATTATCTTCCCCTTTTCTTTGTAAGAACTTCAATATGATGCAAAGATTAACCTTTTGATCTGGGGGAAAAAAAACCTGCTGGTATTAGACTGGTGTTGGCAGCAGACCTGTAGCTTGAAATACAATGTCCTTACATCATTAATTTTCCCATGAATTAGCTGATAAAGATACTTCAGAACTCATGGGAAAACTACTTCAGAGAGAAGTAACACGGAATGAAAAAAAAATGTTTTCTGGACTGTAATTCTTAGCTGTCCTTCCTTCACATCTGATATAGAATATCGTTAGACTTTCTAAAATGGAAGATGTATTGGTTTATGTAGTATTTAATGGAAATTGCAAATTAGTTTGCTAGTATCTACTAAGATAAGCAGAAATCTTGCATTTTTCTGAGGTAACAGTGGAACTGAAGTTTCTAACATCCACTAACCAACAAACACATATTTACCTTGAAAAGCATGACAGTTTGCCCATGTTCACATACAGTGCCAACTGGCTTTATACCACAGGCCTGAAAAGGAAGTTAATTTCCCAGAAAAGGTGATTTTTTTTTTTATTTTTTATTTTTTCCCCAAGATGTTTACGATTTATGACAGACTCAAACCAGCAAACCTTTCCAGGACTTCAGAAGCCTTAATGCTGACTTCTGTTTCTGTGTTATGAGTAAGTACTTCACAGCCAGGAGGGAGGCTGAGCAGCCTCTGAGGTGCTCGGTGAGCCCAGGCAATACCTGCTGCCCCTCGCCACACCAGCCCACAGCTGCTGCCAGCACCCACGGCGCTGCTCTCTGGTGCCTTACCAAGTGCCCTGGAACAAATAATGAGATATTTCCTGGTGTAGAGCCTCACAGCTGGTGCTGTGCAGTTCCTTTGATGGACCATAGGCATGCTGCGGCTTATTGCAATATCTAACCACTTACCAGTCACATTACTGAGTCCCTCGTTATTTCATTTATGTAACTACAACAGGGCTCTCATTTTTGAGACTTCTGAGCCACTGATTTACAGCAGAGCAAGAAGGGAAGCTCAGATGGTAACACATACAGAGAACAGGAAGGATTAAGAAAAATCTGCAAATAAGAGTTGTCATTCTGCTCGCTCTGACTGACTGGCTGTTTTAAGAGGTAGCATCTCTATTATCCATTCTCTTAATAAAGGGTGCCTTGTCATTTGACTTGATTTCTCATAGCAGTGCTTGGCTCCGCGCAAACACCACTAACGACAGAATTAAAAAACAAACAAAAAAAAAAAACACCAGAAACTGCAAGCTTTACCACAGATTTATTCACCGAGAGCAATGACAACACGTTTTATGTAAGAAAAGCAGGCTGAGTGTTGTAACTACAGTAAGATACAGACACTACAGCGCGGCGACCTGAGCGTACTTCTCCCCTCCAGGACCCTCTCCCTGCCACCGCCGCGGTGGAGGACCCGCTCCCCACACGGGAGCCCCCTCGCCCCACAGCGGTGAAGCCGAGGAGGCAGCCCCCATAGGGCTGCAGCCCCACACGGCGGCCTCCTGAGGGGAAAGTTGGGCGGGAGGGCGGCGGCACAGCGCTGAGGCAGGAGGGGGGCTGATGGCGGCGGCGCAGGGCGAGGGGCGGGGCGCAGCGCCCCTGTACTGCCATGGCCGCCTCCCCCTGCCCGCCGCCCGCCTTAAATACTATGGGGCGGCCGCAGCTGCGGCGGGAGCCGTCGCCGAGCGCACCATGCGGGCTGTCATCGCCTTGGCCACGGCGCTGGGCAGCCTGCTGCTGGCCGCCTGCCTCCTGCGCCTGGGCGGCGAGCGGCCGCTCCGCGCCAGGTAGGGCGGGGGGCCCGGGGGCGGCCGGGGGAGAAGGAGCGGGACGGAGCGAGACCCCCGGCCCCGGCCCCGGCCCCGGCGCCTTCCGCGGGCTCGGCTCGGCGGCCCCGGAGCTTCGTGGGGCAGGGAGCGGCGCGGCTCACGGCCGGTGGGGGCTCGGCACCGGTTTTGTCAACTTTGTTTTCCCGTCAGGGGCTGGGAGGAGGAGGCAGAAGGAGCGCCCGGCACGCCGAAAGTGGTGCGAGCCCTCAGAGCCCCCCCGCCGCCCCTTCCTCGCACCGGGAACAGGTACGGACTGCCCGGCGGCTGCTGCCGGCGGAGGTGGTTGCGTTTGTGAAGGTCTACAGGAGCACTAGTCTGCCCTTGCTCCGACTCGTTCAGCCTTTTTGTCGGGGGTGGGCATCTTAGCATCCTAATCGGGGTGAGTTTATGGGGCCGAGAACGTGCAGATTCACTTTGACTGTGGTATATGGCCCCCTGGTAGGGCCTCGTAGTGACAGCTGTCACTCGGACACTGCTTTTGAGCCCAGTGAAATGTTACGTACGGCAGCTTGGTTAGCAGCCGGTGCAAAAAGTCCTGACAGACACCTTCCAGGTATCTTCATCCGCGTTTCCACGAAGGTGGAGCTGGAGCTGGGTAGTGCTGTGACTGCGTTTGTAACGTGTATCCCGTTAAAAATACACATTTCTCCTCTAAAATCCTAAACGGGCTGAAAGCCAGATGTGCAAAGCCGTTCCCATTTCGTGGAGCATCTTCTCAGGAGTCCTTTAGTCTGATCCCATGCCTTGGTCTTTTGCATCAACTTAAAATCTTTGCTTTACAGCCTGCTAATTTACCCTGGAAGTTTGCTAAGAAAATAACTGGTTAAATCAGCCGTGAGACAAGTTGTGTCTGACGTGCAGGTATCAGCAGTAACACCAGTGGTTTTGTTCTCGAGTCTTTGCGCACTGTGGGAAAACTAATAGCGCAGAAGGGGATGGTGCAATCCACACGTGAGATGCTGCTGTGTAAGAAGTAGTTTGCAAATATTTTTGCAAATATTGTCTTTTACAGTATATGGCCACATTAGCATCACAGTTCCAATGGGGGGGGGGGGGAGGGGGGAGGGGGGAACAAAAAACAACAACAAAAAAACACACAGAAAGAATGTGGGAACTGGGTCTTTAACTGAAGCTGCGATGTCCTGGCTATACTGAAGTCAATGGTGACACTGCAGGCAATCTGACAGCCAACATTTCATCTATTCTAACTGAAATTTGAGGTTGAAACAGCAAATGCTCTCCTTAAGTGATTGCAAGTGACAGTAGTCTTAATAACCATTTTAACATACCCAACTGTAGGTCTGTTACACGTTTCCAGTGAGAGACCCTTGGGCTCCACACCTCAACATTTTGAACTTCCTTAAGTTTGTAACGTCGTTCAAAATCAGGGTGAAACGAAAGAACAGGAGCATTTGCAGACTTCTAACTGCTGTTATGTTCTTTGCCTGCTTCTCTTTCCTTGTTCATTTTTCCCTTTCTGATTTTTTTTCCTTCTTTTCCACTACTTCCAATTTATTGGCTTTGCAGTACATGCTCTGTTCTGCTTGTTCTGCTTTTTTTTTTTTTTGCTTTTTTTTTTGTAGCTGTCACTCCGTTCTCATTTTCACTCTGTTTTGTGTTATGTCTGTGGTTCCCCCCTGCAACCATCTTCTCATACTCTGCCTTTCCCTGCTTGCTTCTGAGCTGCAGTCTCCTGCCACTCAGCTCTGTGTGCTAAACCATGGAGTCAAATTGACTAGAAATGCTGGCAGAGAGCACTTCAGAGAGCAGAATCTAGCCGCTTCCCATCTGCTATTAGTACACACACAACTGGAGCAAAGAAGGTGGAAGCAACACATACCAAAGAGGGTTGAAAATTCACCGTGTGCATGGGTCAGTTGTTAATCTCTGTAACAAGGCAAGCGAGCGTGAGATTTTAAATACATGTTTTTCATTAAACTGCTTGAAGGATTCTGACACCAAAGTGGAGCCAGTTTTCCTCAAACTGAAATTGTATCTTTTAGTGACTAAATGACTGCAAAAGTACAACAAGTGAATTATGCTTCCAAAAAACTTTACTTCACTCTAGCTCCAGTAGCCAAAGAGTGGAGGGATGACTTGCTGGCCGAGTCCAAAAGAGGATGTTCTTACTCACCTGAGTGACTGTGCTCAGTAGGCTGTCCATACAGGAGTTTGTGGCACGTTTGGCATCTGAGGAAGGAAAGAGTGAGCTGTGGGACCGACCAGGAGCTGCGACTTAATCCAGAGAGCAGCTGGAGTGGGCAGGGAGCCATGCTGTAGGGATTTCATCCAGAGAGCAGCTGGACGGGGCCTGGCTGAGGGCCAGGCTGGAGAGATGTGATCCAGAGAGCATCTGGACTTGTTCAGGAGATTCGGACCAATCTCTCAGTGATGGAGATGGATGATGTGGGCAGTAGGAATTAGACTCCAGTTTTCGGTGGGATTTTGTTGCAATATCCATGAGTATGGCAAAAGGGCAGAAGAGTCCACAGCTGAAAAAGTTTGTGTAGGGTTTAGTGGATTTTTGGATCGGATGAGGCACATTTAGTATGTTGATGTATAAAAGTAGGAACAATCTTTTGGTGCAGACTTCCTAAAGTACCTTGAAGGTTTGAATAGCCGTGCTGTGCTGCTGACAGCAATGTCCTTCCCTGTGTAAGAGTAAGAGGGTGTGCACAGGTGTTAGGTTAGACTCTGATCTCTCATCAGTTTGACACGTTCCTCTGGCAAGCTAATATTGTTGTCACCAACTTCAGTGGGAAGAAAAAAAAAAAAAGAAAAAAGGCCACTTTCCGTTTTGAACTCTGCTCAGAATTAGTAGCCTAGGTGATCTTTAGATTCGCCAGCTAACCTTTGGTCTTATCGTGATTTCCTTTGCTGTTGGATGCATATTTGTAATCAAACATCTCTTGAAGAATCTCTAAGACCCTATTATTCTGTTGCCTTGCAATAATGGAAGCTAATCTGCTCTTTCACTTTGAGTAATTCTTTTAAAAGGATGAAACTGAAAGATGAAAGGATGGAAAGCAGGAGATTGGTTCAGACTGTCTCAGACATCTAGGCAGCTACTATGTGCAGCAGTGTTTAATTAGACAGTGACTGGGCACCTGAAGCTCTCTGAAGATCTTGGTAACCTTGAAGATGTAGTTTTGTCTCTTACAAGACATTTCATACCGATTTTCCTTGTTAAATGTTAGAAATCTCAAATGATGTGACTGCCTCTGCAGTGTGATTTCCAGTTTGTGTCTTGGGTTTATTTCACAGCCTCTATCTGTTAGAAGGGTTTCTTAGTGAAAACACAACCATTGTTAGCAAGTCTTCTCTAGTAGTTCCCCATTTTTTTTTTTCTTGTAATTGGTATCATTTATACTGCAATGTGATTGTTCTCTGGCAAATCCTCATGTTTGTGCCTCATACCATCCCCTTATGTTTTAAGCTGTAACTGCAGGTACAGCTTAAACTTGCATAAGCCGGCAGTGCAACCAAAAAAGTAATCCTGCACTTGTCCCACCTTTAGACTGTTGGTTCTCCCTCCCTGCTTGTGTTTGTGCCAGCATATGTGTTTGTGCCAGAGGTCATCACGGGAGGATGTCTATATTGAGAGGATCGAGGTAGTCTTTCCCTTGTCGTGAAGCTGCCATGAGTGTGCTACGTTAAGCCTGAGCAAAAATTCCAGCTCCTTTTGCACTGTGGAATATAGAGCAGATAAATAATCCCAGCTCCTACCAGGAAGGTGAAAATAGCCTTTTCAAGCGCTGTGTATGTACATTTTACATACGAGCACTAACAAGGCAGCAGCACCCTGAAGAACTGACCACCGCTGTTCTTTTATTCTGTGTGCGTTGCCTATTTTAGGGCACTCTCTTACTATTTTCCTAATTTACTCTCTGTCTTTGCAGGTTGAAGGCAAGCACAGCGTAGAGGCTGTTGGGGTAATTGAACAGTGGGAGGAAGTGATTGAGGAGCTAAGAGTAAACAAGTTAGTATTGATACAGGGTTTCATAGTTCTCCTTTCCCCAATTCCTCCCTCAGCAGCAGATCTTTATGCAGGCCTAGGGAATAAACAACTATACTTAATTAACTATGCTACAGAGACCTGTACATTCAGTCTCCTGTCAAAATATTGCATCCTGGCAGACAGAAAGGGAAGAAGAGATGGGCTATTACCAAGATTATAAATAGTAGCTTAGTATATTGCACAAATAGTTTGCTACAGTTTAGATTAGTCAGCATTGGTGACCACTTCACTAATTTTACTGCTGTTCTAGTATTCTTTCCCTTCGTTCCCAAGTGATGCAGGCAGACATATTTTAAAAGCACATTTCTAAGGCATGCCTCATGTATTAGTTCTGTGTAAATGAATAGGTGTTCAGCTGAAAGCTGCTGCCTGGACACATTTACGTTCTGACAGTGGTGAAAGGTTTCCCAGCCTCTTTCTGTTCCCCTTTCTGTTTACTTGGTCCAAGTGAAACTGCTCTGTCATTCTGTCTATCATGTACGATTGTAACATCATTTTAATGTAAGTAGTATCTTATTTTTTCACTTTACCCACCGTGAGACTCTGAATATTGCTTTCCATGTTGTATGCCGTGCGGTTAATGGATTTAAAAATAAAAAGTATCTGATGTCATGTGTAATGCTTGTGAATGCACTGGAAGGTCTACCAAAGAATTTCAAAATGCAGCTTGCCTTAAAGACCTGATTTAGCATTCCTTAGATAAGCAAAAGCTCCATGGGAACTTGAACAAGGATAGTAGGATCAGTCTCTTTCACAGTTACTGTGATTAATGTTACAAGACAAATTCTTATTCCTTACAAAAATGGCTTGATAAAGCCATTTTCATAGTCCATTTCACCAAGCATTTAAATTGTGTATTGCCTTATTAATCAAGGTGTTGTGGACCTTAAAAACATCGCTATATTCTTCTCATCCGATTCATTTTGAAGTGGTGTCAAAGACAGCTATGAAGAGCACACTTCCCAGGGAAGTAAGGATTACAGGTTTTTAACAACTAGTATTCAATTAGTAGAGTATGGGATTCAAATATAACTGAATCACTTCAAGGGAGAGATTAAGCTAGAAGGTATCCACGATCTGTATAGTGCCAGAAGAATGTGAATGTATAGTTTTGCATGCAGAATTTAGCCTGCCTAGCTGGAGATGCTCAGCCAGAACAGAGTTCACAGGTTTTGTGCTGCATCAGGGAGACAAGAACAGGAAGACAGAAAAAATGCAACAATTAGTTTTGCTGGGCAGCGAGTAAATGAAGCCAATGAGTGGGATTTTTCTCTGATGTTCAGTGTGGACTTAACTCCTTTGGAAATTAGGAGTGAAGTTATTGTTTCTTTTGGTGCTGCGAGGCAGTCGAGTCCCAAGATCTTTCAAAGATCTCATCCCAAATTCTTTAATAGTTTCCAGCTGTTTTTGTGGGAATTCTGGAGGACTGGTCTTTCAGCACTGAGCATATCTCTTTGTTATGGTATAGGTCACCACTATATTTCCATTTTTTTTCCATATATTTTTTCCCTGCCATCCATCCTTTTTTATCAGTCTTATATCCATTCCACTTCCCTACTTTCATCATTTTTAGGGGGATCGTGTCTGTTTGTTTTTTAAGGGGCTTCCCTTTTCTTTCCATTGCCATACCACCGCTTCCCTAGAATTTCACGCTAACAGAATGGAATGGACAGGTTCCTGTCTGTCTGGTGACTTCTGCACTAAGGCCTGTTATAGTCCCAGGACTGAATGCTATAGGTACAACAAAAGGGGGCCATGCATTTCCTATATTGTTTCTCAATGTAAAAGGGTATTCTGGAGCAACCTGCCTCTCCAGCCCAGATGCTGGAACATAATTACAAACAGGATGACACTCTTTTTTTCTCCCTATTCCTCATGACCTTTCATTTGTTATCATCATCCTCCTGAGGGAAGATGTACTTATTGAGCTGGACATACAGACTTACAATGTATTTGCCGTGGTCAATTAATTTCCCACTGATTTTTTTTTTTTAGAATTTACATTTTATTTGTGTCCATTGACTCTCTCAGGACCTAGACCCCATGGGAAGTCTGTAGTACTGCATGGAAGTGGGTGCAATCCCTGCCTTAAAGGCTCTTACAGTTTGAGGAAATGTTGTATTCTGTCTTCCTGTGAGAAACATATAGAATAACAACATACTGATAAATATGGTACATGATCTTAATGTACTGTGGCTTTATTAAAGTACAGATGGTGTACTTTCTGAGTTTCTAGAATTACCATAGGAAGGATTTAGCCCTCAAGCTGTTCATACACAATTTAAAAAAAAAAAAAAAAATCAGATTTGGGCGACTAAGATTGGCTTTGAGAACATCTAAAACTTTAAGGGAATTTTATCAGAAATGGACCTTTCATCTGTTTTACGTGTCTGAGCCAACAGAATGGTTGGCATGGTTTCCTCTTCAAGTTCTCATCTAGCTTAAGAGTTTGTGAAGTCAGTTGCATGTAGCCTGGTGTCTGCGTTCTTAGATACGTTATCTGATCTCATTGAAAAAGTTTTCGTGCAGTTCCAAGCACTGAACAAAGACTGTCATCCGCTACCCATATAAATTCATTCAGTGATAAATATTGCCTAGCATGACTGTCCTAAGTGATCAGAAATCTAATCTGAGTCCGATGTCTGCACAGCTCTGCGATGAATAATGCAGTAGAAGTCCGGAATGCCCCTTGCACACCCCTTTTTATTTGAATGCAAAAATCTTCTGCTCATGTGAAGCAGAGGCCACTCTAATGGTGAAAGAGGAACTCAAAAGTTTAACCTTTACTGGAATAAGTAATTGTTTTGCATGTCTTGCAAAGAAGTTGGTTTATTTGTGTGTCTTTTTGCATTTAGTAAAATTTGTATGGAAAAAAAGAAACAGCAGAAATATTTTGGTGATCTGTCTTGTGTCTGCATTGTATGGATAAAGAGTGTGGATTAAAAGCTATGTTTGGTTTTCCCCACAGCTGTGCCATTTTTACCAGTCTTTATATGGGTCATGGAAAGGGAAGGAAATATTCTTTATTCCTTTTCCCTCCACTGATGGCTATAGAAGTGATTGTCAGGGTTTAATGACAAAATGGAACAGCAATTTATTTGCTCATTCTTTTTTATCTGAATCCTTCCTTCTTGATTTTTTTCAAGTCTTGTAAATGTGTGCATAAAAAACATTGTATATAAAAAACACAAGGCAACTCGCTTCAGTTGATCTTAGTGCTATGAATTCTAAAATGCTAAAAGTCTGTTGAATAAAGCTTTTATTTGGTTGAGAGAATGTCATTCATTGCCTCCACTGACCTCAGGACATAAAATAGCAGGAAGCTGTAAGGCCCTTCTCTGGGCACGGTTGAATCCTGCTTGTGAAAGGATGTTAGTTCTCCAGCGATGCCTGCAAATGCACCTAGCAGCGACCTGATCAAACCTGCAAGCCAGCTCCTGACGTGGTCTTCCTGGCAGGCTTCATGGTGAAGGTGATCTCCTCTGGCCAGCTGTGGCTCAGAAGGGCTAGGGCCACTTCTCAAGGCAGGGTCTAGTATCTTGATTTTCGGCTGTAATTAGAGACAATTGGCAGCAGTAATATGCGCGTGGTTTATGATAACAACAGTTCTTTTTTTTTTAGGTATTGTTTATACAGCTAAGCTTTGCCTGTAGCCATTTCTCTTTCTTGAAGCTGCAGCTTTAGAAGGATCGTTTTCAGCATACTGAGTTAAAAGAAGCAAGGGAGAGGAAATATGAATTGGTGCTAACTAAAGTTGCTTGGGAACAGGCATTGGCTTCTTCTGCGAAAGGAAGGGGCAGCCCACCTGGTTCTTCTGTGTACACAGAACCACTCAGACCAAGCTGCAATAAACCTGTATACCCAAACATTGTAAGCAGAATATTTGCTGTCACTTACCATGTATGATCTGTAGAGTTGTGTGCTTGACCCTCTGAACTGCGTGCTTTGAGAGCCTTCTGCCCTCACCCTTGCATGTCACTTGTTGAAAAAGAATTAGATAAAAAGCTGTGTGCAAATTCAGCCGTGGAGCTCTCAGCGGGTAGTGCCAGCTGTTACTACATATTAAAGTCACTGCAGAACAGAAAGGACAGAGGTTTACATTGTGTTGTCTTACCATTGCCCGCAACAAGGGGCACGCTTCTCTGGGGGCACTGGGCATGTACTGGGAAGAACCTCCTGATGGTGGAATTAAAGGGGGAGAGCTGATCTCTCTCCTTTGCAGCCTACTGCCTGGGTGAATTTCTCCCCATTTATGGGCAATGGGAAGAGGGAGAAAAAGGTGCTTTATTCCTTCAGTGCTGTAGCTATGAAAATGCCAGTCAGTTTAGTAGCAAAATAAACAAGCATTTATTCTGTTCTTCTTCAGTCAGACAACTTCTCATTTCATAGAATCATTAAGGTTGGAAAAGACCTTCAGAATCATCTGGTCCAACCATCCCCTACCACCAATGTCACCCGCTAAACCATGCCCCTAAGCACCACGTCCAAAATTCCTTGAACACCCCCTGGGACGGTGACTCCACCACCTCCCTGGGCAACCCGACCCAGCGCCTGACTGCTCTTTCTGAGAAGAAATGTCTCCTCATTTCCAGCCTGAACCTCCCTTTGGTGCAAGGCCATTCCCTTGTGTCCTATCTCTAGTTACCTGTGAGAAGAGGCCGACCCCCAGCTCCCCACAGCTTCCTTTCAGGCAGTTGCAGAGAGCAGTAAGGTCTCCCCGAGCCTCCGTTTCTGCAGACGAAACAACCTCAGCTCCCTCAGCTGCTCCTCACAGGGCTTGTGTTCCAGGCCCTTCACCAGCTTTGTAGCCCTTCTCTGGACATGCTCCAGGGCCTCCATGTCCTTATTGTAGTGAGGGGCCCAAAGCTGAACACAGCACTCGAGGTGTGGCTTCACCAGAGCTGAGTACAGGGGGACGATCACCTCCCTGCTCCTGCTGGCTGCACTACTCCTGGTACAAGCCAGGATGCTGTTGTGGCCTTCTTGGCCACCTGAGCACACTGTCGGCCTTTGTTTAATAATTATGTTTAAGAAGGGAAGGCTCAGAGAGATCTCAATGTGTACAGGTATCTGTAAGGAGGGTGTACAGAAGGTGGAGGCAGGCTCTTTCACAGGAGGTTCTCTCTTAGCATCAGGAAGCACTCCTGTGCTGTGTGGGTGACAAACCACTGACACCAGTTGCCCAGAGAGTTGTGGAGTTTCCCTGCTTGGAGATCTTCAGAAACTACCTGGACATGGTATAGGACAACCAGCTCTGGTCTGAGTGTTTCACCAGGTGAAGCCAAAATAGTTTTGATCCTTGTTAGTAAAAGAATGATGATGCAGAAGCAGACTGTGATGTATACGAAGCAGGAAGACCCTTGTGCTTCTAGGAATGGTGTGGGGTCTGTTCACTGCTGCAAATCCCAGCCAGGAATGAGTGACACAACATCTGTGTCTCCCGTATTTCTAATTTTGGTTTGGATAAATAGGCTGCAGTGTCCAAGTGCTCTGTAAGTAGTGAGTCAGTGGAAGGAAACCAAGAGGAATGAGGCAGGTGGAAAGATGGTGAGGGACGGGGAAAATAAAAATGATGGAGGAAGGAACATCATGAACATCGTGATAAGGGATAATACAGACAGCAGAAGGTTGATGAAGGAGGAGAGTGATTGCATGAGATGAAACCCAGGTACATGGTGAACTGAGGTGAATGAAATAAGACCGTGTTATTTCAGGCATTTACTAATTTACAGCTCAGTCTGGCAGGACTGCCAAAGCAAGAGGACCACACAAGATTTTGGTGAAAATAAGGCAAGAGGAGTTAAAGATCACTGTCTGGCACTTGCATTGGTTCCTTTTACAAATATTTATTCTCACTGTGTAAATAAAGAATAAACACGGAAGGAAGTATTAAGCTTGAGTCAATAAGTTAATGTCCAAGCAGAATGATCCATTTCACCTGTGGTGTTTCCTATACGTATTATGTTGGCTCTGAAATTGCATTTCATCAACAGCTTTAGGAAATCACATCTGCGGGAATATTTTAATGACGAATATTTTAAATATCTCATAATGTTCAAGAGGCTTCCTGTTTCATTTATTTTTTAATTACATTTTTCTGATTACAGTGTAAAGCAGAAAACATAATTCAGACTATGAAATAGAGTTTCTTTAAGGTATCTAATATGTTAAAGTCACTAGCAGTAAACTCTCCTTTTATACAAGAACCTCACAATAGAGGTGAATAAGATTGCTTTGGTAATGTTTTAAGCTAAATTAACAGTTATTAATCTTATTGTCACAGCAAAGTAAATGCAACGGGTCTGTCAGAATATGTTCTTTCTTTTAAAGTATGTTGCTTTTTCTCCCACCCCACTTTTTTTAACAGAACAACTGCTAATAAAAATGGAATTTACCAGTTTGAACAGGTCTCAAAGTGTAAGGCGATTCAGGACAATATTTTATCATCATCAATCAAAAAGAAAAGGTAGGTGTTTGCTGTGCTTTCTGCTTTGTTTGTTTTAAATAAAAGGCTAAAAGATTGTCCTCCTCTCTTGCATAATTCTTGATGATATTAATGTGGAACAGCACAACAGGAAACTGAAATTGTTCAACCAATGTTTGCTTGCATTTTTTCTTTGACATGTTATATTTATTCTAGGTTGGATTTTCTTTTTAATTCACATTGTAAGTCAACAAGATTTCTCATTCTCATTTTTTACAAGATATTTACAAAAAGGTAGACCAGAATCTGTGAGGAATAATTTCATTCTTGAATGTCTTCTTCCTGATTGGTGAACACTCCCGCTATGAGCAACCTTAGTTAATAGTTCTTTTCAGCATATTCACTAGATTAAGTACAGAAATGTACTAGTATAAAAACTTCTTAATTAATTGCTCTCATTATCATAATAACTAGTGCACAGGAAACTAATTATTCAATTTTAGGTACATCAAAACAAACAAAATTCCATTTCTGGTTTCCACTTGCTGTTCTACCTTTCTCTGACATGGAAAAAAATCCTTGCTATCAGCCCTGCTCAAATTCCTTCCCACTTGCTAAAGTGGAGGTGGGAGAAGCAGCCCATTACTTTTGACGTGTAACATGGTGCCAATAAGGATACAGCAATAAATAAAACATTGAAAGTAAGAAGAGCATTCTAATAGGACCAAGTGCTAGCTAAAAATTAATTATGTGCTATGATGTCTTTAAAATTGGAAGCTTTTTTTTTTTTCTTCATTTGTGAAGAGAAATGGAATGGAATGAGAAACAAAAACTTTGCTAAAAATAATTATGTGCTTTTCCCTATTCAAAGGACTGGGGAAGTCAAAATTTTCCTTAAGATAAAAAAAAAGAACCATTGAATCATAATTTTAAATATTCTCCTGTGCTTTCTGCCCCCTCTTCAATTTATCGTTGCATTTTAAGGTCTTCCACCCATTTTTAAGTCCCCATATTACCAGCATTTTGCCTTTACTATTCCAGTTCTTTTCTTTTTTCTCCTCTATAACCTCTTCTCCCACCACTGTTCCATCTCATCAGCGACACTATCATTGAAGTTTTACTCTTGAAAGGTGGTACTATGGTACTATGCTACCATTCCACTGCTAGTGAGAGCTGAAACAGATGTGGGCAAACAGAGGGCAAAGAATATAGCTGAAGTGCCTGTTCAATGCCAAGAGAAGCAGAAGCAGTCATTATATTGGCTCCCAAATCCAGCTCTGGCGGTATATATACTGTTATTTATCCTGTGTATAACAAAATTGTAGAGGCTGCAGGAATGCAGACTTGCTTTTTACATCTGGAACATTTTGAATCTGAGTTTATAGGAGAAACTTGAGGAAGAACCAGACCTTTATTTTGTGGCTAAAGAAAAAGGAGGTGAGCCATCTAATGGGCAGGTGGGAAGAGCAACTGATACTTGGAACAAAAGAGCAAAGCGTTCTTTTGTGCCATGAATATTGCAACTCATTGGCCTTTGCTGGGAGGAGCTGCTGGATGTTGGCTGCTTTTTCAGTGTGTGACCCATGGGCATGGTGTAGAAATGCTTTACATTGCAGCTTGAGACTTTCAGGGATGTTCTGGACTCTCTGGCCTCGCGAGCTGGCAGAGACTGGAAAAATTTCCTAGTTTAGAGCTTGTCAGATGATTTGATAGTAAAAAATGCTATGCAAGTGAGAAGTATTATTATAACAGGTATATGCTGGTGGTGATAAAGAGCTTGAAATGCTGTGTTCTGCTGGCAGCTTTCCATTTTCATTCTAGAGCAAACTCTGTGCACAGTCTCCCGAGGGCTTTAAAAACCAGTAGTTGTTTTTATAGTATTAAAGTCTCCAAAGGCATAAGAGATCCTCCATTTCTCTTGCTTTTCCTTCTGATGTTTTTGGTTTAGTTTCTTTCTTGAATGTAAGATGCCAAATAGGAAGTTCTCCCTTTTTCACGTCTGCTGCTCAATTTTCCTGCTAATTCAAATAGCTTTTTTTTTTTTTTTTTCAAGTAGATGTTAGTTCTAGCGAGTAACCATGGGGCTGCATCTGTCTGTCTGCTCTGACATCTTACCTGTTGTGTCCCTACTATCTCAGCAATGCTGTCCCTGCTGTTTTCTTTTAGATAGCTGCCAAGAATTAGAAGGCACTTTGTCAGTGCCTCAACTATGTGTAATAATTCCACATTAACCACGGCGTTTAATATAGAAGGCCAACCTCTTCCAGGTGTTTTTTGCCAGCAAGACTCATACAGTGTAAGTGAGCTTCCTACAACAGCAAATTTCTATAATGGCTAGGATGCAGGTGGCAGACAAAACTTGGACCGAACATGTTTCTTTTGCTGTTCTCAGCACTGTAATTACTGTCTCATCCACATATTGTTAGAGTTCAGTTTAACTGAGATTTTTTATCTTAATAATATAGATATTTTAGCATCATCAAACATGTACTCTAAGTTTCCAGGTGCCAGTGGAAATATAGGTATTGTTCCAGCTCTTTAAAATGAAACAGTGGAGAAAAGGACTGTCTAGGTTACAGCAGAGCTATGAAATAATATCTTGATGGCCTTCCTGGACTGATTCCACTGGAGCGTGTCCCTGAGGCTCCTTTAGAGCAGGAAATGCTAAAATAGGCTTTCTGAGAGGAAAACAAAGCTTTCTGGGCTGTAAACCCAGCTGCAGCAAATCCCAGGGCTTCGTTTTGAGTCTTTAAAAAAAAATAATCTATGGGAATATTGTCTGTGTTCAAGTAGAGTTCATTTCACGGAACTGAACGGAACAGACGCCTTACGTTGCTGCGGGCAGATGTGGCAGCTGCCTTGCAGAGCTCCTGTCCCCCAGGATTTGCTGCTGAGATATCTCTGATGCTTGTGGTGCTGTGCCAGCACTGGCAAAGATGAGGTCTGACAGGCTGTGGTGTCTCTGTAAGTCACAGGAGGAGCAGAACTGGGTGCACAGCGTGAACAGAGGCGTTGCTCCGTCCCGTAAGGGCCTGGGAGCAGTGGCTTCTTGGTGAGCCCTTGGACACCTCTGAGCAAGTGATTTCCATCCAGCACAGAGCAGTGGAAAGGCAGCAAAGTCCTTGCATTGATAGGTGTTTTTACCTTAGGTGCAGCTATACAGCTTCTGTTATACCTAGCAGAAGGCCCTCACAGTTTCTGACAGGCCTGTGCTTCTCATGAGGCCTTAATACTAGCACTGTGCATGATGCTTTAATTTTAATCCTTACCAAATGTTTCCCTGTAACTTGCTAATAACTTGTCGGTCCATGCCATTTCTTCCTGGTAATTTTCCTATTTGTTTCTGACTCTTATTTCATCTTATGGATGTCTTTAGGCTAGAATTTGCTTTCCTTTCCCTATATTTTTTCTTCTAGATAATGATAGCCTAAGTACATTTTCACACTCTGTTATCCTATTAATTTTTTTATTTTTTTACCTTAGGTCCCAACATCTAAGATTTATTTATTATTTAGCCTTAAGGAACAAAACTAGATGAGAGATTCAAAGTTAGCATTGGCTGTTCTGATCCTCTGCTTCTATCCCACCCTCCCCTGATGCACACGCTGCCTGTCCTGCCCTGTGCTCCTGCTCCTGCTGATGCTCCTCTGACCCTACAGACGAGCCAGTTTGGGTGGCTGCTTCAGCAAGAAACTAGTTCCACGTTCTGTGGCTGCAGTTGTGAAGCTGTGGCTGCAGTTGTGAAGCTGCTAACACAACGTACCAACAGGCAGCTGCCAAAGTAGGAAGGCTTTGTTCCCAGTTTCTCCACTCCTGTCACTTCTTATACTGGCAGTGGTGTTTGATGGGGTCTTTCCTGATGCAGTTTAACACATTAAAGCAGAAGAAAATATATATGCTTATTATTTTATTTTACTTTTTTAATTCTGGATTACTTTTTTTTTTTCTATGGTAGTGACCTAGGGAGACATTTGCCCAGGGCAAAAGCTGGTAAAAACAAAACGGGGGGGGTCAAGTAAGTACCAGCCATGGTACCAGGAGGAAAACAGACATGGAGTTGGACTGGAAGGAGGAGGAAGGAACTGCACCAGTTCAGATTGGCCACAGCTGCAATGGAACCAGTGGCACTCTGCTCCTACTTCTGCCCATTTCTTCCTGCTCTCTTATAGTGTGAGGACTCAGTAAAATCAGTTTGGTCACAATGATTTGGTTCCTTAGGTGTTTTCTGTGTCTGGTAATGCTTCTTGTGTTTGCGTAGAGAGTGAAGTCATGCATGTTGTCACAGGTGCAAACTTGAGGCAAACACCAATTCCAGTGCAGAATTCCTCTGTGAAAGTTTCATTTCTTTTGCCATGTGGAAATGGAAAGTGATTTTACTCTGGGGTAGACAAACCGGTTAACTCTTAACAGTAGCAGTACTTCTATGAAGTAAACAAACAAAAAGAAAAGAGTTCTGTTTTTTCAAATGTTTACCATAAAGCTGTGGTACTAATTAAAGCATGTTGAACATGGAGAGAGAAGGAAGCTTTCGGGTTGTTGAGTGCTCTTCTGTTGCAAGCCATCATTGCCATTTTGTTTTCCTTTTTATCAGTTCTCATGCTCCATTTAAAAACAAAGTGAGGTTTCATGCCTTCCCACGTTTGTTTTAAGGTTGTTTGAAATACACACTTCTAAGTTCCAGGTTAAATAAACTCATGATCGTTTGGGTTTGGGCCAACACCAAGCCATTTTTGCTAAAATGGTACAAGGTAGATATTTGCTGGAGACATGAGTCACATAGAATTTGTAGCCTTGACATCCACGTCATCTCTTATTCCATCTGCCCAGTCCTCCTTTTAAGTCAGAGTCATTGTTTTTAAAAACCTTCTAGAAGGAAACAAGCACAAACGGGAGAGTTAACATTGAACCGGGGAAGGAATGTCTCAGTTCTTTTTGGTTACACGGTCTGCTGTATTTCACATAGGGACAAATTTACATCACTTGAAACAACCCATAAAAGGAGCAGAAAACTCTTTGGGTACATGTACCCCTCTGGTGCTTAGTGCTGGCTGATGTAAAACACTTTTTTAATTTAAAAGATAGTCTGAAGGAAACATTATATCTGTAAATACTGGTTTATGGTCTTAGATGACCGAATTGAGCTTTGGGGACTGGATAAGATGAACGAAGGAAAAGGCATAAAAAGTGTAATTTTAGTCTTTGCTTCCAAGAGGCACATGTCAAAACCATTTTGAAGTTTAAAACACCAAATACAAGGAACAGGGGATTTGTATTATTTTGGACTTTTGTACAAGAGAATTTTTGAGGCAACTAATAACTTCAAGATATTTATGGTTGAATACTTACATTTGAAACCAAAGTAATTTGAAAGTTTCTGAAAAGAAAAGTTCATTAGGACGTCATTATTAAGAACCAATGTTTAATAGGTCATGCTAATTAAATGAGGACAGTACTGTTACAAATTATGGAAATAAAATAGGTCATGGAGTTCTAAAAGCAAACTTATATATGCACCATGCGCATTATTATTAATACATGCATCATTTGAATGTTTTAGAGACTGTTTCTAAATATATATATTCAAGTGTTTGATGTTGTTGCCTTTTTTAGATATTCAGAAGATTATTATCTTCACATAGTCAAAAAGCTACAGAACTGCACGTGGATAAGGAGACCAGAAGAATCTGCAAAATTCAGGTAATTTTGTCTCATTTAGAAAAACTGTTTACTCTAGACTTGTCTAACAAGCCATAAATTCAGATCTTCCGTTTTGAAAAGATAATTTTGTATTATTTTCAGACTTCATTTGTAGTAATACATTTGTATTATGCTTTTGATGCTGGGACTCTTCTTGTTTATTTGAATTGAACTGTGCAAACTGAGTAAGATAAAAGAACTACACAAATGAAGTAATTTCACAAATCTCCTCTATAATAAATAGTTAACTAACTGATCTAGAACGGATTAAAACGATTCCTGACACAAAACCTACAGTATTAAAGAAAACAAGTAATGTGATGTTATCCATCTGAACTGGCACCCTGGCAGAGACTGTAATGAAGCACTTTATGTCTTAACCCAAGACCATTGCTTCTATTGCAGCAGTGCCCTAGGCACTTGTTAGGTTTGACTCCGTCATGGCCTCTATGCATATAAACAGATGACTACACCTGTCATTGTTCAGGTTGGCACATAAGTATGTGCTCAGTAGGGACAGAGATCCCTGAAAAGCTTCCACATTCATTTGGAAATGCATCATGCTGTGTTTACAGAACAGCTTCCCTGTGCCAATTCTATTTTTCTCAGGGGCAGATACTCTCTTGAATTACATAATTACACAGATCAGAATTAAAGATTCTATCAAGATCATTAAAAATAATTAAACTGTCCTACCTTCCAACTCTTTGGAACTGACTAGCACTGAAAACTTAACATCCACATGCTCAGCTTGATGCTACTGGAAGAAATTGTTGGTGGAGGAGGGGAGGAAGGAAAGCTTTTTGTGCAACATAAATTGCTGGGTTTGGTGTGTATCGTAACTGATTAATAGTGTTTCCTGAAGCCAAGGTACTATATTACAGAGAGTTAAGGTCTAAGAAACTTTCAATTAACTCAGGCAGGCTTTAGCTATGCACAGAGATATCAGAGCATGATAAGGCACTGTTGAAGCAGTCCTTTCTGGTTCAGAACAGGTGGGTGTTTTGTACAGAGCTGACAAGAGGTAAAACTACTCTCATTTGCTGTTCACACTGCTAGAGTTCAGTTAGAGTTTTTGCTTTCCTTTTTTTTTTTTTTAACTTCTCTTCCTTCTGAACCTCTCTTCCTTCCTTCCTTCAGCCACCACTTCACAGCAATTTGCCATTTCTGCTGTGCTAGATGCACAAGTCAGAGTAACTGCTCCCTGTTCCAGCTTTGCTTCTTTCCTTTTTATTGCTTCCACAATCTACCTTCCACTGAGCCAACATCTACATCTTCCAGGCCTGTGAGACTGCAAATGACACCTTCTATCTAAACCCTCACATACGGCTGTTGGACTTTGAGGACGAGACACTCACTCTTCCATATGCTATCTTTTTGCCTGCTGGCAAGGATAGTGAGTCATAAGTGGTCAAAGTGGGTTATAAAACCAGTGATCAGACTGGAAATATACAAAAGAGCAAACTGTGGGGTGCACAAAGCCATCTAGAACATGTGGATTGTATTTACACTGAGGTGAGCTTGCCAGCTTTAACTTAGCCCTAACACCAGGTGAAAAAAATCTTTTTCAACCCATAATTCAGCACAGGCTGGATAAGCTCCTTTGACATTCAAGAACTCTGCTGTTAGGGTTTCAATGCTTTTTAACATCCAGACTGGCTGGGATACTGGCTAGTTCACATATAACAACCCGTGGTGTAATTGCAGTTCTGAAGACAACATTCTGTATTCTTCTCTCTGTATGAAATTTGACCTGCATTGATATCGTCCAAAAGTTCTATTGATATGACCAAGAACTGGTTCTTTGGTTTGAGGCATTGCTGATGATTATCATACAAAAGCTTTGTGCTTTTGCTTAAATCTTTTATTTCTTTCTCTCATTTTTTTTTTCTCTCTCAGAGTAATTTTCTCTGTTATTTTCTGGAAACAGGATATTAAAATTTTACAGCTATCCTTGCTCCCAGACCATATTGGAGATTTTCAAGGCTCCCAGTTTCTTAGTAGTTGGTCAAAACAAACTTTTAAAGAAAGAAAAAAGAGAGAAAAACAAATTCAGTATAAGATGTACTGTATAAATCAATATACACTCCGTGCTTATTGCACCCCCAGCCTTGTTTATTAGACTTAAGCATGAGAGCCTGGAAATATCCTTGAAAGGATGCTCTAGCTGAGAAGAAATGCATTGACAGAGCTCTATGGGGAACAGAGCTTCTAGAAATGTGGCAAAATTAATGATTTAATAATCCCTTGGCAGTGCATCTCTTCCTTCTTCTAACATTGTGTAGTATCAGTAATGCATAATAATTGTGTAATATAAATATTATTCAGTTCTAAAAATCTCATTAAGTGGGTAGATAAACACACCCATTTTGCAGGAGAGGAAATTAATCTCGGAGGGGCCGTGCAGCAGGAATTAGGTAATGCAGCTAGCCACCTTCAGGAGGGGAGCCTGAAACTGCCTGTCACATTATTCACCTGCCAGTGCCACCAGAAGTCTGCCCGCTGACTAGACTGCAGAGAAGCTGCTTGACTTCTTTCCCTGTTTGCCCATCTGTTAAATGGAGTGAACACTTACATGCTTCTCAGGCATGGTGTCAATTGTATAACATCTCTGTATTATTCTGAAGTTCTGAAGAACTAGCATGCATATTTATAAGGGATTTAATGTCTTATGCTCCAGGGCATAAACTAACCTCTAATTAATAAGGTTCAACAGAAGCTTCCCCAGGGGTAGTGAATTTCTCAAAGAAGCTTTCTTATGTTTTCATTTGCAGCTTTTGCTGTTGGCTACTATCATACTGGTAGTGGGGTGAATGAATATGTGATCCAATCCAATAACTCTTGTGTTCCTAGAAGACAGCACTGTGTGCCAATGAGTACACATCATTTCTCCTTGTAAGCCAAACTCCCAGCAGATCAAAGCCAAAAAAAAAAAAAAAAAAAAAAAAAAGTAAGAATTAGAACTGCAATACAGGAAAGAAAGACTTGTCTTGTGTATTGGCAAAAGGGCTACAGCTGACAGCCCTGCTTTGCACAAACCACAGTGCTTGTGCCAAGACATTGTACAAAAAGCAGAGCAGGATTCCAGGTTGACCCTCCTCTACCTAGCTCAGCTTTGCCATGCAGCTGTGTGAACTGAGTCCATTCATTGTCAGAGAGCTGCCCTTTTCCCTTTCCAAATGTTATCTTCTAAAGCTGCTCCAGCTTGTGTGCTCACATCTGCTAGACTACATATCTGTCTGGCAGTGGTCTGTGGTTCTTGACAATCGTGTGGTATTTACCCATGCATTTCTCAAAGTCAAAAAGAATCATGAGGCAGTACAAGCCATGATGTCCTCTTTAATATCTCTCATACCCACAGTCTCTCTTCTGTGGCGGATTTTTGTCCAGCCTCTGTCAGGTTCTCAGAGCTTCATTTAATTCAGTATCTGAAATGCTGACATCAGCACTGCTAGATTGAGGCTAACCTTGGAGAAGCTTGTGCAAGCACTTTGTTCATTGCTCCAGCAATCTAGTTAAGATTTGGAGTGCCCCATGTAATTGTTTGTTAGCCCCTGCTAAGGAGTTCCTTAACACTTGATGCTCGCAAAGGTGGTGTACATATAGCCGTGCTGTTAATTTACTGGTACAAATGGCATCCTACTAAAAGCAATTTAGGGAAACTCTTCACCACCATTTATGTATATGCTACTGACAAATGGGGAAATATTAAAGTTTTTATTCAGACCTTTCTTTTATACAATTCAGCTGTGCTTCTCTTACCCTTTTTTATTATTTCTCTTGTTCTTCATGGCTCTACAATCATCTAGCTTCTTCACATTATCCTTTTGCTACTATGCTCACCTAAATTCTTCCTCCTTTTTCAGATTTACATCAGCTCTAACTTGTTTTAGACAAAGCAAGTCCTCGGATTTCTTGCTTATTAGAGAGGATTGATGCAAACTGGGAAAGGGAGGTGAAATAATCTCACTGCTGCCTGGAAGCATCCTTCTTAAAGCTCTAGAAAAAAAGCTGTGTGGGGTAGCTTCCTCTGCAAAGACTCTTCTAGCTACAGTCAGTAGAGTCTTAGGTTCCCTAGGTAACCTGAATATTAATTATTATATTAGTATTCTTCAAAGGTTTTCCACTTAAAAGAAATGTTTCATTAGTGCAACAAATTACAGAACCCAATTGGGTGGAAGCTGTAATTGGTTTTTACACCTCCACATCCCTTTGCTTTACAGACTTTTAAGCTTGATGTATTCTCATTTGGGCTATGCTCCCATGGTGGCAAATAATCTGCAGTTCCTTCAAATTGTTGCAACTCCTGTTTTTGCTGGAAGCTAGGAAATAACTAAAAAAAAAAGCCCTCAAAATGGCTGGGGAGGAGGAGAGGGGGGATATGGAGAAGGGCTGAGCAGATGCTGTGTTTCAAAGAAGCCTCTGGGCACTGTATTTCTGGGCTACCTTGCTGAGCTTGGAGCCTGGCGTAGTGAGTGATACAGCAGTTCTTCAGGAGCAGTTTTGTTCTGTGATAGCCCCGTGTGAGCTGTAGACTCTGGCTCCCCTCCCTGTGCAAATACCATTCCTGAAAATCTTATTTGCATTTGATAATGAAAAGGAAAGGAGACTTCTACGTGTAAAATACAGTTCTAAAAATCCTGATATTACACCAGTTTAGCCAGCAGACCGCTTCACAGCTACCAAAATATTTGTAACCTTTTCCTTTTTAGGGAACATTACTACTTTAAAAAAGAACCCTAGATCTTGAAAAGAAATAGTTGAGATCAACCCGTTTTCCTAGCCCTGTTATTTACTCTTCTGCTTTTTATTCCAGTCCATTTCTATTACTCTTTTTCCACTTTAATATCTCATCTGAAAAGTGTGATAAACATTACTGCAGATTATAGAATCTCTCTGCTTCTTGGAAGGATTAATTTGTAGGACGTTGCACTCTAGCATATATAACACTATTGCTTAACACAGCTGTGTACTGCAGTGAAACAGTTGAAACACAAATAAAATACCCTGCAAGGTCAATTTATGCTTACATAAGATCACACCACCACATAATCAATAGCTTTCCTAACACTAAACAGATCAATAATTCCACTGTACTCTCTGAAATCTTCCATTCCAGTATACAAGAAAGAACTCGGAGATTACGGTGTGACTTAAGAACGCATTTGCTGCGTGTTTAATAGACCATATGTAAAATCAGAAGTATATATTCAGAGACATTTTTCCATTTCAGAAGAGAAAAAGGCTGGGTCGAGACAGAGGGATTGGCGACAGGTTGGAGAAATGGATTAATCTTTTAATTGCTTTGCAGAGTTTATACTTTCCTAAATGTTGGAAGATTCCTGTAAAGAAAGGCTGATTTTGAAACAGATTTAGTTACATTTTTATGGTTGACTCTTTACATATTCTTTGGTTTGAAAATTTTATTGCATGTGTTATGTATTCAGCCTTGGTTTCAAGTTCAACTTTGTTGGATTTCATTGTCTTAGACATAAATGATGTTACTTCGTTTATAAACAGTTCAAGGGCTGTCAGTGTAGCATATCCCTTCAGCATATTCTGTTCCAGATATATTTAACCACGCTTTTTTAAAAGATTGGAATATGTCATAATATGCCTCATTGCACTTTGATGCTATTGACTTGGATTGACAAAAGCCTGGAGAAATCAGTAACGTGGTCTAGTGTCCTCAGTGCAGTACGGTAAGATAATTGTTTGCTCATTGTAAAAGATTACAGGAGTGGCCATAGATAAGAGGTCCTCTCACTGTCTGTGATTGCACCTTTTACATTCTGCTGCTACACTGAGGAATTTGTTACGGGTTCTTTGTATTTTCTCTTCAGTGTGAACCCTCAAGTCTTTGTCATCTTCACATGTACAGTACAATAGCTTGCATGAACCGACGGTTGCAAATACCCAAGCTAAGTGAAAAACTAAAATAAGCTCTTGGAAAAAAAAGGATTTTCTCTGGTTGTTAGTACTCCACAGACATTTGTTACTTTGAATACTTTGTCTTTTATTCAAATGATATTAAAAGCCATGTTGTGAAATACACGTAGCACCAGGCTCCGAGGAGTTACAGCTTTAAATAATTGCCATTCTTACTTTGTGTTTGGTTATCTATTTTATGTGGTGTTTCAGTTCCTGACTGAGTAACTGAAGAGCCACAAAGAGGTATGACAGTAAGCATTGCTGGTGTGGATAGTGTGCAAATGCTGTATAATAAGAGTGACATGACATGCTTTTTGCAAACCAGCATTCACTTACACAGATATTTATGAAAGGTGAATTGAAGAGATTACGGTTTGTACAAATACAGAGCTTGAAGGGATCCTAAGACTATCTGGTTTCTGAACTATCTTTGTAGTCCATCTTGACTTAGACAGAATCAAACTTATTCAGAACATTACTGAAAGACATTTGGCCATATATGTATTAAAAATCTCCAGTTGATGAGATTCTGCGGCTTACCCAAGCAACCTGTTTCAGTGTGCTTCCTAACAGAGAATTTAAGCTTTCTTTTGTGCAAATTAAGATGATTTCTTCTCACCCTTCCCCCAGTGGCCTTAGTGGACATTTGAGCATCTACTTTTTAGAGCAATGTTTTACCCTACATCCATTTTTCCCTTCTCCCACTGCAATTTAGTCCAATGTATAATCACTGTGATAAATTTCACACTGCTGTCCTCAGCAATGAAGAATGCCTTCTGGCCTCATGTCTCCAGGCACTGGTGTCACACTGAAGTGTAATGTACAGAAAATAAGTCTTGTGAAGATCAGAGAGTTGTGTCAGATTCTGCCAACTCACGTGCCATTGGGGGGACAGTAACCCCCTGAGGATCACAGTTAACTGTGTTGGCCAGTGGTCTGGCTCTAGATTGGAGCAGACTGTGCCAGTGGTATATTCTTTTTTTTTTTTTTTTTTTTTTTTTTTTTTTTTTTTTGTGCCACAAATTATTAGGGTGAGTAAGATTTTTGTGCAGAAGCAAACGCCTGCAGGTATTTATCTGAATATACGTTTTTGAAAAATACAGAACAAAATGACTTTAGCTAAGCGTCTCTGATGAAAGAAAGTATTCTGAATAAAAACCATCATGCTTTCTGCGGGAAGATGAAGCAAGGGTCCTCTTGCTGCTTATATTAGTAATGGGGAGGAGTGTTCAGGGTCTTTTAAACTCTGCAAAATCTGTTTGCATAAAGACAGATTTCACTGTTATTAACTGTTACATTCTTCCCATTCCACTCAGGATAAGGACAAAGCTGGCTTTTGGATCTGCTGAGAGACTCTGCTAGCCCTTGGTTAACCAACTGCATTAGCCTTTATGGCGGGTTCAAAACGAGCTTTTGGAAGGAAAGTGTTGAGACATTTGCAGTCTCTTCAGGATATGCACATACTGTGTCTTGTCAGCAGGCATGTGCGGGCTGTGCCCAAGCACTGAACCAGCTCAGAGACATATATTTGTGCAGAACCAGGCTGAGCTAATTAATTTTGCAGCTGGGAGGGATAGTACAGTAGTTCTGAGCTTCCCGGCTACACAGCTACTACAGAAGCTGTAAAGAAACTGCACCAGCATGTTTAGATCCTGCAGATACTTAGACATCTGACTTCAGTTAACGAAATAAAGTATAGCATTTGTGTGGTGGGTTTGGGTTGCGCAGAGGATTTTTGACACAGGTGATATCCACGCAGCAGTCCTGTATTACTGCCCACGGTTCAATATGGACTAACTGCACAGGAGTTGGAAAATTTCATTCCTTTGTCTTGTCTCAATACTTTGAAGTCTTGCTTCAGAAAACAGGATTTTCTTAAGTTCTCAGTGCCTGCAAAGCAGAATAAACTATCTAGATGCTGTGTGGGCTCAGAATCCCATCTCAGTTGACCTCGATAGAGAACCGGTTCCAGTGTTGCTGGTCCACGAAGGAAGAAATTCAGCAAAAGCATCTGACAATCAATAAAAAGCATTCTTCAGTTCAACAATGACTCTGTGTTTTCTAATACAAACCAATCTACAGAGACAAATGCACCGCACCGCTCTGGTGAGGTTATTGATTAAGGCTATCATGACTGTACTTCCTCAGGTTTATGAGATACATATTATCAGTTCAAATGGTGTAGCAGCTCTGATAACAATTGGCACTTAAACCTCAGTGTAAGATGTGCCCATGTTCTTACACATAAATGGGGTGGATGCACAACCCATATAGCAACATCCCAACTTCCAAGAGCAGTCCCCATATCAGCATTTTCTCTTAGTCTGAACAGACAACATGGATTTCTTTCCGTCCTTCCAAGGGAAATTTAGAGTTTGGCTTTCAGGTAGTATAATTTGGTGCTGTTATGATTCTGACCTTTGTCTCCAACCATCTAGTGAGGAATTGTATTTTAGATTTTACCAATTTCTCTCTCCTCAGGTGTCATGATACACGTTAAAGTTTTGTCTTGTCTTTGCACCACCTCACATATCATACCTGTTAAAGAAACAATTTGTACAATACATGTCACAGTCTCATGAAATACAAGCACTTCAGGGTGTCATTAGCTCATGACAGAGACCATGACATTAATATTAGGATGACAGTGGTGCTAATAGATTACCTGAACTGCCCAGTCTGTACCCCTTTCATTGTTTGCATTGGAGAGATGCCCCATGTCCCAGCTTGTAAAAGTCTTACATGAACAGACTGCTGAGAATGTTGCCACTGGGTATTGCTGTCTGCAGCTACACACTTTCCTGCTAGAGCTTTGTACGTGGATGCGTGGACACTGTGGAAGTCTGTCCTGATTTGATCTAGGTAATAGGTTTTTATTGTTATGTCTTTAGCATGTATGCTGTTAGGTAATATAAGAATATAGACCAATATGTCAATATGTATTCTCGCTGCATTTCTGAACTAGTCTGGCTCTGTTTTACTTCCTCAGTGAATCCATAATATTAATTTAAGCGATTACTTTCTTATTAATTCCAATATCTGTTTTTCTTCCCGACTGTTTCTGCTTTTATTGAGGCATTCATTCCCGTGGATGAGTAATAAAAAGCAAAAATGCATCATCTTTATTAATGAATGTTATCTATCATCAGTTTGCTTTCTCAGATTCTGCTAGCCATCACACACTCCTGCTTTACGAAAGCTGAGCAAGAATATTCTGGTGTTACTCCTTCTACTCTGAGTGTCCTGCGGTTGGCACAGAAAATAGCTAGGCCTGCTTGGTTTACCTTTAAGAAAAACATTCAAGAATATAAAAATTATCACTTTTGTTATTCCTCATTTCCATGTGATTACCAGGGAGCAACGAGGGCTGGCTGCTCTCTAGGGGACAGGGAGTGGGGTTTGAGCGCAGTAACCTGGCCAGCAGGGCAGGGCTGTGGGGAGCTGGACGTGGGGGCTGAAATGGGGCAGATATGACCAGTCGGTCACCACTGTTTGAATAACATCCAATGTTCCTGGACGTAGTCATTTAACTTGCCCGCCTCATGGCTCGATTTGTGTTTTTCCATATGTTTAGAATAGGACACTATATGCACAGAGTAATTATTTTCACCATGTATGCACCCCTTAGTTCCCTCCCCACCTCTGTACTAAACTGTTTTTGGATGACTGCAAACCCCACCTTAAGGGTTCAAGCAAGGCAGTGGGAATCACTGTGTTAGGGACAGGAGTGGAGTATGGCTTGTGCACATCCAAACCCTACTGTTTACTCTCTCAGGAGTAATTATTTCCAAGTAACATTTCCTGCTAACTCTCCCAGTATGATTATTTCAGATCTGTTCCGTCCCAGAAGACAATCATTCCCAGTATTCCTCACACATCTGGAAACTTTGTCTTTGAGGAATTTCAGACATTAGTATTTAAAATGGCAGTGAGGAGTGTGGCAATTGAAATGATACTCTTTCATTTGGTCTTTCATGGATGAATCAAACCGATTACTTACCAAACTCCTCCTCTCTACCTCTGCACCCACCATTTTGACCATGACTTCAAGAGAAGTGTAGGTTGGGAAGTATCACAGACCTGATCATTCACTTCCCTTGTCTTCCAGGAAACATAGTTCTTGAGTTCATCCATGTGCTAAAGCATCCCTCATCTCCATCAGAAATAAAATTATATTACTATTAGAATATGTGCTCTGTGTACAATGTTGGTGAAGTCAAATGTAGCAGCAACTTCTCTTACCTGTCTTACCCTGTTAAAATCAGCGTACTTTCAGACAGAATTTGGCCTGTATTGTTTAATTTCTTCAAAGTTTGTTTTACCTTAGACACTGAAAAAGTTTGAAATAAAACTTTTCTGTTTCTCTGGCTCTTCCTGTAAGTGTATTTGTTCTTTGTCTTCACAATTAACCTTCCATGTTTGGACAGGAATTATTATCTTTTCCCTGCTGTGTTATCTTTTTCAAAATTCCAAGCAACTCTGTTATCAGTGAAGTTCCCCCTCTAAGTGGTTAGCGGTTCTCTTTGTATCACACCTCATGGGATAGCTCTGCCCTGTCAATTGATACGTAACAGCTGGCCACGAATGGTTCAGCTTTACAATCTGAAAATTGGATCCAGTGCTGCAGAGAGATCATCATTCCCCGAACCAAATGCATCAGTTTCAGGTCTGATCTCAGACTTCTGATGGGGCTTGCCGTTGCATTTCACAGTTAACAAAATAGGCTGTTTACATACGTATATGTTGTTATAAATTTGGAGGTAGCAGGGTTTGTACGATGAGTGATAGGGACTTCACTCCAGCATGAAGTTTGAGTGAGTCCTTTGTGCACTGATATATTTAAGGACTTCTGCTAGGTATTCTGGGGCACAACTAGACTGTCTCTATAGAGAAGGCATCTGTCCTCTTATTTACAAGGTGTAATATAATTTATTTAACATTTTTGATATACTGTGCACAAGAAAACTGTGCTGAACAGTTGCAGAAATTGATGATTAATTAATTGACTTGCAACCATCTTTTTGTTCCCTAAGTACTATCCCCAGTACTTCTCATCACCATTCTTTTCATCTGTGTGGTTCTTTCTTCAGCTTTCTATTTTCTAACAATCACTTCTTCTAGGCTGATGGAAATCCAGCTGTTAACTCTTCGGGGAATGAAGTCTCTCAGTGTTTCTGCAACAATCTTAACAGTTAGTAATAAGGAGAAGCCTGATTTTGACTTTTTCTGCATGGGAAAGGGAGACCAAGAGAGCAAAACAGGCTAAGGGAAGGACTCCTTGAACTGATCAGCGCATGAACATTTGCTGTGAAGCTGGGCTTTCTCCACAAGGCATATCAAGGGAAATAACATTATTGTAGAGGGTTCATACAGACTTTTGGTGCTTAGTTAATTAGAACTGGTTTTCATTCAGCTAGTTCCACCTCTCTTCTACTTGTTTGCCTGTCTTTGAGCAGGTTTTGTTCGTTTGTTTGTTTTTGCAGGTCAGAGTTGGCTTCCTGCTGTGATGCAGCTCACAATTTTATTGCTTCTCAGAACAACACCCCACTGGGAAGTAACATGAGTTATGAAGTGGACAGTAAAAAGACCATCCTTATTACAGAGGACATTTATAAGATGCTGCCTGTGGTAAGAACTGTATCTTTGCCTGTTTTTATACTTGCGGTATCACATATATTGTGGTTTAGTAATAGAGCTGCTTTGTTTCATTCATATGGAAGAGCCCCTTCAGCCCCTGGACGTGCTTCTTCATTAACCTTGCAAGACCTTTTGTTGTTGTTTTTTTTTTTTAGCCTTCTTCTGCAGTGGTGGAGGCACGGACAGTGCATGATAGATCTGATTGTAGGTAGAGATGCAACATAACCCATGTTGCAGCCTGTCTTGGCAGCCAGCTGGTTTCAGAACGGAATCCTCTGAGATAGTTTGCTGTACTTTCCTCATTCCCTTTTCAAAAATGTTTCAGTTTTGAACAAAATTTCATATTCCTTGTGTTTCCACGCCATTTCCACTAAGGGCTTAGGCATTTAATTTATGAAAGCTGTTTTGGGGGTAAACCTGATAGTGGTGTGGGGCCTTTGCAGACAGAAACACATGTTGAGCAAAGGAATCAGATTTTGTAGCTGGGGACTTTTTAACAGACATACAAGCTCTGGAGACAAGACAAAGAGGGGCACAAAGATGTACTTAATTTCTCAGTACCAGTGCATGGGAGCCCTCTTACCTCTCTTTGGGATTCTTGATTTGTGAGATGAGCCTAGTCCTTTCTTATGCTACTCTGAATCACTAAAATCTTCATTGCAAAGGAGAAAGTTGCAGTGGTTCCAAACTTACACTGAAGGAAAGAAAAACATAGTGTTTTTTTTTTGTTTGTTTGTTTGTTTTTGGTTGGTTGTTTTTTGTGTTTGTGCATATATATATATATGCTAGGCCAGCCAGAGGCATCTGGCCTGTGTGTTCTCCTGGTGTCTTTTCAGAACTGACCAAAGTATTTGAACATGTTGTTTTGTGATTCATTGGTAGCATGACATCTACCACTTTCCCCACTCTTCTTTCCTTGTTCATAATGGTGCTCCGTCCTGCTTTTCTTTGAGCACGCTGATGAGAAAATGAGGAAGGATAATGATTTCTGTAAGCAAGTTTTGGCTCAGTTTTACAAGGTAGTTCAGTTTCTGCAGCTGAAGTAGCCCAGCTGTTGGCCTCTCTGTTGAATGTCAGTGCTCCCACAGCAGGAGAGACTGAATGAGATGTATGAGATGTTTCTGAGACCCTGGGATAACAGCCAACTCTATTGTCAACTGAAACAGCCAACAAGTTTCATTAATTTACTAGGTTGTGATCTGTGCTGGTTCACAAGAAGATGTGTTTCGCTCCCATTCAGCTTCCCCACCGCAAGACAGCAACCTCAAAAAGTAGAGGAAGAGAGAAGGTGAACACCCAGAGGCAGTAACTACTTCAGCTACCAGTCAGATTCACCATGAGCTAAGCCATGCTTATCCCTTGCAGCATCTTCAGGTCCCTTATCTTCATTATTTTACCTCAAATATAATCGAGTGATGAAAAAGTAATGAATATTTTCAAAGTTATTTTCTGTAAACTGACACAGTCAGTGACTATGTGACAACTCAGCCTGTTACAGTCCAAAGGAAAATGTCTGAGTTTAAGCTATCTTCAGCAAGAGTTAGTTCTTTAACTTGTCAAGAATTCAGTCCACTACTAGGTATTTTTTCGTTATGCAAATTTAAAATGTATTCATCCAATATTATTCTCTCAAAGCGCTGAAGACAGAAGTAACAGTTCTCAGTCTGCTGGGGCCTATTTTTGGCTCTTGGCTGTCCGTGCCGGGCAGCAACGTCTGCTAAATGGTGAACGTTTTCACTGGGATTTACGGGATTAAACCTGCAAGGACAAATGACTGAAGATGCAAAGAAACAAAAGATTTATAAAGCATACGCTGTCTTTTTATTTGTTTGCAGTCCCCTCCTCTCTCGGTTTATCCCTTCAAGAACTGTGCAGTGGTTGGGAATGGAGGAATTCTGAAAAATTCCAGCTGTGGAGCTGAAATCGATCGTTCCGACTTTGTGTTTAGGTAAGAGCCTCTTCATCTCACTGAAAAGTGTTGAACATTTCTACAAGCTTGGCAAGCTTGGGAGCATGCCAATGCCAGTTTGTATCAAGGAGGAAAGATCTGCCTCTCAAAGGATACTCTTTCTGCTTTGTAGTTTTCAGGACTCTGCTTCCTAAGGAAAGAGAGTACTGTGTGGATAGATGTATAATCCATGATTATAAAGATATCTTGCCAGTGATGTGAAATTTCATTATCTGAGAATCTGAAATTTCTTTTCATTTAGCACCCTTTGGGACAGAGAACTCTTTTTTTTTTTTTTTTTTTTTTTTAATCAGGAGCAGAGAATGAAAAATCTGAAATTGAAACAAGAAAGACTGGTGTTAAATATCATGTTCACTTTTGCCCTTGGGTTTTCAATAGGTTTACTTAGTCTTAGGTTGTCTTACTAATGCAGTTATTTAACTGCCCCAGTATTGTCTCACCTTCTGTTATCAATCTAAAAAATTAGGCATCTAATCTAAGTATTTTTTTTCAGTCCCTCTGTAGAATGTGGTGAAAAATAGGCACACTCAGAGCATAATTTGACCCACTCTTTTAGTGCAAGTCATGGATTGTTGTTTCTGAAAGTAAGGAGATTAACCAAATGAAGTTTCATCACTCAGTGATGTCTGATCACGTGGTCTTCTGGATATTGTTTATCTTCCTGTCTTTGAGTAATGTACAGGCTTTTCAGATAATAAAAAAGTATTTCTAATTAGATAACTGATTTTAATACAAATGGGAGTTCTGCATACTAAGATGCTAAACCTAAATACCTGGCTTAAAAGAAATTCCCTCTTTACCCCACCATTTCTGCGGTTGGGTGAGTTATGCTATTGTCGTCTCATGAAACAACCATCACTGGTGATGACTGAGGGATTGGTATCAATCAATCTTTTTAAACAGGAAATAATAGAAGACTTTTCAGATGAAATGCATTGTTTAGGCAAGAAGTGCAATATTTTCTAGCAGCTAACATGGGGCATTCACAGACTGGCTCCTTATGGGATTTTGACTTCACCTCCGATTTGTGAGATGATTTATGAAAATGAGCTCTCTGTGCCCTATTTTAACCATCTGTACAGTAGATTAAATATTTTTACCAGAAGTGCTCTAAGCCTTATTTAATATTTGTAAAGTGCTTAGAGATCCCTGAGAGCTGACATGAAAGTGTCATTGCACAAGAGAGGAATTTGCAAGTAACCACTGCAGAGCATTTCTGGTGAGCATCTGTTTAAATAAGTGTTTCTCAATTTCAGGTGTAACCTCCCTCCAACTACAGGAAGCATTAGCAAAGATGTTGGCAATAAAACAAACCTTGTGACTGTTAATCCAAGTATCATAGCTCAGAAGTAAGTAATACTGTAATTCTGATTCTGTGCAATATTGCGTAATTGTTTGACATGGTTTAGTTTTTGTTAAAAATCCATTGGGATACCATCACAGAGAGCAGTGCATACAGATTACCTCATTAATGAGCTTTAGTTCTCATGTAAAATATACACCATTCTAAATGGAAATCTGTTAAACCTGGCCTTTTGTAGCAGAAGGGAGCCAGCAATACCCAGTTTAGCAAGGTTTTTGATTGGTATCAATCAATACTTTATGACAGAGTAAAACTGATGATTGCAAGCCTGAGCCTCTTCCTTTCACCACCAAGGTCCCACCTCCCCACCAAGGCCCTCATGACCCCAGCATAAGAAAGAAACTGAAATCATAAATCAGGATTGCTTGGAAATGTGTGTCCAACTCTATCAGTTGTACTGTAAACACATTACTAGTTAATGTTCTAAGGGGCTGTTCTGCTTAAGGATATTTCCTAAACAGAGGCCCAATTTCTCTAATCTGTTTTCTCTCTCTCTTTTTTTTTTCTTTGTACAAAAGCTGGTCACACCTTTTTTTCTCAGAAAATATTTTTTTTACTTCCTTGATGAAAAGAACATCTAATAAGACCAGGCTGACTAATCTGGCATCTTCAGCAGTCTGGAGCTGCAGCTTATCTATGAAAAGGACTGCTGTGGCATGTTACTTACTCTTTACTGATCTTACTTTATCTTATTGTCTGTCATATCTGTATTTGTCAAATAGACAACATCAGGCAAAGCTTTTTTTTTTTTTTTTTTTTTTTTTTTTTTTTCATTAAAAGCCAGAAGGAAAGGTACAGTAAGCATAGTAAGCATAGAAATGACTAAGAGGCATTTGTCATTGATTCAGGACAGAACTTGATTTTTTGTAATGAGTACTAACTGCTTTGATGCTTACCCAAAGCAGAATTTAAATTTAAATGAAGACGAATTACTGCTTCCCCTATAACAGGTATAGCTCATTGATGTTACTGGGCATGCACAAGAGTATGAGCAAGGAAAACTTAGTCCAGTGACTTAGCTTCACTGGTGACTGCGTGATTTCTCTGGGCTTGATCATAGTGCCCTGCCACAGCTACACTCATTTTTAGCCAAATTAAACCACACCAGAACTGATAGCACTTACACTGAAAGTAATAGGAATTAAACCTGTTTGAGGATGAAATGAGATTATAGGAAGATTTTAGGATTTGTAAAAAATAATTATTTAAATATTCAGAGAAGACTGTAGATGCTCTTGAAGGAGAAGAGGAAAGGGAAGTAACCTGGTACCATTCAGCAGAGCTAAGTTTGTTTGCTCATTTAGAAGACCTATTCTCACTTTATTCACTTTAATTTCTAATGCTGTGTTTGGGTACTGGATCAATCTGATGTTACTACTGTTAAGGTTAATCACCTTATGAATTGTGTCTGCCAGGGTATATGATGTAGACAGACTCTCTTGGAGGAAAGAGCACAATTCTTATGTTTCCTAACGGAGCTGGGCTATGCTGCACCTTACCATAGCAGAGCTTGAAGGGAAAGCAAGACAAGACTAAGTTGTTCAGGCTTCTAGCTAAGCAGGAGAAAACAGACATCTAGATTCTGTCCTGAAGGCCTTTCATGCATTTTACACTGAGTAGAAGCAAAGATGATTCTGGTAGTAAACGGCAGAAGTTTACCTTTTGGCCACTTTTCCTAGCCATAGGACTTCCTAGCCATAGCTCAGGACTTGCTTGCTGGCTTTCTCTCTGCAACTCTTGGATGCCCAGGGCCACAGGTTCAACAGGAGGGGCTGAGAGTCTCTCATTCGTTCTGTTTCAGAGTCTGGTGGTAATGGCACTTTTCTGGGAAGCAGAAGCTGTAAGTTTAAATCCCTTCAGACTGAGAGGGGCTGTGTCACTCCTTGTATGAGTTCAGTTGTGCGAGAGGCACCTGATAACTACTCCAGCAGGGAGAGTTTTAAGTGGAAATGGCAGTGGCTGCTGTATGCTGTCTTGAAGTGCTGCATGAGAAGAGGGTTTGAACCTGCTCAAGTTGCAAAGAGAAATGAAACCAGGTTTTCCATTTTCTGCTGGAGCCATTTGTGAACAGCGGGTTCTGGTAGCCAAAAAAGGTGAAAGCACACTGCTCAGGTGATCAACTACCAACAAAAGAGCTCTCAGTGCTTTGAATCCCAAAGAGGGTGCAAATGCCATATGTTCAGGGCATTGAGACAACTGAGATCTACAAAGGAAATGTATTGAGTGACACCGTTATGGGTTGTATCACTCTGTAAAGTTCCCTATTCGATATGTGGGAACACTGCATTATCCAATGGTGAGAAATAAGTTTCTTTGCTGGCTGTTGGTGAACTGAAGCAACTGAGTATAAATCCTCTTCATTTACGAAGTTAGACCTCTTAAGTCTTTACAGGACCCCATGCGTGTTCCCTTTGTTGTCAAAGGAGATAAATAGACGTGCCTATATTTCCAGCTATTTTCAAAGCATATCAAAAGCAGCTAAGACCCTGCAAAACTTGAGCACAGACTAACCTTTAATGCTCCAAGACTGCCTACGCGCATAATTGTATTTCAACAAAGGGCAGACATCCAGGATTTGAAGAGGGGTTATTTTATGCATGTGGATGGCAGAAACGTTTTTCACAAATACATGCAGTAGACACCATAGTTCCTGTATTCTTACACAGAGAAAGTATAAATACGATTTCTTTTTTTCCATTCTCCTTTGAAATTTCTTGAATAAATCATTTCTGTTAGCAGGTCCTGGTCACATTAACAGTAAATTTGATATTCTCCAGTAACTCCCGTGTTGCGAAATCAATCCTATGAAATGCGCTCTTACTATACAATAAAGCCAGATTTTCATAACAGCACGTATGACGACATCTAACAGGTTGGTATAAATCTGCAGTGTAGACAGGCTGAACTGGTGCAGCAGAGTTCACAGCTCGTATATGCAAGTACAGTTCTACAGTCTTGGTCTGTAATGTATTTATGGCAGTAGTACATTCCATTCACCCTTTTCCTAAAATGTTGTACTTGGCAGATACAACAAACTAAATGAGAAGAAGACAGAATTTGTGGAGAACATCGCAGTCTATGGAGATGCATTCCTTTTATTACCAGCATTTTCCTTCAGAAGCAACACAGCCACTTCTTTTAAAGTCTATCACACTCTGCAAGAGTTCAAAGCAACCCAAAGGGCAATATTTTTTCACCCCACCTATCTGAAAAGTCTTGCCCAGTTCTGGAGAACTAAGGGTGTGAAAGCCTATCGTTTGTCATCTGGTTTTATGATCACTAGTGCTGCTGTTGAGCTGTGTGAGAATGTGAAGCTTTATGGCTTCTGGCCTTTCTCAAAATCCACAGAGAAGATGCCAATCAGCCACCACTATTATGACAACCAGCTGCCTAAACCAGGTTTCCATGCAATGCCCAAAGAATACAACCAGATCCTTCAGCTTCATGGCAAAGGCATTTTGAAGTTGCAGTTTGGTAAATGTGAATCAGACTAAAAAGGTAGGTCACATTCTTACCACATAAAATGTCTTTATTTAAGTACTGTGTCAAAGGAAAACTTGTTGTGCAAACAGTTTGGGTCTATTCTTCGTTAAAGACACCTTACAGTCATCAATGGATGCTGTGTTCATAAAGAAGAGGAAGATTGGAGTTTTCTGAATAAATATAACGTAGAGTTGAGAAATGCTTCCTAATAGGGAACTTTAGATGGTGGGCATAACTAAATACACATTATCACCACAATTCACAGTCAATCAGTAGTGTCTCCTCATGTCACATATATATAATATGTCTCTACCAACCTGTGTGTGGTTTGGTATCAGTGAACCAGCCTCCGTTGCGAATTGCTTTATTTAAGGCAGTCACATACAATACTCTACAAGAGAAGATGTCTAATTCAGACACAGCCTTCCCTGGTCTATACTGAGGCCAAAGTAAGGATTACGATGGAGTAGCATGCATATGCACTCTGGTTCCCCCTTGTTAGGGAAGGAGATGTTCAGAGCAGTATGCTGTCAGCCCTGGGTTGCAGAACAGCTTGTGGACAGCAGCGAAGAAGCTGCCATGCACTGTAGCAGATCTTGCTGAGCATTTTACCTTGAGGCAGCTCCAAATCTGGGAGTTACAAATATAGGATGAAGTGTCATTCCCTCACTGTTCTTTCTAACTGTCCCATCCCCCTTGGACCTCTACCTTCTGTGTATTGCCTTAAAGAAATGCCGCACACAGTCTGGCCCCTGACCTTGAGCCAATTTACTGCCTACAGATTACAGATGACTTTGAAAAGATCCGTCTACGTTTTCAACCTTAATTTTCCCTGTTGACAAAATAAGACCCATTTGTACAGATACTTAGAATAGAACATAGAATCTCTCAATATGGAAGGGACCCAAAAGGATCACTGAGTCCTACTCCTGGCTCCACACAGGAAGGACCACCCAAAAACCGGACCATATGTCTGAGAGCATTGTCCACACACTTCTTGAACTCTGGCAGGTGTGGGGCTGTGACCACTTCCCTGGGCAACCAGTGCCCGTACTTCTTCATCTTCTTAGCTAACTGAGAAGTTCCCCAGCTCAGAATAATGTTGTCAGATTTGCCTTCCATACAACCAAGGGTTTTTTTAACTTCATTTTTTTTTTAACTTGAACCCAAGTTAATATAGCAGTAAGTAAACTACTGCTGTATGCAATATGTTTTATTTGGAGTGATATAAACTTACGACTGTATTTCTAATTAAATAAATTAGAATAGCATCAGATTGCTTAAGCCAGAAATTTTAAGTTCAAAAGCTAAGGGCTTTCTTCTGACTAGCTTATGAATTGTATTTTAAGGTACCCCTTGGTGCTCTTTAGAAAACATGCTGTCAAAGATGCATTCACAATTGGCTCATAGTCAGAGGCTGCTAAGTTTTAAGCTAACAGATAGCTAACACCAAGAAGACACAATCTTATTCAGTTTCAGTTTCTTCAAAGAAATAGAAAAATAAACCGCTTTCATGTATTATTAGCATAATATAAAGCAGGCTAGAAGGGACCTAGAAGCTGTCTAGTGAATCCGTTCTCATTTGTAGTCCATGGCAGGAGGTTACCTAAAAGGAGGTGTGTGTGTATGCAGTTGCATGCTGCTAAGGTAAGCTTCTTCACTTCTCAAAAGTTGCAGCATTATGTAGTTTAAGAAATACATAATGTATTTTTTTGTAGTGGCCAAGCTGTTTACATTCCTGCATTGTATTTATTCTTCCTACAGTACAAATCGCTGGAGACATACCATGTAATTTTAATTGTAGGAACTACACCAGCTAAGAAAATGGAAGGCAGCTCCTTATGAATTTTTCATCTAGAGAGAAGCAGATAGCAGCCACAAAAATGTTTAAGCGTCTCTATAGGTTAATTAAATGCTGTCCACACTTTGCAGGCTGAAAATGATTTCTGTGGCCAAATTTATGAAATAAACTGTAAAGGAGAAAGCAACCAGAAGGATAGGTTGTAATGCCCTATTTTTTTTCTCCACTACGTTAATCATTTCTATTTACAAAGAGAAAAGTTAGTCCCTAAAAAAAATAGCAATTAAATGCTTTCAGTATGAGCTACCATTCTGCTGCTATTATCAACTATTAGAGATAATTGAAATTCTATACTGAGTATATTTTGCCAGAGATGACCTTTTCTAAAAATTGAACAATCTCATTTCTCTTTTCAGTTTCCCTTTAACGTTCTTCTCCCTGCTCCCCACTCTTCCCTGTTAGTGGGTAGCTGAAGGTTCCCTATATCACTGGGTGTCCCCCAAAGTCTCAGGCAGGATTTCCCTCTCACATTCCTGGAGCACAGGTCTGCTGCTCTAAACACGAAGTGAGTGAAGCTGCTTTGTCCCAAGCAGGGAGCAGGTGCCGGAACACTACCGGGAGAGCAGAGCATACCTGCATCCCAATGAACCATTTCAGCCCTGTCGCTCCGAAACGCCATCCTTGCCATTGCAGAGGTGAACTTTGCTTATTGGGTAGAGGGGACTGTCAGGCACGAGTCCTGTAGAACTGGTTCTGAACATTGTGGAAACTCCATCAGCCTTACATTATCCACTCCTGCACCATTATGATTATGCTCAACAGATATGCCCATCTTCAGTAAAGCAGATGCCTACCTATCCCACATGGTAAGATGGGAAAGGAGACATCAGCAAAATCTTGAAATGTAATTAAAATAATGAACTTGATTATTTTGTATTGAATTATAAAATCATTTTTGCTATGGCCCTGCAGCTGAAGGAAGTCTTGTTTGTTCACTGCTTTAACCTGATAAGCCTAAAGGGTGTGTTACTAGCTTCAAGTAAACATAGGCTCAAGGAGGGGAATTGATCTGATTCCTATTTAAAATTAGAGAGAAAAATCTGATTAGAAAAATTGTGAGATGATAAATTAATCAGACTGGCAAAAACCTGATTGCTCAGAAGCCTGGTTAAAATGCAAATAATCTCTGACCAAGGAACCATCCATTTTTCTGCATGCTTGAAAGAGACAGCAGGGAAGAAGAGTATGTGTTGCTTTGACATACAGCACAGCAGCATTAAGCAGTTGCTCAGAGGAGTCAATCAACGGAAAAAAAAAAAAACACAGCAAGTAAGAAAGAAACTGAGACTCCCTGAGCCTGGGGAGGAGAACAGCACTCAGTCGTCCAAGCAGAAGGCAGTGAAGGAGGAGAGGTTGAGCAGAGAGGAGCTGGAGGTTAGAGTAAGAACTGATGAGTGAGTGCATGTTACCTGGAAAGTAAAAATTGGCTCTAGGCTTTTCCATTCCAAGCAGATGATTAAAAGCCAACTATTTCTGACAGAGGGAGAAGCAGTGCAGCCTTCCAGTCCTGGTGGAGCTGCCTGGGCAGCATCAAGTAGAGCAGGGGGCTGCTGCTTCTTCACTTTCTTGTAATTCTCTTCTCATCAGAGAGTCATGTTGTTCCAAACTGCCAGCATGTGATGTTTTTTTAATACTGAAAGCTGCTGGAAGTCCAAATAAGTTATAAATACTGATATTTATAAATCTAATTGTTATAAATAACCTATTTACAATAGTAGGATGCCAACATGAGCTTAAATTCTACTGGAATTCTTTTATCCTTGTGGTGTCTCAGTGTAGCTGGAGCAATATGAGCTACATCACAATTTACTCTGAATTACCTTGAGAAAAATGATAGCACATTTTGCAAATAAGGACCTCTCTGGATGCCTGTCAGGCAGCCAAATTGCAGCCTATCCTTGACTTGGGAAAATGTTATCCACCATGAAATTATTAGATGTGTGCAATGTTGAAAGAAAGATCTTCTGCTTTGGTAGCCATGCGGTATAGCTTTTAAGTACACACTTTGCTCATGTGTTCAGCCACTGAGCTAAGTTTAAGTGTTAAGAATAATGTCAGCAATGAAACCAGTGGAGATAAGTTGCTTCTATTTAGTTAAAACCCACCAGAATAGAAAAATTTAGATTAAATCAGATTAGAATTTAAATTAGGTTTTAAATCAAATGAAAAAAAAATCTTTACAGATTTATGAGGGTTTTGTTTTGTTTTTCCACAGCAGGACTAGCCTGTTGAAGAAACAGAGTAATTTAATTCTCTAGCTATTTCAAAATATGATTAAGATAATTTAATTCACCCATATTCAGATTTGCAGTGGATGTGTTCGTGCCCAGCCTTGTTCGGCTCAGGAAGGCTGAAGAGGGTGGTGCAGGTGGGGTAAGTGGGAGCAGTTCTGGGAGTATTAAAGTGAAGCAGTCCTCCTTCTCAAAGAGCAGATGCTCAGGATAGATCAGGCATGAAGAGTCCACCTTCCCCAGGAGAATTCTGTGAGCCTGGAGGACTGTATAATAAATGTCACCGGCTTCCAGTTGGAAATGAGGCTGAAAAAGCACATGCAGAAGGTGAAATGCATACGCAGAGGACCAAACTATCGGTTGATTTGGAATATAACAAGCGGTTTTCCTACTGTACCAGTAATATCAGTAACATGTTTTATTGTTTTAATTCCAGGGTGATGATGCTAAGGAGACAATTTGTGTATCTCAGCAGCTTGGTGTTGGATTTGATCCGATGTGATTTCGTGAGCATTAAACTGCATTATTACAATAGAGAAATATTTTACACTTGGGGAGAAAAGAAAGTGATTTTTCACACATTGACTGCTACATTTCTGAATCTTGAGTAACCTTTTTTTTTAATACAAAACAGCATTTATCTGGTAAATTATGAAACTCCTTACTATTGTTTTAATTGTAGCAAAGCACAATCTCAGGATGGTGGCAATATGTGACATTCATCACGTTTTGCTTCTTAAAGCATATATAAAGCAAAATATTTTGGTGTAAGATCTCCGATTTTGTTACTGTCCCGTAATACAGGCAACAGTCTGTATGGTAGCTCCATGAGTTGGCAGTGAACACTTCCAATTAAGAACCTGATCCTGTAAAGTCTAGCATTTGTCTACATGATGAACGTGATGAGAAGAGTAATGGTGGAGTACTTACTTCAGAGCTAAGTCATTCTTAGTTTGTCCCTGGGTGCACAAATGAAAAAAATTTCCTCAGGTTAGAGATAGTCAAATAGTTGATGTGCTTTAATTTTGTGGCCAATAGATAATGCTGTGGATTTAATGGGATTGCTCATGTGAATGATGTTAATTTTATGAGCAACTGTGTGAAGGACCAGAGACGTGTAATTATTTTCAAACCCCTCTTCCTGCTCCTGTTCCTGTCTAAGGTCCAGCTCAGCTCCAAATGAGGACAATAAACCAGTTTTCATGCTGCAGTCCCCAGAGTCCTGGTAGGGCATGACTTTGCACACATTCCTGCAATCCCAGATCTATATCTCTGCTGACACACGAGATGGACCATTCACTAGAAAAATGATCTGTACCAGCCCTAGCTGTTTTTCTGCCTTTTTCCACCTAGCGTAACACCTTTCTCGATGTGACCACAGATAAAGAAACTGCATTGAGCATTATTAGAAGAATGTTCCCTTTGGAGTCAACTCCTATACCAGGGCATATGAGAAAGAAAATTACAGTTACTTAATTCAAACCCTGTGCAGTTCTGGTGCTTAAAGCTTCCATATGGTCCAGTGGAGCAACATTCTGCAAAAAGCAAAAGCGAAATAAAGAATCACATTAACATTTATGGGCACTACCACAAGCAGTTGTTCCCCTAGCTGTAGCGGCTTGTATATTTCTGCTTATATTTTTTACTGCAGTGAAAAAAAAAAAAAAGTGGTAGCCTGTTTCTGTTAAAAGAAGAGTTTCAGTGGTTTTTTTGAGACGCAGTGATCAGTTCAAAGATAAAGTGTGTTTCCTATCCTTTCACAGTCGGATACGGTCAGGTATTTTCTTTACTAAAGCTCATTTTTCTTTACTAAAGCTCATTGGGGATTTAGTAGCACTAAATCCCCAATCAACTGGTAGTTTACAGAGCATTCAATTTTCCACTCACTGAGGATTATTTCTGACCCCCCCCCAAAAAAAAAAAAATCCACAACTACCTAAATGTATTGAAAGCTTACCTTGCAGCAGTTTTATAATCACAGAAATAATCCTAAAAGTGTTAGAATCAACCATTAACGTTCCAGTTCTGTTAGCTGAGAAATATTCAGCATTTTGATCCATTTCCAAGATAATGATATCGGGATCTAATAGTACACCGCTAATACACAAGTGGACCTCTGAATATCAGTAGGGCTTTTAACAGAAACAAAGATGTCATAATTGAGTCGCTGGTACAGCTGTGTTACCAGCTGGTGACTGAAAAAGGCGAGCACAAGGGTTTGATTCACTGTGATCTGTTACGGTTCCAGCACCACGCGTCCACATTTTGTCCTCACTAGGAGTGAAATTTGTGCCAGTTTCTGGCCGCAGGCATCTGTCACTTGTGCAGAGAGCTGGCTGCTGTAAGACCTCGCATCCACGTTACAAGTGGGGTGGATGATTGCCTACTGCAAGACCCCAGTTAAGAGATAAAAGACAAATTTGCTCCATCCAAATTTGCTCCAAGACAAAATCTGGACAAGACAAATAAAAGACAAATTTTCTCCAAGAACTCCTCTTTGCCATAAATCACTCATGTGGACTGTACCTGAGTGCTGGTAACTGGAAGCTGTGCAAAGTGATGTACTTGTACTTTGTGTGATGCAAATAGCCTTGGTTGAGAGCCACCTCATATTTCCTCCAGGAGTCAAAGACGTACCTGTGTTCAGGCCAGGACTGTAACTTACCCCACCTAGTGCAGAGCAATGAGATGATCCTGGCTGTGTAGTTTTTCCTCCTTCTTGCTGAGTTCTGTTCAGCCTATGGATCATTATCTCAGAAGCCTCCACAGGTAATTTTTATTCCTTCCCCTTATTTTCTCCATCCTGGCTGGCTCCACCTCTGAGCTCAGTGCAGGGAGGGATCAGCACCACATACGCAGCAGGGTTTGGGATTGGACTGTCCCTATCCCCATTCTCTTTAAAGAGTTCTGGGGTTGAAACTACAGTTCTGTTTCGAAGCAAGGAGGGTTTGCTAACACAGACGTACAGCTGGCTTCAGTCCTCGAGACTCTTTCTTGCCACATTTACCAGTGCAGACTTGTGTGCAGGTAAGAGCTCCATTTCCTTTGAGATTTGCTGGTGGACACCTGTAGCTGCATGGCATGAAATTTTAATGCAAGCTGTAAGAAGCACCTGTCAGAGCCTCAGTTAGTTGTGTGGCAGTTGTGGCTGCAGCTAGGCAGTTGCAGTAGACCCCAGACCAGTCTTTATAGCCCTAGACTCTTCCTGTGCTTTGCATGGGAGTCGAAGAAGTGCCCAACGTGGCCGGAGAGGGGCTGCGAGACCACTCAGCCCTGTAGGCACCTCCCACACACTGCACAGCCACAGGTCATGCAGACTGCTGCCGTTGGGTGAGCCACATGGTCTGACTTCCAAAAAATTCATACATCTTTCAGAGACTGAGAGAGTCTCACATGGTATCTACAACAATCGCAAGTGTTTGTATGTACTTAGAGGTGATGCATAGGTTATATCATTCAGTGCTCAGATTAAACTTGATGGACTACTCAGCGTGAGTAAAGGGCAAAGCCTGGTTTTGTGGAAGTAGAGAAGTGGAGAAGCAACTTCCAGTGTTGGATAGCACTGTATTACCTTATGTCAGTGAATAAATGTGTGCTGTGTGCTATAGCACACCGCAGAGCTGAAGTTACTGTGTGTCTGGGCTATTTCTGTGCAGCTATGCTATTTATAACACACGTACATTAGAAACTAGAAAGTTTATTGGAATACATTTTAAGAGATGTAGCTGAAAAGAAGAAAACTGTTCTAGTTTCCTTGACAAAACAGGTCTAAGCTGAAGGGTTTAATGGATCAGCACAAATGGGAGCAAAGTTCTGTAACACAGACAGACACTCTGACTTTTCAGTGCCTTCAGGGAAGTCTGAACTTGGCATTGACCTGAAGACCTTCTCCTTTATGCTCTCAGAGCGCTCAGCCATTTATGTGGAGCACAAGGCTGACAAGAAATGTGTAGAGGGATTGTTAACCTTTCCTACCCTTTCCTGCAAATACTCTTAACTCCTCCTCAGTGTAAAAATGCAGTCTGTTAGACTTTAGATTAAGAAATTATCTTTAATGTGGCTTTCTCAGGCCGTGCTCCAGACACGAAGCCATTATGTGATGTTGGTCGCATGCACTCCACATCACTGGGGCGCAGCTCTCGCTCTGGGTTTTGTTGTCGCTGCTGCTGCCGTGTGCTTCGTGGCTGGTCCTGCTTCATTTGTGCACAGGCCAGGCGAGCTAATAGCAGCATTTCTGGGTGGCAGAGTGCAGTCAGATTAATCAAGGCTTGCTGAATTACAGTCACTGTGGTAAAGGATGCTTTCTCCGACAGCTGAATAAATTATTTCTTGTTTAGGGTACATCTGTGCCAGGTTAACGATGAGTAAATGGATTTGGTACCTGGCTGGGAATGTTTATGATGCTTTTGCAAGACCAAGCCAAGTCTGGTTTTGATTAAGGACTCTTGACCAGAGGTTAGGAAGGGCCTCTCAGCTCCCTCGGCTTCGTACGAGGAATAATCATTCCTCGCGTTTGTGGGCGTCCAGTGCTGTCACACGCTGCGGAGTGAATACAGAGATTAAATAGTTTTCTAAAGATAGAAGCCCTGACAATGTGCTAATAGTTCCACTGTACCTTTGCAGGGCTGACAGTGTCCTTGCACATGACTGGTTCACGGCATCCTTAGATTAAAGCCCGCTCGTCTGCTTTTGTTCCTTTTTCTCCTCTGAATCTTTAGTGTTGCATTTTCCTGTAGGATCCGGCGCTGCCTGGAGTTAGTTATTTCTTTTCCCTCGGGGGGCGTTAACGTGGTTCTGTTTGGTGTCTGTCACTGAGCCTCTATGGCTATGAATCCAATGCTGCTGTGCTTGCAGCATAGTAAAACACACTTAAGATGGCTTGGTTTACAGTCTCGGGGCAGGCAGCAATGTTCACACCGAGGTGCTAAATTTGGGCTGTAGCTCCACGGTGACTCCAGTTGCAATGGCTGGCAATGGGGTCCAGCCCCCCTTCTTGTGCCCCAGCCCTTCCTTCGTGCTGTCTGTGGTGTCTGTGTGCTCCCACACTGACCCATGTGGCACACCGAGCCGGCACAAAGCTAACCTGGCGCCAGAAGGAGAAAATTGGCTCTTGGGAACATAGCCAGGGGAATTTCAGTCAGAGCAAAGGAGGAGGTGAGACCCAGCAGGTGGCAATGTAGGGACACATCGATGCCCTTTTGGTATCTGACGGCTCTTGGATAGGTTCAGCGGTCCCCCAGAGCCTCAGGCAAGCCGGGGAGGTGACACCGCTGGGGACCTCGGGGGCAGGAGCAGCAGGGAGGCTGCTGGGCTGCTGCAGGGCTGGAGCCCATCTTTCCCCCCAGGGACAGAGGGTGCTCAAGGGCTCTGGGTACCTGCACTTGCTGATTTAGTGATACGGTTTAGTGGAGGACTCGTTAGTGTTAGGTCATAGATTGGACGAGGTGATCTTGGAGGTCTCTTCCAACCTAGGTGATTCTGGGATTGTTGCTGCCCATTTCTCCCTTTCCCAATTCAGTCATTTTAACAAGCTGCCCACCATCAGCAGGTTCAGAAATGATAACCATAAATGAAGACTTTGACTGGAAATAGTATTTCTCAGTTCACTGGTAAGCTTGCATAAACTCGCATGCAATTCAGCACACCTGGGCTTTCCGCCTCTGCTCAGCCCAGCATCTTATACAACATCTGCAGAGACCAGGGTGCTGTGGTACTTTGAAGCAGTAAACTTCTTACACATGAGCTTGCTGGTTAAATATATCTTAGCTGGAACTATTCACAGCCAGGTAATCCTTTATCTTGCAATATACCAGTAGCCGGTCTCTCTCTCCTCCCTGGGCCTGCTCGCCCAGAGTAGTGGCAAAGGGGCATGTTATTACCACGTAGAGCCTGGCTCTCTTGGTTTCAGATTCTCTCATTTTAGGCAGGAAAATCCTCCTTCGCTGAATTTCTGGATAGCCAGAGTTTCACAGGCTGCTGAGCTCTTGGAGGAATCTCTGAAGGAATCATTTGAGGCTTTCAGCTACAGGGCAGAATGAGTGGGCAAATGTATTACTGCTAAGCTTTGTGTTGGATCTTCATGAGGCTCATATTAAGTATTTCTTAATTGGCTCTAAATTATAACAATGTGTCAAGTAGAGCATGAGAAGATCTGCAGCACACCACTAAGCGGAGGAACTGGTGTGGTTATTGAGTTGTCTCTGTAACGTCACCTTTCAGAGCACCTTCCTGTCCCGTGGACCCCATCACGAGGGAAATGAACTAAAATTTCTGTGATGTATGAGAATTTACTGAATTAACAACCTTTTATGGGTGAGAAATAACTGCCTTTCAGTGGCCAGTGTTGGCAAATACCGATTTAAGGATGAAAACACTCCTAATGTGTTTCTTAATTCAAATACCAGAACTTCTGGAAGTTCTTTTATTCCTTGTTAAATCCAAGAAGGGATGGCATCCTCGCATTGCCTTCCAGTAACTACTCAAACCTGTCCTTTGGTAAATTCTGAGGCAGCATCAGCCATACAGTGTGCCACATAAATCGCTGCACCTAGTGCTGTTTGGTCTTTTATTTCTTTCATCCTGCTTTTCTCCACAGCGGGAGACAACTCAGAAAGCTGAGTAATGGAAGTATTTTCATGATCCCACCATTAATTCACAGTACTGCGGCAAGAGGCTATAAGAATGAATAATGCTAATGGTTGGGATGGGATATTCTAGTGTAAGACAAGATTACGGGTTTCTAATTCCTCACTATTCACTTCAGTCCCTGACAAGAGGAGATCCTTCACAGCAAGCCCGTGATTCAGCAGCCTGCTAGGTTTTTCAGCTCTTGGCTTAGCAGTGAGGTGATTCCCTAAAAATCCTCTTTCTGCTTCTTAGTGCATTTATTTTTAGTGCTTATGGTACAGAATCATTCTTCAGTTGTTGTGAAACTGAAGTGTAGTAGCTGAAATTTCTGCTTGTTTTATATGCACATTTTATATAGTAGCTTCAGACGTGTCCTTTATGTTAATATTCTTAATGTTCTGTTCTTCAGGTATTGAATTAAAATTATTTTAAAATACTCATTGTGTTCTATTCTACCAGAGTAAGCTGCAGGGAAAGTTACATAATGCCACCTAAAATAACAGTGATACAACCCAAAGTCATTTTTGAGGGTATCTGACTGATTTCTAGACGGGATTTTTTGGGACAGCTGTTTGTTGGATTTACTTTTCCAAGGCAGGGCTAAGAGGCCACCTCTGCTTCTGGTTTAGGTCAAGAAATACAATAAAATAGGTGAATTGAGAGGTTCTGCTTGGGACTTCTGCTGAGGGATGCCAAATGCATGTTTTCTTCTTTTCAGAAACTGTTCCGTGCGTCAAGATGTAATTTCACAAAGTTTCCCCAATAGCTTGTGCTCAGAGGTTTCATTGTCTCTGCAAATGGGCGTTGTGCTCACTGCCACCAGTGTTCGCAATGCAGTGCTCCAAGCAGAGCTTTCCCGTCCCTGGAGCTGGTGTAGTTGTGTTCCATGAGCGCCAACCTCTGCGTGAAGCTGCTCTGCAGCTGCTCTTTCCAGAAAAGTTCTCTCAACTTGTCTCAGTGCTGAACTATTTATGTCTTCAGATGTGAACTCGATGTTGTCTGTCCGCACATGAGTAGCACGTGTGCAGCCTACCATAGACGCGTCTGCGCAGGATTTAGGAGGAGGCAGGGAAAGCCCCTCAAACATGTGTGTGCTTTTATTACAGAAAACCAAGATGAAGTTGTACTGTTGAGTCATCTGTTAGCTGATCTAATTTATACTTTGTTTTCATGTTTTAAGTGCCTAATGATTTTTTGTCGAGGAGGCAATGGTTTCTCTGTTACAATGCATACTTAGAATTCTGCACTTGTTACCTGTTCTGTAATAGAACATTTTTTTGCAGTTTCTGTTTGGAAATAAAGACTTACTAGCCATAATTGTGATTTATTTTCTTGTTTAATTCCTGAGCCTTAGCAATTAAAAAGACATCTTCTGAAGCACAGCAGTGTAGACAATGCATTAGTCTGATTTCTCCACAGCAGTGTTAGCCACTGTCAGTACAAATATGAACAGTTCATTAAAAATGAACAGGGAAGAAAGCAAGCTGTGCTTGAAAGCAGCTATGGGCTGTGCATTGGTGCATCTATAAAGATACATACCTTAAATAATTATTTCATGTCATTTCAATCTTTCCCATTCCTGTATAGCAACGCAGTTCTCCATCTGCTTGTGTTAACTTGACTTGAAATAATTTCATTTTTTATTTCAGCAAATGAATTGAAGAAAAAACAAACAAGAAAAGGAAGCAAACAAGAAACAAAACATGTTGCATTTTTTCTCTAAAAAGTAGCTATACATTTTGAAAAATATCTCTATAAAGAACCAAGCAATTTGAAACACAATTAACTGAAAACTTTAAAACCAATCATGTGAAAGTTTTTCATAGAAAATACTGACTGTGAGTACATGTCTAGTAGACACACACCTGGTGGACCTCAAGGACACAGGACATAGGACACATACACAGATACTTGTAGTAAGTGCGCTCCAAACAGATGAATTTCAGAGGAAGAATTTCCTCTCATTACATTTACTTCTCCCTTTGGGGCAAAAGAAGGCCGTATAGCTTCTGTGCTGCTTGCTGTGACTTCTCCAAATAGAAGCTGGCTGTCTCATCAAATCAGGGCAAATGTGTCCGTGCAGCTGTTTTGTGACGTGGACTATTATCCTTTAGGGCCCTCTAGGGACTGAACTGCAATTGCCAATTTGTATTGAAGCCAGAAGAGAGGATGAGAACTGAAAGGCTTTGTTGGACCTCACAGACCACGAAGTGGCTTCTGCCCAGTGATGAAGACCAGGGCGGTTGTCACCTCTCCCTTTCCCATAGAGTGTCAGTCTTTCAGAAACAAAGGGTTTCTTTTGTTTGCTATGCTAACAGCTGGAATTGCATGTGGGTAATACAGATGCAAATGTGTCCTCATCAACTGAGCTGTTGCTGAAGCAGAAGTGCAACTTCTGCTGTGGAAGGAAGGTGTCTTAAAATGAACGTAGCCATTTCAAACATTTAGCTGATGAGCAGCTAATTGGTGAAAGAGCAGCACTGTCTGCTGATTAGGATTGCTTGTCCAGGTACAGAGTAAGTGAGCAGTGCCCCAAACAAAGCATTGCCTCTTCCTCAACCCCTGCTTAGGAGGGAGCAGTCTGGAAAAGGCTGGCTGGGGAAGGTGAGGGTGGGAGGGATGTGGCTGGGCACTGGAATTTCCTTGTCAAACAGCTGTAGTGCCTCTGGATCATGGCAAGCAGAAAGCTTCCTCCTATGGAGAGAACCTCTCACATGAAGATGGCTCTTCTGCTACAGGAAACACGTGGTCACTGGTGGTAGAAGGACTTAGGAAGGAATTTTTCTCTGAGCAGCAAGACTGGCCAAGACCGGGTTAGGTTTTTCTCCTCTCTCAAAATACTGTTAGGCAAAAAGTGTCACCTAAAGATGTTGCAACATAAAAGCACTTATGTTCATTGGGTTGGTTTAGGAGAGGAGAATGGCTAAAATCTAGGCCACAAGATGAAAGCCATGGCAGTGGACTAGCAGTCCTGGGATCATGGCCACACCTCAGCCAGCAGCTGGAAAAATATGCATACGGCTGAGGAAGACCATCAGCATTTTAAAAAGAGAGGGGAGATCACCTCCTCCTGAAGGGTCCTAGTATTCTCTTCTTTGGGTATCTGAATGTGCCTGGGTTTTGAGATACATACAAGTTTTAGCTTCCTTCCTCCATCCTGTATGAAGCATCTGTGCCATCCTCACTCTGTGGCCAGAGCCAGCTAATAGTGAATAGGAGTGGGGGTGTCCCACAGCCTGTGCAGACCGAGAGGAGGAACCATCTGGTCAGCGGAGAGGCTGTAATGAAAGCATTAGCTCTTAAGGGTATAAATGCGGATGAAACCCTTTTATCATATAAGTGAACAAGGAGAGAGACCAACAAGGAGTGCATTTAAGTTGTTGCCTCTTTTCTGCAGCACAGGGAAGCAAAGCTGAATTAGTTCAGAAGCTCACATCCCGCCACTGTCATTGGAGGAGGAAATGCTGGATGTGCTGGGAAAAAGATAAAAGTATTAGAAATGGAAAAACTTTCATCTTCCAAATTACTTTATTAGGCATTTTGAGAGACTTTAAGGGCAAAAATAATTTGGCTGAATTCTAAAAGCAGTGCTGCTTGTGTAAATCCAAACCTGCAGGGGCATTAGTTCTTTTTGTTTAGCTTTTAATCCCCTTTATGCGAAAGAAAATTGCTCTTGTACTATGTATGAGCTTTAGCAAAGTAAAAACACTCAGTAATGGTCTGTCAACTCGAGCTGCCTCTCTGTAACTGATACTTCACCACAAACGATATACATCATGCAAAAGCTTGCTGTGAGCCCAGGGGTGGGCTGCAGCCCGGTGCTTTCTGTGCCACCTCTCGTTGCATGGGCCCAGCTTCTGCCTCAGGGTTCTTGCCTGCTCCTGCCCAGCCTGGTCAGTAGCTAGGTGCCTAAGACTCCTTCCAGAAAGGCAGAAATTGCAAATTTCTGTAGTCACCTGTAGGAGAGGAAGGAGTTGGGCTGGATGACATGCTGTCTTGGTAAATGTCCTAAAACTGGACTATGGTATAAAAGGAACAAAGGAGTCTTAGCCTAGCTGGATTTTAAATGAGCCAGTTCTAGTCTTCAAAAATACGTTGTTACATTCTCAGGAATGCCTTCAAAGCTAGTTGCAGAAAAGACAAAAATATTCTCTGAGGCATTGGAATAGAAGTACAAGAAATGAGATTTAATATCCTCTGGATATGCTCGTGCACAACACAATGGGGAGAAATGTGACGAAGGAAGGATGAAGGGTGTGTGGTTATTAAGTGACACAAGCAATGACCTAAAATGAGAGATTATGGTACTCTGATACTAAATATGCTGTTCTTCAAATGTTAATGTAGAATTACTTCATTTGAAAGAGCCAAACATGATGAAGTCCTGGGTGGTGAGAGGGGGAGGCGGATCTAGCAGCTGTGACACAGGTCTGCTGGCTGTCTGTGGGCACCTCACTTCTCTGTAAAGCTGAGTGAGGCAGTAGAAGCAAAAAGGCTGAGATTCATCTCACCAATTTGAGTCTCCAATTCAAAGTAGGCTGACTTGTCTGCTAAGCTCTGTGGTCCATAATGACTGGATGCTACTTCACAGACAGAGTATATACTTGATATATATAAATTTCTACATCAGAAACACACTTACCAGATGAGTCCCATCATTCCTGTCCTACCCTTTTCCTGTCTACACTGAATGTTTTTTAACAGTCTCTTAATTACCGAGCCCTGAACTCTGTTGGCCCTGTTCACTGTGCTATAACATGGATAATAATTTCTGGGATGAAATCTCTTTTTCTGAATATATTTAACATCTTTCATAAGAGTCTAAAATAGAAACTATAAGAACATTAACTTAGAGCACTTTTCAAGTTCATCATACTTGCAGTCCATTAAAGTGAAGTGACAACTGAGGTGTGACGTGAAGTAATTATACTGATTGTGTTGTATGTGCTCTGCAGGAGCTGAATGATTTGCTGAGGATATTAATTTCAAAAGCCAAACAGCAAGAGATCAGCTGAGATGAAAGATCACTGCAAAGTGACCTCAGACCAGGGGAAAAGAAAAAGAGGAGAGGAGAATGAGTCCCAGAGTGGGAGTTTGGTGCCTATAGTCTAGCAGCATATGCATTTTGACACCAAACGTGGTCTTCGTGTGACTGTGGTCAAGCTCTGTGGAGAGAAGTGGAGCATAATTCCTCTGGTTTATTTTAGATATCTACATTAGGGTGTGATAAATTATGCCCTAGACTCCCCAGTTTGTAAAGCTTGGGCATATTTTCTGCAGTGAGGTGCTCTACTCTCAGGGCCCACAGCGTTGGTGAAGTGCAGGTACAAGCCCAGACTGAGCTACCATCTGCCTTATCTCTACAAAGTCATGGGCTTATCTGTGGCCCAATCATTACACCTGTGGCATCAGGCTTCATGACCATGGAAACAGTAGCTAAGTAGCAGACTGTATAACATTACTTAAAGATAGCATACAATGAGATCAAGTTGATAAGGATTCTCTGAAAGATGTACCTTTTTCGATAACAAACATAGTGAACTTAATTTCCTTGATCTTTAAAGCAATTTTCACAGTCATGAGAAGTTAGTAAGAATGTAAAAGCTCTTTATTAAATGTTCATTGTTGAAATCAGTGTTGGATTTGTGCAGTTAAACTGTTGAGCAGCCCTCAGCAGATATATTAAAAGTAGTTTAATCCCATTGTACATTGGCTTTAGCTTAGTTCAGCAATCTAGCAGTACAAGTAAAACTGCTCTTACTTAGGGATTGTCACAGCTTCACTTGAATGAATTCATTAGCAAGACATAAACTGACTGTCTGAGGGGCTTTGTGAGCCATGGGCTAGACCTTCCCAAGAGAACCAAAACCAGAGGTAGGTAGGAGCCAGTTGTCAGTGTAATTAATTAAGGAAGAGGGTGTCATGAAGCTTGATTGGGCAGCATATTCCTTGAATCTGGTTATCTATGCTCAGAGAAAGAGGTAAGCTGCAACAAAAGCATGATTCTGTGTAAACAAGGGCCTCCATCCTCTATTCACTCCACATAGCTTTGTCTATCATTTGCCAGAAAAAGCGACAAACTAGTTTGACTGAAGCATTGTGGTGATTTGGCCAAGAAACAACATTTTGACACATCTGGACCAAAAGAAAATAAAAGTTTGTAATCACCATGACCATCATGGTTACTGGCTCAGACTCTACGGGGCAAAACACAGGCTGTTCCAGACCTGGAGGCCCTCAGCTCATGGGCTCGGAGCTCATGCTCAAGGATCTCTGGCCACCTGTATTTTTGGCTGCTAAGGCTCAGGCTGTACTGAAGAGAAAACTGGCCAATGAAGTTTGCCCTCATGAAAGCTAGAACTCGGGGTTGACCTAGCCTTCATCAGTAGTCACTGATAGAAAACAGTAGTCACTATTGGAAACAGGCCCTTTGACCCATTCACCATGGTGCCAGCGTGCCTCCACTGACAACAGAAAGCCAACTTGAACAAGAGGTTTAACTTTTTGACAGATAAAGCAGACAAAAGGATCACCTTGTGTGTTGATTAAGGTTGTATCCTTGCATGACACTATTAACTGCATCGATACTGCAGCCTCTGCAACATAGGCACCTTCCACAGGCCTTTTGTGATAGTGAGAAGGGATGCTAACCTATTTGTGGCCATCAAACCTTTTCTCTCTTTCCTTCCCACAAACCCCCGTGGAAATGAGGCATGCCTTTGCAGTTCAGAGGGAAGGGTGCCTTTGTAGGGATCTTCAATTTTTAATCTCTATGTAGTGATATTAGTAAGCAGTCTCTTGTTTTCTCTATGGCCAAGCATTTAGTCCTGTAAGAGTACTTAGTCCTCTTCAAAATGAGAAAAGTGATGCTTGGTCCTCTCCCAGTAGTGTCACTGGGGTATATACACCACATCTTGAGATCTATTTATGCTCTGTATGATGGAGACAATGCATGAACTGCAGATAGACAGCTTTCCCTCTCTCTTAAAACTGCAGTTTTTCTCTTGCTGCTGTTTCACAGCTTGATCTATGTTTGGTTGGACCATGACATAAAGCACAGCTGAACAGTTTGGATGTATAGTGCCATTCTTATGAAACTTGAATTACAAAGAGAGAAAACAAATCAAAAAGAACAAGAAGAGGATTTAATTTTTTTGATCAGCCTTTCTCCTTCACTTTCTTACTATTTAAACCAGAGCTGTTTCTTTTCTCCTATAGTAATCATCCATCTCCAAGAAGTGAAAATACACTTGCAAAACTAATAAATGAGAATCTATTTGCAAGGATATTTATTTATGCGGCTGGCACTTCAGGGTGTTTAGAGGGTAATCTCAAACTGTGAGCACTGCACTCTGTAAATTTAGAAGCAATTTTTCTAAATGTCAAGTATTTATTACATGAAAAAAACATTTGGAGTGTGGAGCAGGTCCCTGGTGATATATGGTGCATTTGGGGAAGGTCTTCTTGGATGAACAGAAATAATATTTGAGAGTTGAAAAGCAAATCCTCTATTTGAAATTGCTTTGTGTACATGGAAAGGAAATTGAACAAAGGTAGAAGGCCAGCCAAGTATTTTGCTTTGTCTCATGCATAACCTTAAGATAAAATAGTGGTTTTCCAAGCCTCTTATATCCAGGCCTATACCAATCTGTCTTATCTAGGTCCTGTAGAACTTCCTCCTCTAATCAGATTGCTGCTGTCTCCTTCTCACCCCCTCAACAGCTCCAGGGAGCTCAGTTCAGACTGCAGGCAAATAAACCCTGCAGAATTTATTCATGTAGGCTTTTACCCACATTAATGTCAACATATCTCAAAGTTCAAAGTGCATCTCTCTGACTGGAGGTTGATGATGTGGGATATCAGGTGGAGGTGTTACCTCCCTTTGAAGAATAAATTCATGCCTCAGACTTCAATATCCTGCAAGAGCAAAATATCTAATATACATGGTTCTTTGTGCTCAGGTAAGGAATTAAAGTCAGATGCTTTCTACCAGTAGATTGTAAATGTTTTTCTTCCAGTTTTATGCCTCTTTTTGTCTCCAGATGTAGCCTTATGTTCTCAATTTACATTTGTGCATATTCTGAAGCTACCATATTACTGTTGACTACTGTTCTTTCTGCAGAAGTCTGTGATGATTTTGGAGGAGCTAAGGAGAGCCTTGCAGTTCCTGGGCTAAGTGTTGCAGGCTGAGTTACAGACATGATGCCTCAGTGCTCTACCAAGCACAAGTCACCTCACTGCCACTGTGCACAAAGGCAGCAGCACATGGAGCTGAGATCATAGAATGGTAGAACCGTAGAACCGTAGAATCATAAATGGTTTGTGTTGGAAGGGACCTTAAAGATCATCTAATTCCAACCCCCTGCCAAAGGCTGGGACATCTCTCACTACACCGGGTTACTCAAAGCCCCATCCAGCATGCCTTGAACACCTCAAGGGATAGAGCACCCACAGCTTCTCTGGGCAACCTGTTCCTGTGCCTCACCACCCTCAGAGTGAGGAATTTCATCCTATTATCTAATCTAAACCTACCATTTTTTAGTTTAAAGCCATTCCCCCTTGTCCTATCACTTACACTGTGACAAAGAGTCCATCCCCAGCTTCCCTGTAGGCCCCTTTCGGTACTGGAAGGCTGTTACAAGGTCTTCCCGGAGCCTTCACTTCTCCAGGTTGAACAACCCCAACTCCCTCAGCCTGTCTCCACAGGAGAGGTACTCCAGTCCCCTGATCATACCCGTGGAAGATGTGACAGGCTATGCTCCAAACTTATCATCTCCACATGGTACACTTCACCAGTACCCCCAAAGCAAGGCAACCTGTTGTAGAGAGCCACCTGTGAGGGGACTACAAATTAGATTTTCATGTGGTGTATGGAGGGCCCATAACTACAGTCAGAAGAGGTATTGCTGCCCAGACTTTGTGGGGATTGTCAAGCACAGAGGCAGACCTATGGCTTGGAGCTAGTATGACACAGTGACTGGTGGCATCAGGATACCCATCTGCATTACAGCCCGTGCTGCTCTCTAGGCATTGGAGGTACCAACGAGTGACGGCATAAACAAGGATCTGTTTCAGGGTCTGCACTCGAGCAAAGCCAGAGCTCCCACGTTCCCCTTGGTGAGCTGAGCACCAGGGGGCCTGGGGAGGCGGGATGGCTTCTGGCAGCTGAGGCCCTGCCATGCTGGCCCCAGAGAGGCCTGCAGTGCCCCAACATCCCTTCAATAACAGTACAATACAAGGTTTTTGGATAGAGGCCCTGTGCTTTAGTAGTCCAATCTAATAAATTTTGGGGAAATAACTAACAAGCTTTCATCTGAAACCCCTTTTTTCATGTTTGAAGTAGATGCCATGAAGTTCAAAGCAATTGCTGAATGTTCAGTTAAATATATAGGAGCCGCAGTACATGAAGGAAAAGGTGGCTAAATATTGAGGAATTAAAGGAGAGAAATGTTACGAACATGTCTCACAAAGGAAAGAGAGAGACTGGTAATTTATACCCTGTGTGGAAATTGAAGAGGTTAGTGGTGAAAAGAATATAGCAGTTGCAAGTACTGAAATTTAATATCCAGCCAGGAAGGAAGGAAAAAGGCCCTGGAAGTCCACTTCAATTAAACTGAGTTTCAACAGGGAGTGTTCCTCAAAAGTAGACACCAAAATAAATAAATAAATAAAATAAATTGAAAATTGAAAAGCCACAAAGACACTTTTTGAGATACCGTATGAAACACTAAAAGCTGCCTACTATCTTGCTGAAAACCCTCTTAAAACAAATAAACAAGCAAACAAAAACACAAAAACCCCCACAGCTCAATAAATAAATAAATAAATAAATAAAAACCAGTGAGGGGAACTACTAAAATTTGACAGGAGTCATGTTCAAATGAGCAAACCAGAAATTTCTGTCAAATGAGAAGTAAATCTCCAGTGAGCTGGATCAAATACCAGCTCAAGAGGTAAATTGCTAAGAAAAAACACTTTTGTACACATCCAATACATAATGCCTATCAGAAATTCAGTGCAGCTTCAAGTGAGACAGTGAAGAGTTAGAAGGACTACTCAGCGAAGATAAGCCATAGGAAAAATATGGCCTGACTACAGTTCATTAAGAATAAGGTCAGGGAGCCCCATGTGACAGATGAAGGACAATCTCAAACTGAAGAGGTTTTGGAACAAATCAATGGTAAGAAAAATACAGAATGGCAACCACTAAATAGGTCTGAAGTGCCTCGATGCGAAAGTGCTAATTGCTAGTTGCAATGCATCCAGAGTCAGAGGAACCATCAATGGCTAGTAAAGTTTCAGACTCTCCATGGCAATGCTGAAATCTATAGAGCAATAAATCTAACATTTTTACATTGCAAATTCAGAAGAGATTGTAAAAGCAGCTATACTGGGTAGGATTCCACACGCATTTTTTCCTGAGGAAGTCATGCCTCATGAATCTAGTGGAAATGTCTATAGGATTTTAAAAGCTTTGTGGGTAAGGGTGAGGCAGATGGAAAATTTTGTCAGAAGCTTTTGAAAAATGATCACTGCATATTGCTAAGGGATTGAGAGGGAAGATCCTCCCTATTTTAAGTTAGAAAGTAGGAAACATGACAGAAATAATGGACAGCCTTCACTATGGAAGGAAATTGTCACTGCACTCCCACAAGCATTTGTACATTGGACTTTGCCATTCAATATTTTCCTCAATGACCTAGCAAAGAATGAACAGCAAGTTGACAAAATTTTCAGCTGCTACAAAATTAAGAGCAGTCAGTGTTAATGCCAAGCTCAAAGTTGCAGAAAGATATCACAGTCCTGGCTGACTGGGTGATCAAACAGTGAATGAAAATTTAATGCCAAAGACTGCAAAGAATGGGGAAAAAATAGCTCCGTGTAGCTGGAGTTCTGAATTAGCTATTAGTCCTTAGGAAATAGATCTTCAAGTCAGTGTGGATAACTTTCTGAAAATGTCAGCCCAGTACTGAGCAATGATCAAAACTCCAAACAGGATATTTTTACTTACCTTGAAAGCAACTGAGCATAAAGCAGGAGCTCCAATTATGTCACTCTGTTGCTCCACTGCACATGTCTTGAATATTACTTGTTGTCTTTGTCACCTTGTTTTAAATAGGTTATAGTAGAACTAAAATACAAATGAAGATGAGGATTATTAGGGTCCCTAGATGAGGGCTCTTAGATGAGGAGACACTTAGATGTTAGAAACATGCAGGAGCTGCTAGAGAAGTCTGTCAAATGAGGGGTGGCATGCAGGGACTGAATGCAGAGTGAATATTTACTGTTTCCTAGCACATAAAATTCTGGAATTAAAAAATAATTTTTTTTTTTTTTTAACAAAAAAGATCAGACAGTGAGAATAAAAATCATCCAAAGAAGATGTTTTTCCCTGGTATGCTGTCAAATAATGAAATACAGGATGATAGAAGCCAAAAATATTAAGGGATTCAAAATAGATGAGACAAGTTCATCAATGGTCTGGCTCAACATTTTCCTGATTTTGTGTTCAGGAAAATGAAGGATATTTCAGGGATGGGAACCCTGTTTCTTGTGCCCTTTTCTTTAGCAAATACTATAACAGGTGAGGTGGATAGTTGGTCTGACCTGTTTTGGCTGTTCGTAAGTTACTTTAGAGTTCTGGCCTTTACTTGCACTCCCATCTGCCAGGTCACCGCTGTATATGGATCCTTTTCATGACCAGTCAGTGTAATTCAATGATTAATGTTGTGTACTCCACAGTACAAGAGAGATATTTACAGCTGGAAGAAGTCCAGCCAGGGGCCACAAAGACAGGGAAGGGCTTCAAGCACCAGACATACAAGATGAGGACAAATTCAGCCTGGAGAGAAGAAAGCTCAGGGGGGAGATGATGTGAGGGGACACATCTGGGACAGCTGACCAAATGGGCCAAAGGAATATTCCATTCTGTATATCATCATGCCCAGCAATAAAAATTTGAGATAAAAAAGATAAAAATTGAGATAGAAGAAGAAGGGGTTTTTGCTTCCAAGGTTGCTGTTGCATGGAGACTGAATGGGTGTCAGCCTGCCTGTGGGGGGTGCTGTATGATTTCCTTTGCTTTGCTCCTATTTTTTTTCTCCTCTCTCTTTCACCTATTAAACCATCTTTATTCCAACCCATAATGTTTCTTACTTTTATTCTTCCTATTTTCTCCCCCTGTCCCAGAGAGTGAGGGAGAAAGCAGCTCTGTGGCTGCTTGGCTGCTGACTTCGGACAATTTCCCACAGTTCTACATCTTGAAAGTGATTTCATTTTGTGTCTGCCAAATCTGAGACATCTTCAGAATCACCTCTCTCCCACTAGTGGCCATACCACCCTGCAGAGTACACTGCAGCAGGGGATCCATCAGACAATGGAAATGCTTGGGCAGGCTGCCTTCCCCTTGCAGTTTGTGTAATCCACCACAGGGAGACAGCTGCAATACGTCTCTGAAAAAGAAATGGGCAGAAAATGTCAGGCTGAGGAGTTCATATGGAAACTATTGGAAACTATATGGAAACAATGGTGTGTACACCATTGTGCAGAGATTTGGCTGCTATGGACTTCCCTTTTTGTGAAGCAGTGAGTTTGGTTGCTGCGGACTGAAGGCCAAAAGCAATTTTCACCTGTGGGCCCTTCACAGAGTAGCCAAGGCCCAAGGAATGGCCTTGGGCTGTGTTGTGAGGGGACAGGTCGCTAGAGCATCGCTTCTGTTATCACCACTGAAGGGAAATGTGGGGTGAGCAATGTGATGTGCTATAAAGAGAGAAGGCCCCCTCGGGTAAGGGAGCTCTATGCTGTGCTGTAGAACTGGATTTTGCTCCTGCTTGTGCTACAGCTTTACTGTTGGAGGCAGGCAATTTCACCTGAACCATGCTTTTCACTGGTATCCCCTGAATGGATGATCTTCAATTTGTGAACTTGAGCTGAGATCCAGACTGTGAAAGTACCCGGACCTGAAACCAGTAAGTGTTTTAGAAGTATACAATGCTGCCTGACCTCACACCAGATCCCAGGGGTTAGCTTACACTTCTGAGCTTGACGGCTCTTCTTCATGGTCCCATGTGTAAAACAGGTCGACAGTGACCCACCTCGCAGGGCTGTTGTGAGTGCTCACTTCTGTCTGGTATGTGCACTGAAAGGGACAAGGTCCATGAATTTGCAGCTGAAATCTGTAGCGCTCTGCATGAGCACAAAGAGACCAAATGAAGATTGAAAATGTAATTTTATTTTTGGCACTTCCTAGTTCTGCATGCATGACTGCACTCAAGCAAATGTCTGCTAAAGCAGTTCATTATATGCAAATGACTTCAAAAATTTCAATAGTGTCCAGGCTTTCATTCCCTTCCCTAGTAAAAGGATTTGCAATTAAAATTTCTGATATATACCTGTCATCAGTGAGATTCTCTATCCAGACATTCAGCCACTCATCTTCTCTAGATGTGGGCATTCACACCCCCTGGGCACCTCCCTTTCTACCCACCAGCACAAGCAAACCAAGCTCTGCAAGCCCTGGCCAGGAGCAGGGGCCTCCCCGTGCCAGGTGTGCTCCAGCAGGACGTGATCTCCACGTGGTACAGGCCCTGGGTGACAACCACCAACACCCCGATGACAGGGACGTCAGCTTTCTCACACAGCTCTCTCCACAGGTGCCTAAGGGCAACTGAGTATAGGGGATATGTTTTAATTCTCTCATGGGAGAACATAGCTGTCCCAAAGTGCCCTGTAACCCACACCAGGTGCCTTTTACATGTGGGATTTTACAACTGCAAATAGGGTTTTGAGCAAGAGCCCTGTAAGTGCTCAAGTCACAGGCAGAACTGGGCACCCTGCCTAGTGTGGAGACCCCCACTCGGGAGCTTTCACACCAGGTGAGGTTCAGCAGGCTCCAATAAATAGCTTTTTGAAGATCTCTGTTCCTTCTGGCCACGTGAAGCAAAATAAACTAAATATGAGGACTCTGAAGATTATCAAGATTTACTGGAGGTTTACTGTTATTTACTCCGCGTACAGCTCACACATTTGGAGGTAGGCACTGTGCAAGGTTTCACAATGCAACAGAAGTGACAGGTAAAATAGGTTCTGCCTGGGTTAACTGGAAAGGACACTGTGTCGGAGATTCTTGTTAGAAATCAACATTTACCCAAAAAAATGGTGTTGCCTTTAGCAGTAACTTCTGTTACTTATCATACACTGACCCCGGGACTTTCATTTGCAACAGCTTCTCAGCGAGGGAGGAAAATCATCCGTTCAGTGCTGCTGCTCGGCTCGCGGGAGCCGCTTCCTGATGCTTGTTAGAGGGTAGGACAAGTGCACAGCCTCCAGTGGTGGCGAGCCAGCCCATACTGCTGTCAGCTGAGGTTATTAGGATGTGAAATACAGGTCTGAGGTTAGCTGCTGGCTCAGCACTAAGGCGCTTATATGGGAGCACAAGCCTGGCATGCCCAGATCAACCAGAAGTTCACACAGCCATCATCAGCGCTCCTTTCTGCCGTGAGAATGCCCTCACACTTGCACACAGTACAGGCTTTGAAATAGTTTCCCGCAGCCTTCCTATCCCCTTGGCAACTAGGTTTTATTTTTATTTATTTTTCTATTTATTCCCAGGATTGAAAGCTCTACCACATATTTCTCTGTGCTATGAGTAACCCTGAGCACAAAAGAGCCAGGAATAACTCCTTTGCTTCCCTGTCAGGGCTTGAAACAGTCACTTCTTTTATCTAGGTGGTGTGGAAATCAAAGGCAACAGACAGCAATGAGCCGGGTAGCTGGTGGCAGGGGGAGAAGCAACATCTGAGAGACCACCACAATCCAGGTAACCTCCAGCAATGAGAGCATTTCAGAACTCACTCCGTGTTGCAGGTCCCTGCCCAATGCCACCAGTAGTCCTCACTGTCCCCTCTGTGCCAGCTCTTCCTGGATGCCACTGCTCAGTGCTCGAGCAGAAGTGGGGACTTTTCTGTGCCCAAAGTTGTCATAGACAGGAGGTAAGCACCGTGCTGCACTCTTATCCTTAAAGGTTGCAGGCACCTGTGTCTAGTAAGTGTTCAACATCAGTTATTGCACATCCTCAGTGCTGCTACTGCCACAGAAGGCATCTCACATGAGAGCTCATTTTTGCTTTTTTATTGTTCTGGATGCTTGTATGTAGCAGAAAACCTGGTGTCTGTAACCTCCGTGGCATAAGGAGGCTGGGTTCACTCGCTTTTTAATGAGAATATACCATTCACCACACTGTTCTGCTCACAGCAAGCAGTGGCTGAGGCATGGCTCCAGGCATTCTCCTGAGAGTCACCTCTGGCCCTTTTGCATGGAAGTCACCAGAACGAACACAGGACCAGCTGCAGAACTCTTCTGTCTGGTGAGCACCTGAGGCACCAAGGAAGTCAGCCACATATCCCAGCCTGCTGCATTTGTATTCTTTGCTGAGCATCAGCACAAGTGCAGCAGAATAGGGAAAACTACTTGGCCTGCCATCATCTTCCAGGAGGCAGGTATCTTGAACATTCCTAGAAAAAAAAGCAGCTTGGGATAGCACCACCACACCTCTTTTAAAAATTAGGCACTGTTCTGCTGTGAAGTACAGCTTCAGCACTTCTCTCCAGGCAATGCAAAGTTATAAACTCCAGTCATACCCAGGCACCTACCCCCAGACTGCAGGACACCTCCATCCCCAGGCTGTACAGCATTTCAACATGCCCCAGTCACTGGCTATCCTCCTCTTTAGCAACTCAGCTACTGCAGATCTAAGCAGGTGCTGCAGACAAAGGCATGAAGAAAGCAGACTCTTACTGTCCCCTCACACCAGCCACCACACTATATTTGTTTGGTCATGCACTGAAACAAACAGAAGAACTGCCTGAAAAAAAAAAAGCTTCTGTATGTGTGTGCAGGGGGGATTGATAATGTTTAATGCAGATCAGTTCATGTTGTATAGACACTCCCACAAGTACTCAAACTACCACTAATACCTTAAACTAGCAATTAATGCTATTCATGCTTACTGACCAGCTCCAGTTGTCATTTACTCATCCCATGAAAATTAAATCTGACTAGAAGTTTACTGAGAGCAAGCTTTACAGGGAGAGCAATGCAGAACAGAGAAGTTACTTTTGTAGCCTGTTCTGAGTCTGCTGCCTTGGGGCTGATACTCAACAGAAAACACTGAGCATTATGGCTCCTTTTTTTTTTTAAAAAAAAAAGGGGTATAAGTGCAGGTATCAAGTTACAGCTGGGAAAGTTTTTCCCTACACTTTCCCCTAAAATACCACTGCAAACCACCACTCCAGCTGAAGGCTTCATTTTAACTTCTGTAATACTGACAAGCCTTTGGGAACTAATCTTTCCTGGAAAATGAAGTCAATGCATCAAGTCAGCTGTTAACTTTGCAAAGGTGCTGTCTCAGATAAGGACTCGCATGAACAACATTTCACAGTTATTAGAACTAGGCCCTATAAAACTAGTTCAGAGTACTTCAAATATTCTTCGCTCCTCTTAACTAGGTAAATAGTATATAAAAGCAAGATTTTTTTATTAGCTTGAAGTATCATTTTATTCAACTGATAAGAAATATCATAATACATTATGCATCTGCCAGTTATAGTCCATTTTAGTTGGTTCCAAAACCTAAGCAGTAAATGGGAAGACAGTTTATCTAGTTAATCTGAAAAACAACATTTCACACAACCAGTACTGGAGCTGTCAACCGTATAGTAATTCCAGCATTAAGTTATGGCTTTGCAGAAAGTCATGAAGTTGAATTAGAACACATCAAGAGCCATTTTCCAAAGATTTATTGAAGTAGCGACAGGTTGCTCATACTGTGCTGGAAAAAGCAGTTTTATTGAATTCAGATACTTAAAAACAGTATTGCAGCACAAGATATTGCTATTTGTAAACTAGACTCCATTGTAAACTCTAATCCTTCAGGGAGAGTCAGTTTGCAAGATCTAAGACCTATTTCCTAGCATAATAATCTTGCGCTCATGGAAAAACTGCAGAAAGGCACTTGAAAGCTGTTTCTTCCTTTAAGACATGGACTTTTTAAAACCTTGCTGGTAAGAATTTCTCCTGCATTAAGTTTGCATCTTCACTTCAGCTTTACTCCAAGTCATCATGGTGCTGGGAAGTTTCATTAATAACCTGTTGAAAAGGAGAGATACTTGTGTTAAGTATCAAAACAGTTTAAGAGTTAGACTTGGAATTAGTAGCACAGAAGTGACCAGGTATCAGCTGTCACTTATGAGTTCTAGTTGGTTAATGGGGTGAAGAAATCATTTAAACTTTGACTTAATCTGAAAACAGTATCTTGCCTCTAGTTAGTATTTCTGGTTTAGTGCCACTTTTTCTCTGGTGGTGGAAGAAGTCTTTTCTGAGAATTGCTAATTCATCTGAACTTAAAATCCTCTCTAAACAGTAAACCGGCAGCTACATAAGTTTTTATTCTCGGATGAATTTTGTGATGGAAGCCCATTTGCTACATCTGCATGTAAAACCCTGCAGCTTGGACTGCCCCAGATGCTGTTCTCCTTGATACTTCCTACGACATACATGCTGCACTGACCACCAGCCCAAGTTACACCATTGCACAAAGTAGCCAGCTGTGCTAGGAATAAAGCCAGAAGCTGATACCAACCTGTCCATCTCTAGTTTCCACGGTCTTAATTAGAAGTGTCCTCTTTGAGTGAGTGTCAACCATTGGCTGAGACTCAATGTTGGTTTCTGCAGAAGAAAAATATATTACCAATAGTCTAGATGAAATGCCTCCTCAAAGAAATGAGGAATAACAGTTTAGGATGTGCTTTCAGAATCCCAGTCTAGTATAGTGGGAAGTCTTCTGCTCTTTGAATGAAAAGCTAATCTTCCCTATTTTCTTCTTATTCCTAAAGAATCTCAGCAGAAATCCCAAGCAATCACTTGCTATGTACTGGTATTTATAATGCCTGCATCCAGGAACAAAGTACCTCCTCCCATCCAAGGCTAAGCACAAACATTGTAGTTGTATGTAATAATATTCATACACAACTCCATTTATATCAGTTCAAACACTGGAGCTGAAAGAACTATCCAGGACTTTTGCTAAAGAAAAGGCTGCCAGCAATAAACATAGTAACGCAGCTTACCTCTCAGGTTCAAAGAGGCAAAGGTTGGAATAGGCATGTTAATCCTGAAGAAAAAAAATGAAGTCAGACATGGGTACAGAGTATCATCTAGAAATTACTGTTTAGAGAAGCATCTGCATGGGATTCTTACCTGCTCTCTTCTCCCTCCAGAAGTTTTCTGTAGGTGGCAATCTCAATATCAAGAGCCATCTTTACATTCAGCAGGTCCTGGTACTCACGAAGATGGCGAGCCATTTCTTCCTTCATGTTCTGAATCTCATCCTGCAGACGGCCAATAGTGTCTTGGTAGTTAGCAGCTTCAAGAGCAAAATTCTCCTCCATTTCACGCATCTGGCGCTCCAGGGATTCATTCTGGAAGAGAATAACAAGATAAGGCACTGCTGCAGTTCATCCACTCCTCCCTACCCTCAAGGCCTGGAAGATTTCAAGAAAAAAAGGGCAGTTGAATTACATTAATGTCCTTTCTGAAAATGCCCAGGCATGTCCTAAATGTGTCTCCTTATCCTCCCCTTGAAAAGTCAGGGTGTCATTCTACTGCTTGATCAAAGGTGTGCCACATTTGCTCTACCAGGTAGCAAAGCAAACCCTTACAGTAAGTCTAACACCTGCACTACAAGTCAGCATGCAGACAGTAGTCAGTGCGGGGATTTACAAGTATAGTTAAATCTATTTCAAGCCAGCATTTCAGGCAATCAGCTTCCAGCAACAGCAAGATCTGCACCTCTTCCCTACTACTGCCTCACGCTTTTCGTATAGCTTCAGCTGTACCTGACAGACAAGCGATAAACACTCTCAGCAAGCATTACATAAACAGTAAATATTATGGCAAGAGTATGAACTCATTTTGTATTGATACACTGAACTAGTCTGTCTTCAGGTGTAAACAATCTGACTAGTGAACTGTAGCCCATGCAGAAAAATGGAACCCACAGCATCTTTTTCAAGAAGTACCCGTGTGCTGTTGTCTTGCATGGGAGATCAGCTGCAGTCACATCTATCCATTGAGCTACAGCACAGCGCTTAAAGCTGCAGTGGGAAGAACATCCCGACAATTGCTGTCTTCTACTTACACTTCCTTTAAGGGCATCAACTTCGCAGGTGAGAGACTGAATCTGTCTGCGGTATTCATTAGCTTCTTGTTTGGCTTGACGCAGCGCATCGTTGTTCCTGTTAGCAGCTTCAGAGAGATCTGCAAACTGTGGAAATCCCCAGTTTGGTTAGCAAAATACTTCAACAGAAAGGGTTTAACAGACTATTTTTGGACACAATTTGGAGGCAGCTGAATCTATTTAAAGCCCTAATACCTGAAACACTTCAACATTAACATTACACATAAAACATCTTCCTATTCCTATAGGATTATTATGTCTCCCATCTTTTTACCCATTCATTATTTCTTTCTCCAGTATATCATCATCATCTGCCTCCAGCTACCAGAATAGAAATATAAGCCCTTTAGTTTAATGCTGTGTTTATGGCAAACATTGATTTTTCCAGCTCTTCACAGATCAGGAGTTTAAAGACTACCCTGTTCCATAAGCTGTGCTAGTGTCCAAAACAAATAGCAAAGCTGTTAGCTAAAGTTAATTTGAGTGCCTGCTGGATCTGAACAATCCAGCAATAGATTCTACTTACTTTGGACTTGTACCACTCTTCAGCTTCCTGAAGATTCTTAGCAGCAACGCTTTCATACTGTTGGCGAACATCACGCAGGGCAGCAGTAAGATCAGGCTTGGAAACATCCATATCAATCTGGATGTGCTGTTCCTGGAGTTGGGCCTGCAGTTCTCGGATTTCCTTAGAGAGAGGTGGACACAGTTAATATCTAACAATACACACAACATGCACAGGTTAGGACCCTGGGCCAGAACCAGGGAAGCATTTACTCACTCACTTGACCAACAGCTCACAATCACAGACCTCATTATTCATCTTACCTCATCATGAAGCTTCTTCAAGAAGACAATCTCTTCTTGCAGGGACTCAACTTTGCGCTCAAGATCAAGGCGTGCCAGCGAGGCATTGTCAACATCCTGATGAGAGAGAGAAGACCAATTAGCAATCTTCTGTCGTGGAATTTTCTATGGCAAGTTCAGTAGCACAGACTCTTCCTACATCCAAGTTTCTTGGCAAGACAACATGAAATCAAGACCTGTGGAAAATTTCCGTCTTTTTGCCAACTCCTACCCCAGCCTCAGAGACAATTATATGCACCTTTACCACAATTTTGGTAGCTAGACAGTATATGAAGATGTCCCCTTTGCTATGGTATTGCTAACCACAACCAAGAGCACACGGATCATGGTGGATGTAAACACTGCTCAAAGATATCACATACCTAGGTCACAAGTGAGTGCTAAGCTCTTTTAGCTTGACAACACTGAAAGCAAGTTAGCCTTTCAATTTTTAGGCTTCCACCTTTCCAGTGGGGCTTAAAAGTGTGCTCATACCTATGTGCCCACATACCTAGCAGGGAGCTTAACTTCTTGTTCATCTCCTATGGACTCCTCAGTGACCAACTGTATTGGCCCTTGGGTCCACAGACCACAGCTTGAAAACACTGCTAAAGCTAGAAAAATATATATAGGAACTGCAGGCCAGTACTACTGCAAGTAGTTCACCAGATCCCCCTGGAGAAAAAGAAGGTATGAGTACAAACACAAACTGAGTTAGTCATCATTGCCTACACCCTCAAGTTAACTGGCAGAGACTCCACCTTTTGCTGGACGGAGATAGTCTTAATCAACGGCAAAAATTCATTTAAGGCACAACAGAAAATAGGTTATAAATGTTACGTGGGAGCAGCTTTAATTTGTTCAAAACATAACTGAAGCCTAACCATTGATTGGTAACTTCTTACATTTTAAACATGGAAGTAAAACAATTTATTTGTAACGGGGAAGACTGATCCTTTCATACTGGCTGCATGCTTGTGCTCCTATGGTATTAGCCTAAGTATCAGGTTTTCACAGCCTGTTTTAAAGCCTTTCTGGATTTGTCCAGAGCATAAGCATTCTTTATCAGCAGTGCTCACTGTTATGGCACCTTTGAAAATTGAACTGTTTTCTTTAGACTACTAGAAAGCCATTCCTTGTATTATTGCTATTCAGGGTTTAAGTTCTTGCACCAGAAGAGTTCTCTGGTGTTCTTCCCCAGCAGAACGCCCCTTGATGTGTTATGAAGCAAATTCCCTACCAACTCCAGTTGTACACCCACAGTGCATCTTGGCTCTGTTTTCCAGTCCAGAGAAAAATTCTTAATTCATTTGTTCTCCTCCCAAAAAACTTGATCATTCCGGAAGGAAGCTAAGTGACTATGACCTAATATGTTTACATGATTAGACAGACTTCTAAAGACTTTCCAGAGGATCTTAAAATCTGAATACTGAAGACTGATTTTTTCCTGGACCTGAAAAACTACAGAATTTTTAGCAGCTTATAATAGAAAGCGTCTTAAGTTGAAGGCTCATTCAATATGCGATGTGCTTTACTACATTCATTTTCATTCAGTTGGATGCACTTCTGCACTCCCTATTTCCTAGATGGATAAGGCACCATGTAAATGACTAAGCTATTTATAGCCTGAGCAAGCAAGGTTTAAGTAGTGCACACAAGTAATTGAACTGTGCATTGATTTTATCCTAAGAGATTCTTTAATGCCAGCCACATAGGAGGGTTGAATATGCTTGCTGATTTCAGAAAGAGCTCTCATTAGCCAGGAGCGGACCCATTAGTCTTGCCATAGGGTCAGGTTCTTTTCCTTGCTGCTGGAGTAGTTGACAAAGCTGCAGTAACTTTCTCACTAATTACAATGCCTCTCTTGTTCTGAAAAGAATCACTGAACCTCTAGGTTTATTTTATGTAGAACACCCCACAGCATATGTGAAAACTCACTTGTCTTTTCTTTAAAAAACTTAAATTTTAATTCAGTACCTCTCCCTTAAACAGTCTAAAGTATGCAGCTTTTGCACATAGAAGTTAAAGTTCAAATAGTTGTTCACTTCCTTTTAAAATAGTGTACAAAATATAGCGTATAACTGCTTCAGCAAGGTAAGTTTGATGACATACCAGAACAGCAAAGCATCTCCCAAAGCATTCCAAATCTAAGCATATACACCCTTTGAGTGCCAGAGCATAATGGTTTACTAATCACTTTTTCCCCCTCCCCAATAAAAGCACAAGAGGATGTTTCAGGTTCAGCATTGTATGAACTGCATTTCACACGTTGGAACCACTTATACTGAAACATACTTAGTCTTCCAAATCTTCATGTTAATACTACTGTTTTGTGGCAAGTAAAAGTTAGGTGTTGCTCTGGTTCAAGTCATACTCACTGGCGTATACTATTTATATCATGAGTGGATTAGTGCTTCAACAGACTGATCTGTAGTTCTTACACATAAGCTACACCTTAAAAGTTGAACTGGCACAGCTCAACAGTTCAAGCTGCACTGCTGCCACAGACCAGCTGGAGGCTGAGCTTCTGAATGAGCCCTCACTGCAGCGCAGAGAAGTGGATAATGAATGTGGGATATGCACAAAGCCAAGCTCGCTTAAAAGCCTGGAGCCTTCACAAAGCTTAATCGGTTTGAGACAGAGGTAGAAGTGCCTTGAAGTGCACCAAATAAGTATGCAAGATTAAGTTAGCCTTAAGTCAAAGAATCTTTTGACTGAATCAATCTGATTAGATTAGATTCTCTAGAACAAAAAAGAGAAGTGGTTTTGCACTGAACTTCACACTAAATTGGCTTAGCACTAGTAATTGAGCAACTGTAGTTAAGGCAGAGCCTCATTTCTGAATTGTTTCAAACTTCAGTGCCCAGAAAGGTGGCAGACACTGAATTCCCAGGCCAAATGAGAATAGGTGTCTCAATCTCCACACTATCTCATTAAGACTCCTGGTCTCAGACTACAGTTATAGTGTAGTCAAAAGCTTTGCTCAGGGAAATACTGAAAATCAGATGGTGACTTCCTGAATGGTGAGATCTACCAACGCCTACAAAGAGCTCTGAGACTAAGTCAGTCAGTGCTGGAGATACTGGGCAGCCAGTTCCAGCTAGGAGGAGTGCTAGCAATGCAGCAGTTTTAGGGAAGATATCTTGTTTTAAGGCACTTTCCTAAATATCTTCTAGTCCAAATAAGGCTTAATCCAAGCCAAAAGCTGTTTTTGCACAATCAAAGCCTCCGCTCAGAACTTTTTGAACACTACACAGCTGGTTCTCTCTGCCACTTGGGTTTTAGATCATCTGGCCAACATTGTAGCTTCCTAACAGGAACTAAACTCTTGTGCAGCTTGTTTCTTACATTAAGATCTTAGTTTACATGGGATGCAACACCACATCCCTAACAGACATCAAAAGAACATGGACTTGACTGCTGTGAACTTACCCCAGGAACGAATTGCCTGTTTCCGATCAGCAAACACCACCGATATGAGAGGCTAAATTTGAAACAGTTTTCTGGTAGGGCACTAAGTGATGCGATTCACCAAAAGGGAGCTCTACCTTGTGCAAAACCTCAGCCACACACCCGTCGGACACTTTTCCCTCGAAATGTGCCCACAACATTACACACTGGGTAAGAATGCGGCCCCCTGCGCCCTCCCCTCCGACACAAAGGGGTCTATTATCCCAGTCTGCTGCCGCCACGCTCGCCGTAATGCCTCTATCTGCATTCCTCGGTGAATCCCATAGAAACCATTAATACCCTTCAGCCAAGCGAGCAGATGGCTGCTCCCTTTCGCTTTTATTGGCTCGGAAAGCGATTCCACATCGGAGCGCTTTTGTAACACCGGCTAGACTCGGATCAAGCCAGACAATGGCCTCCCCCCTCCCTTTTGGGGTCCCCTAAAGCCAACGGGGCGGCTCCGCGTGAGAACCGCGGCGGCTCCTTTGTGTGTGGCCGCGGCCCCCCGGCCCCTGCCCCCCTCCCACAGCCCGGGGCTCCCCGCACCGACCTGCCTGAAGGACTGCAGGGTGTTCTCCGCCTCCTCCCGCTGCAGCATCTCCTCCTGCAACCTGCAAGCGGCGAGACACGGTGAGGGGCTGCCCGGCGGGCCCTGCCCTGCCCTCCCCACCCCTCCCGCGTCCCCCTCAGGCCCCACTCACTTCTCCCTCAGCCTCATGATGTCGTCGGCCAGGTTGTCCCGCTCCACCTCCACCCGCGCCTTGTCGTTGGTGAGCTGGTCCACCTGCCGGCGCAGCTCCCGCATCTCCTCCTCGTACAGGTCGCCCAGGCGGGACGTGCCCTTGCCCTTGAGCTGCTCCAGCTCGGCCAGCAGGATCTTGTTCTGCTGCTCCAAGAAGCGCACCTTGTCGATGTAGTTGGCGAAGCGGTCGTTGAGCTCCTGCAGCTCCACCTTCTCGTTGGTGCGGTTCGCCTTGAACTCCGTGTTGATGGCGTCGGCCAGCGTGAAGTCCACGGCGTCGTGGAGCCGCATGGGGGGCATGCTGCTCCGCAGCCGCACCGAGGTGGCCTTGGTGGCGTACATGCCGCCGGGCGAGGCGGACACGAAGCGGGCGCTGCTGGGTCGCAGCGAGCTGCTCAGCGAGTACCGGCTGCTGCTGCTCGTCACGTAGCGGCTCGACGTGCTGGGCCGGCTGCCCCCGCCGAACATGCGGCGGTACGAGGAGTTCTTGCTGCTGATGCTCATGGTGGTAGCGGCTGCGGCGGCGAAGAAGCGGGCTTTGTAATCCGGCGGGGAGCTGATGCGAGGCGAGGCTCTGAGGAGAAGGGCGGCGGCCCCCGGCCGGGCCCCATCTTTTGAGGCGGCGCCGGGCCCGCCCCGAGCCGCCCGCCGCCAATGGCCGCGCCCGGCCGGCGGGGAGGGGACGGCACGGCCCGGGGGGGGGGGCGACGGGGCGCGGGGCTCCGGGCGGCACAAAGCGGGGCGGGGGGCGGCACCGGGGGCCCTGTGGCTGCCGAGGTGGGGCCTGTGGCCGCCCCGACCCTCCACGCCCCCTCTGGAGCCGGCGCAGTGATTTGGAGGGCGGGCAGGGAAAGCCCGAAGCCCGCGCTGGGGCTGAGGCTGGGGCTGGGGCTGGGGCTGTACACGTAGCGCTGAGTCTTTCTGAGAAACTGCTTTTTTTTTTTTTTTTTTTTTTTTTTTTTTTTTTCTCTTTCTTAGCTTTCTGGAAGACGGTAGTAAGGTTAGGGGAGAGTGATGCTAACTCCGCACAGAGGGCTGCCAGACGTCCAACACAGGCTGAAAAAATGAAATGTTTCCGTCTTCCTTTGTCACGAGCAGCCCCCTCAGCGCACACGGCGCTTCATGGTGTCCTCTTCACAGCACGTCATGGTGTCCCCCATCCACTCGGGTCTGGCCTTCTGTGGCCCCAGGCCGGGGCTGGTTTTAGTGTGGATGCCAGTACGATACTGAGATAGCTGCAAGCGGGATCTCGCTGTGCTTTTGGACACAATCCCTGTAATAACTAGCATAGCAGCAGGCTTGGTTTTAGCCAAGGCTTTTTAATAGGCTCTTGCTTTTAATTTCAGTAGGCAAACCATCAGAGTCCTCAGAAGGCACCTCTCTGAATGGTAACTATTCACTAGGCGTGATCCCCAAATAGCCTCACAGGCCAGGCAAAAATCCCGGTGTTTCCAGAGCAGCGGTGCTACCAAAGTGGGGCTGCCCAGCCGTAGAGAAGAGTGATGTTGGTAGTACGGGGCATAGCATGTGGCAGAGAAAAACTAGACCGAGTAGCAGTAAGAACACTCCCCAAGATCATTTTCAGCATGAATGCAGAAGTAATTTAAGGGAGATGATGGAAGACCCTATCATTTAGAGAGTATAAAACTTGACTGGCCAAAGCATGAGGCATGTTCTCTAGGGAGCAATCCTGCAGTGACACATCTCATAAGTGACACATTTTTCCTCTTTGCTATAGGAAGTGACTGATACAGTGTAGAGATACTATCTGTAATGTATTCCTTCAGCACTTATGGGATGCAAAACTACCAGTGATTTTTAATTCCTTTCAACTCGCAGTCCTGCAGAAGCAAGTATCTGCACTGGAAATTCTGATAAACCTGAACACGAGCAGTGGGCAGATGGTAAGGTCATTTTCATACCCCAATTCACAGTGAAGATAGATATTCTGCTTCAGGTATTGTACCTTACGAGGAAGAATTGAAGCCCATATATTTTATTAATTTGTTTTGTTTTGTTTTGTTTTGTGTGTGTGTGCGTGCTTTAGTTTGATGGCAACAAGAAGAATAGGAATGCAGTTTGTGTCTAAATGTCAGTAATTCCCTTCGTCGTGCACGGAAGCTTAGTAGCAACAATGAAGCTGACAAGGTTGAGCTACTGAAGTGCTTGCAGCATGAGTCCTAGCCTACAGCCTGCTTCATTCATGCCCTGAATAGGAGGCAGGGGCCTCTCAGCCTTCCTGAGGCTGGCTGGCTCTTCGGTCCTCTGACAGTGCTTTGTTCAAGCCATCAAGTTTGAGCTATAAGGCTCTGTGAGTCCTGGCACAAAAGTACACACTTCTTATATGAGCAGGCAAAAAGTAAAGCGGCACATAGCATACAGCCTCGCAGAGTAAAGATGCTTTACTCAGCAGCACCAATAGTTGTAACAGATTGTTAGTTTTTGAAAGGTGCGCCATGCTCAATCTGCTTCTCTTAATACACCACAACTTGTTTCTACTCCACAAAACCTTTTATGGCACACACATGCAACTGTCATCCTTCATTCAGAAAATGCTTTGCCCCTAAAATTCAGGGAAGTGTTTGTTCTGGTAAATAAATACGACCTCCTTCCCCCTTGTTTCAAATGTAATCTCCGTATGTTTATGCCAATGCTACCATATGTACTCTTGGCTACCTGCCTCATTGCTGTTTCTCACTGTGAAATTTTCCTAAAAATGTTAGGATATTGTCAGTTTTCAGACTTACAATAAACTCAAAAGTGCCTTTTGCTGGTTGGCATTTAACACAGGTGCAGAAATGGAGGAAGCTCCAAGTTTCTGGTAAGGCTGTGATAAACATAACCTATACTTGCAACCCAAACCCAAAGGGGAACAAAAACTGGACTCTTGAGATGCAGAAAGATATCCAGAGTACTTGGCATCAAATGTATCTCAGCATAGCTGAAAAAAATCGTGTAGAGTGTACTTGTTTTAACTGAAGTCAAACCACAGTAATCAGCCTAATTTTAAGGAAAATGCCATGGGACTCTCAGAGACCCTGGCTGGTCAGGATCTTGACCATTTACACGAAGGATACACAGCTAACAGCATCACTAAACACCACGTCAGGGATTATTCATAGACTGGTCTATTAGTGAAGAAGGATCAGCCGCCTTGTTCACTGCGTTGCCTTCCTTTGCAATTCAGTACTCAGGCCAGCTGCTGTTCAGCCTGCTGCCACTTACCTCTACAGAGGTAGATCAGAAGAAAGCCAATGGCACTCTGAAAAGGAAATTCATGTTTTTCTTGTGAGCCTTTTGGTTCATGCTGCTCCATTTGTTTTTGGCCTTTTTTATTTTTATTTATTTTTGGCCAGAGAATTGATTGGTTCTCAGCCAAGAATGGAATACAGAATCAGTGCCTATAAGTGTAGCAAAAAAATATTTGATTGTTGCTTAACTTTCATTAACAGGGAAAAAGGGTATGCATAGGGAGAGAGTGCAGATGCCTACACTACTTTTCACTGAAAATCTGTTACACTAAGAATGAAAAATCCTTTGTAACAGTCAGAACTTCTCTGACAAGTAGGTGTTGGTCTGAAAACATCACTGAAAATAATGAAATTCACATTATTTTAATTTGTTATTTGATTTAAACAGCAAGAAACTAGAGAAATATTGTCCAAATATTGAATGTGCTTTCCTATTATTATAAACCTGGACTAAACAGATTTGACTCATTTCATTAATTAGATTTCTGCACTTTTAGTGAAGATTCTGCTTTACAATATGAAATGCTCTCTTTTTTTTTTTTTTTTTTCCAGGAAGTATATAATGACCCTTAAATGTAAAATATCCACCAAAAATATCCTGCTATGCAAATGCAATCACTTTGTCTCTCAGTTCCATAAAGCATCCTTAAATCCTTTTGGGAGCAACTGGGCTACAGAGGCATTCCTTCCCTCTTCCCCTGGTCCTATGAATATTGAACATGCTCCATGGAAGAGGGGCTCACTACAACAGGAGGACATGAAAGAGTGTTAATGTCCTGCAGCAACTGAATAGGGAATCTCCATAATATTCAGACACAGCAAGTGAGTGAATGCTGCAACTTCTCGTGAAAAAGAGCACTTCATCCTTCAGCTGTGGTTTGAGAAGACTCAGGCTTCTTTGGTTTTGAGAGCAGAAAAGTCTTAGGTTCCCATTAAAAAAAAAAAAAAAGTAAATGCTGGTGGTAAATCAGCTGAGGCTGTCCCTCACTCTGACTGGAGGCTGAGTGTGACAGGGGTCCCCCAAGAAAGGCCAGTACTCACTGTAGCCTTGGTTCAGCATTTGGACAAGCTAGCTGAAGGCAACCCCTCTGAGCCCAGAGAGAAGTCGTCTGTTTCTGAACCCAGAGATTGCTTCTCCCTACACACTGCCAGAGAGCAGCTGATTTTGTTTTTTGGAACACCATGAGGCTAACACATAAGTGTTGGGGCATTTAAGTCTCCCTTTCTGAGTGACCTCCTTGACAAATTAAGGTCTGAAAAAATACATCGATTTTTTTTTAATGAAATTTATTTTTAAAGTTGTATTGCCTATGGTAGTTGCCATTGTTACAAAACATACCAAATGTCTGTGAGTAGCTACTGATTTTTTCAAGAAAATGACTAGGTTATATACTCAAAACTAACCACGTCTCTCTGCAATATTATATTTTAATGTAAAATGAACTATATGAAACTGGTAAGTCTTTCATCACTAGGGAAGTGTTCTGAGCATGACTCATGCCACCCAGTTGTATGATGTTATTATTGCTGTGCATAAAGTTCCCTCTACTATGGTTTCTAGTTGCCAGAACAGGGTATTTTCTGTATCCTTTTGTCCCTCTTTTACCAAATCAGGTAGGCATTTTCAAAGCCAGTATGGCCCTCTGCCTGAGGCCCGTGTTGTCTCAAACAGCATGCACAATTCCAGCAACGTAGTGGAGAGAAATTGAAGTTTTTCAGCTCTTCCATAGGTCTAGCGATTACTGTAATCCGTCCCTTAAAAAATAAGAAAAAAAAAAAAAAAAAAGACAACCTGTATACTCTGAATCACTGCATTTAACAGCAACAGCACTAGCTGATGACTCTCAACAGTATCTTTAGCAATGACTGGGATGTAAAGGCCAAGAATTTCCAAACTGACAAGAGGCATGGCATGCTTTGAGGTTTGATGCTCAGCCTGAAACTCTTTAGGCAGAACTAATTTCCAGACCATGCCAAGTGCCTCAGTCTTAATTTGGGTGTTCAAACCTAGGTAATTTGAAATTTCAGCTGTTTGAGTTCCTTATTTCATGAAGCTTGCATTTTGCCAAAGACAAACCAGGCAAAACTCATTCAGAGGGCAAAAGAACAAGAGAAGTGCATGAGGATCTTGAATATAAATGAGAGTGTTAATGCTCTTAATTTGACCCAATCATCTTTTAAATTCTTGAAAGTCTTTTTACTTAGAGAAACTGTTTTTTTGTAAGAGATTTATTGTGGTAGGAATAAGAAAATGGGTGTTTGGATGCTCATGTAGATGTGCATACAGAAGAAAACAAGGCACACAACGGAGAAATGATGGCAGTGAAAAGGGCGACAGAAACCACAGATTGAGGAAGACATCAGATTTAATGAACATGGTATAATCAGAGTCCACGTCTTCACATTTTTGAGAGAGGAAAAGGTACCACATTCAGTAGTAGAAAGATGTCAATACTCAAATCACAGGGACTGAGTGGAAAAAGAAGGAGCAGATGAATGCTGCACTGAGTTAAATTACAGCATAGCAAGATGGGGAAAATGGAGGCAAGAGAAGATGTAGGACATGAAGTGTTTTTTAGCTGAAAGGGATTACCCCATAATCCTACACTGAAAAAGAAAAAAAAAAAACAACAACAACCAACCAACCAAACCAACAAACAAAAAAAAATTAAATAAATACTTGGGCATGTGTTGAATACTTAAACAGATGATGTACAGGAACATAGAAAAGAAAGGCTTGAGGAGAAAAAATGAATTTCACCTTATGCTTCCAGAGCTTGAAGAAACATTAAATCATCCAGGAGAAAGTACAGGAAAGACAGAGATTAATTATTGTTGCTTCTTCTTTATGGTTCACTCTTGCAGACTGATACAAAACTGGAGGAGCTAGCGACTGCTGACAAGAAAAACAGTGTTTTGCTGAAGGCCGACTCTGTCAGTGTCGTGTTCCCCCTGACCCCTCTCCATGCTTACTAATGTGTCTTCTGGACTCAGATTCTTTGATCCAGTGGAACTACCATCCTATGGTGCAAAGCTTGCCTAGCTCATCACAAATGAACGGAGGAAGGAATGGGGAGAAATTTTTTCAGCACTGTTCACATCTCACCCTGATATTGGAACTTGTTCACGTAGCTTTAGTTATAGCTGTGCTTCTTGTTTTCAGTGAGTCTCACAAATGGGATAAAAGACTTGTAAATATTTGTTTGAATATGATTTTTCTGGAATACCTTCTTTCAATATCAAAGCAAACAATTTCACGGTGCCTTTTGATGACTAAATAGTCCTCTTTTTTTTTTTTTTTTTTTTTTTTTTTTTTTTTCCTATGGAACTACTCAAGGATCACAATGGACACTTTATAAAGCCTTTTTAACTTAAGTAAAGGATTTTACTTTATAGTCAGTTCAAGCTTTCAGTAGAGCATTTGTAAAATGCTTTTTCTTTCTGTCCTTTGCCACTCTGTTGACTTCGCTGCCTTGTCTTTGCTATCAAGAACAGTACTCAGTTGTTATCCCTGCATTCAGCTGTTGGCACAGGTAGAAGTCAACAGCATGGATGAACATTCATTCGTCACATTACAATAGGAAAACATAAATACAAATTTGTCTGGGATTGCTGTTTTAAAATTTGAGATTGCAATCCTTTTCAAACTCGAGTCATCCATCCATTCATCCATCCATTCTCTCTGTTGGAAAAAGCTAAAAGAAGTGATTCTAGTAGGCCATTAATGAACCCTGTCAGTTACACATTTACTACTTCTTTTTGGCCAAGGTTTTTCAAAGCAAACTGCTTAAAGGGCTCCTCTAGCCAAAAAACAATTAAATCTGGGGAGTGATTTCATTCTTTTCTCTCCCCCAGTTCCATCACTTACACAAAGCATAAATAGCCTAATGTTTTCTTGCCATGATATACCAGGAAATGATGATGTTCTTTTTGAGGAAGGGGCAGGACACAGCAATGGAATTATTAATTACGTGCTGCAATTGTTCAATTCTTCCTCTGAGATGCCCAGGACAAGCAGAAAAGTACTAGCTGAGGGCCAAGTTTTTACTGGATTCCTCAGTTCAAGCTCTTGTGCCAAATCCTTGGTTCCAATGAGTCTCATAAACTGACTGTACATTGTGTTAGCCACTCTGGGATTAGTTAGCTTCTTACAAAGGGAAGAGGACGTGGCTTGCACACCCCAAAGCTGAGAAGACCGACTTTCTACATGCCTGCTCTATGCTTAATCTCCAAGCATGAATATGCTCTGTCCAGATGGGGTTGACGAGGGAAGATGATCCAGATTTAAGATGGTAGTATGCAAAAATAAAAAAATAAAAATTTAACTACAGGGACTGGAGTAGAAAAAGTATTAAATACATATAAAGCAGATGGTGTATATGGTTGGAGAAGGAAAAGGGAAAGTATCTAGAAGAGTGGAGAGTCCTTATTTTTCAGGTGGAAAGGTGTCCTGCTTTCCATTACAAACATGGACTCACAATATACCTGAAATTTTCCTTGATAATTTGGCTCTTGCTTATGGTCATTGTGTAGGAAAGAGTTAATGCCTGTGTGGAATGACTGGAGGAAGGACATAGAAACTGTTTAGGAGCTTTGTAGATGCTTTATTGGTGTTGACTCTCAAACTTTTCCAGTGTTTGTGGCTCCTTATCTGACGTGAAATATGCATTTCCCATAAGCTCCACAACATGGAGGTTACCAAGCCCACAACCTAAGGCCAAAGCACAGCAGGATGAAATAACTTCCTGCATAATGAAGGAGCCTTCTAGGTAATGAAACAACATGCAGGCCAGATCGTTCAAAGACAGAGGACTGGATTACTGTGAATATGGTAATAACGCTGTAGTCCAACAGATGTATTCCTAAAATCATCAACTTCTATAGTATCAAGAGAAGTCTAGAGATATATTCTGTAAATGAATTATCTCAAGGACATAGTACTATTGTACTATAATATTTGTGGTGCCTGGACTGGTACTGACAATGGGATGTATGCATAATGGAGGTTAATTAATGACTTGTGTTTAACTCCATTTTCTGATTTTTGCACAACTATGCTCTATAGCATAGGAGATGAGTGCTATATGTGACTTGGCACTGTTTCTGCAATGAAGTCATCCTCAGGGACTTTGGCTGCTGTGCAGGGTCCCTGATAGACAATTCCAACAATATCCCATTGTATTTCTCTTATGAATTATGTGAAACATTTGCTGGAGTCAGCCAAATCCCTACAGATGAATATTGACACTGCCAGTCTGTACTGGCATATGTCTTGTGCAAGAAGACTTCCCTTCTTCAGAAAGAACTATTTTAGACTTTCTTAACCCATTTAGGTTAGGTTTATTTGTGCTGCTGTCTCTAGGCTGTCTCAGCAAAATTAATGTTTTAAATTCATAGCACTTTTTCTAAAAAAGGTTTGTTTCAACTTTAGGAAGACCCATTCTTACCTCAGGCAATACTTAATTGGGAAAAAGGATCCAAACAAACCTAGCAGCCAAAAGTGACACCTTTCTGTTTTAGTTGGAAAAATTTACAAGGTTTTACAGGATTTTAAATTAATCCTCAATTCCATTTTACCTTTACACAATCTCACAACTTCTTCAAACCTGTGCTTTTCTATAGACCATTTTCTAAGAGACTTTCTGTCCCAGCTGCTAAGGTTAAGTGTATTGGTATGCTTGACAGACACCTGTAGAAACAAACGTAGTAAAAAAAAAAAAAAAAAAAAAAAAAAAAAAAGAGAGAGAGAATATTTACACTGCAGTCACTCCTATAATTGCAACTTTAAGTGATATACCAAATGGCCTTAAACTAGTTTTGAAGTAACTCATTTGCGAAGTGCCAGTAATGTAACCAAGGTGGAAAAGACTTCAGTGCTGCAGAGGCATCATGTGCTCAACTTCTTGGGCAGGTTTGGTAGTCCTCAGTGCGTGCATTTGTGGTTTCAAGATAGCTCAGTAAGTCTGCAGTTACAGCTCTGCTGTGGCTGCATTTAAGATTTGCTTCCTCTCTGGAGGAAACACCCTACTACTGAAATCCTACCACCATGGTGACCAGCGTAAGGCATCTCATTTCCTGTGCCAGCTATAGGCGTACTCAAAGATTAAAATCATCACGTGGGGCTGAATGAAAAAACAAAGTTTGGGCAGGGGAAGAACTTTTTTAAAAAAGACAAGCCTGTGGTATACAAAAGCTTTAGGTGATACTAGATGGGTTTGTGACCAAAGGCACGATCAATGCCAGTGTATAGATAGCTACAAGTTCTTCTCAGTTTGTCATTCTGTATACTATGCACACCATATGGGGATGCTGGAGATTAAAACTCCTGCCTTAAGCAAAAAGGTAAGAAGCACATCCAGGCTTGCCATCTGCACTCATCTGTCTCTTCTCCTTATCCCCCCTCCTCTGAGAGAGCTAGAACGTGTTACCATCTCCTCCTGCTCTGCAAGGGAGCTGGGATCTCCCACGCCATCAGCATGTCCTGAGGGAGTAGCTTGAACGGATCTGCCCTGCATCTGCTGCCACCAGTTTCCTGTGACCCTTCAAGATCTGACTCAAAGCAAATTCACTGCAACAGAAATCTTTTGGCTGACTGCAGCAGGACTTGTAGAGCTCAGATTCTGTTTTGTTCAGTCCAGCAAAGATTTTATACAGAGATATATATTGCTTACAAGACTTCTTTTGTTTTTGTTTTTGTTTTTTTTTTAATCCTTTATTTTTGGCCAGGTGTTGGAACGTGTAAGTACAACAAGAAAGTCAACAACACTATGTTGACATAATGCCTCTCATCCAGCCAGGGTTACCACTGCAGGCCAAACATAACAAACAGGCCAGATTTGTTTATATTTATTTCAACCAGGAAGGTAATGAATTAATTAGAGAAGCAATGTCTTTTTTATTCCTTATTCCCTACAGAGTACATGCATAACTCCAGAACCTGAAAATAAAATGTTGAAATGAGATTAATATGTCTGAAAATAGAAAGGCTATAAATACTTGTGTTTGATGGCTCTTCAGATAATTTCAGTTATATACATTTTCCCTGTATAGAGTGCTTAGAAACGGGTTGGGAGAGGCTAACAAACCTAGCCTGATGTGGGTTTCACTTCTAGTCTTGCAGATGTGTAGGATTATAGATGAAAATCGTAGGCTTCAGTGGACATACTGGCACAGCCCAGCACGGTTCCTGGAAATGCCATGTTGGTGGCTGAAAGCTAACTTTACTGAGCAACGCTTCATCAGAAACCAAGTCTGATAAAGTCCCTCATGAAACATTACATCTAGTACAGCTCAATTTTGATAAACTGCAAAAGGTTTTCAGTATTAGTAACATACTGGGCCAATGGTTATGGAAACAATAATTTATGCTAGACATTCTCAGTGAACTTTTTCAATCAGTGATGGCATCGCAAGAGTATGACATGCCTAGCATTCCTTCCTAGCCACTGTGATTTCTGACCCAGAACTTGAGCTTCTCTTCTAGACAGCTGAGATGTCTGTATAATTTTTCTGATCTTCATTTAGGTATTTAGTAGGTTATACTAGACTTTTGGACACAAGAGATCTTGTTTGTCATTCAATCACCAACAATATTTGCTTTTACTGCAGCCTTAGTGCACTTTTAAACACTTGGCATGTCAGCAGAGAGAGATTTTTCTTGTTCTCTTTCCTTTTTTGCATATAGAGGAAATGCTCACAAACACTTCAAAGTACAGATCTACTAGCTTCCACTATGTGGCTTTACAGTGAGGGATTACATTCAAAGGAAACTTGAAGCAATTGATACTGCTACGGCACTGTGGCATCAATAAAACCCTGTGACATGCACTGCAGACTGGTGACCTTCTGCTCACAGATGGGTGCAGATGGACGCCTTGGTGGCCTGTTAGTCACTGCTCCCTGCAGATGGGATGGCAGGGAGAAACTGCAGGAGAAGACTTGAAAACTGCAGAAGGCCTAAGGTGCCTATGAAATGTTGTGTGGGGGGTTGTTTCATGTATTTGTTGCTGGTGTGAACCATAAAAATACAACAGTGGAAATCCTTGCTTTTTTCTTTGAGCACAAGAGCATGCATGGCCCTGTCACAGTTTGTCATTTTAACTTCCAGTTGTTGATACAGTGAAACACAGAATCCTAAAGCGGTGTTTTTTGCATGTTTCTGTGATGTTATTTTGCAGCATTGGTAATTGTAACAGTTTTAACACTCTGAAAGCATTGCAAGAGGAGAAAATATTGCAGTGGTTTCCCTTGCATGTTCCTCTTACCACATGCATCTATTTCACTGGATGTGTTTACTGGTTACCAGGACAACAGTTTCAGATCTAGCACGATTACCTATATCATACCAGTCATCAGAGATGTGGGCAAACTTCGGAAACTTCTGAACTGAGGAAATGCTGCCAGTTGCTAGGAGGCAGGAGTTTTCCAAAGCTGTCTCAATGAAAATGCTGGTATCATATGCTGATGTCTTGGCTTCAAAAATGCCATTAAATGATCAGTTTGCTAAACTTATATTTTACTATAAATATATGTCAGTCAAGAAAATAGATGCTTTGTCAATGCATTATCATAGTTCTATGGATGTGTTCATTTAGAATAAACTAGTTTTTCTTTATAAAAGGCTAGCATTTCTTATTTTAAGCCAGGTATATTGTTGAGGCATAACTGATATACGAAACAGTAAAAACCTGTGTCCAAATAACATTAAGAGTTCAAAGCTGCAGAATCTGAAATCCCTTATCAGAAAGTCAAAATCAGAAGGGTCATAGAACAAACTGCTTCCCTTGAAGTCTTAAGGAGCTGTACAAATACCTTTACTGAGAGTGGAACAGGGCCTGAAGGCAGATATTGGACTCGAGCTCTTGTTATTAATCTCCTCTGTTAATCAAATCAAATGTTGTTTGAGATTTACAGGAATCCTAACCATCCTATATGCACAAAGCGAAGAAAGAGTTGTCACAATACCCAAATTTCAGTAAGTCAGAGAGATTCAGCTCGGAAATTTAGCGCAGACTGTGGCTGCTGCCAGGCCACAAGACCAAGAGAGAGCAACCATTTAGCCTGCCTGGTAGCAGTGGCAACATGTGTTACCAAGATTTTTCTAACTTAACCATGAACAAAAAAACTTATAGTTATTTTTATGCTGTCTTTACATTTATAAAGGAAGTTTGCTAGAAGTAACTGTTTCCAGAGTCTCTGGTTTGGTTTTGGTCCTTTTCATAGCTGTCAATTAATAAGGAGAACCAGGTTAGGGCAGATGACATTATACAGAATTCTAAAACTGATTACTGGCAGTTGTTTAAAAATGAGCACAAGGGAAATTTTGGTGTTTCCTATTCTTTGCAAAGTTAAGGTAATGAAATTCAGCCTAGTTTATTAATTTCTTTGTTGCCAGAGTGGAGGCTTGTTATCAGATTCTATGGTTTACTACACAGAGGATGCCTGGTAGAGGAGGTAGGTGGAGAACTTCCCCTGAGCACGGAATGTTCTACTGTCACCAGTATGGGAAAAATGCATCTGCTACTTTCTCCACTTGACTCTACCTTTGCCATGTGAATGGCAAGAATACTTTGGAAACAGGGAAAGAAGAGGGAAAAATGGGGCTCAACAATGTCTTCCCTTCTGATATAAGGAAATATTGTTCCTCTGTAGCTTTAATTGCTCCAGATACTGGGCAGCTCCAAATAAATGAACTGCTTGTGACTGCCTAAAGCCCTCATTACAATATTTAGCTTTGCTGTGATGTATATAGATTGTTGAACTAGTAACACAAGGAGCTAAAATTCATTAATGGGCTTTACTAATTTCAGTAGTCTAAAAGTCTCATTTTTCTTTACCTTTACCTTGTATCTTGTATTTTGACAGGCTCCTACTGAATTTTATCTTCTTAGCTGAGAACAATCTTGTTCATCACAGCCATCATCATCATCCCGAATCCTTTTCTTCAGTCTTCCTCATCTCCTTTGTCTGACAACGGTTTTCTCCAGCCAGAATATTCCCTGTTCTGTTAAGCCACGTGATTCAGCCGCCTTTCTCAGTTCTTCACCCACTGTCTGTGCAAGCTACCTGTCTTGCCACTTCTTGTAACGTGCGCTGCTCTCCTCTTTGGTGCCTCAGCTGCTACACTTCCTTTCAGAAATTGTCAAAATAGACCTCAGGCTTCTTTTCTTAGTCACATGCTTACTTCCATGGCTAGCAAATAAATCAACAGCCCCAGGCTCTGATGATGAAAATCCACAGGGAATGACAGAACTGTTTCAAAATAATAATAATAATAATAATAATAATAATAATAATAATAATAATAATAATAATGCTGGGAGGATTAATATTCTTACTTTGAATTGTGTTTCTATTGTTTTCCACAGCCAATGAGTCCCATACTCTGGATAAGTATGTTGAAAGACAGCAGATCTCTTTCTGGTTCACCCTCCACTTTCAGCAGAAGACAAGAGATAGGAGTTACTATGACAGGCTGCATGAGACAGCTGCTAAGGAAAAATAAACACTCCTGAAATCCACCTTATTTTTGGCAGGTTTCTAGAAGGCTCCACAAAAATATAATTAACTTAAGAAATTATTAGAGAAACATTTTCAGATTTTTTTTTTTTTCATGTTTCATCTTCACTTTAGAATCTAAATCTTCAAACTTTGGCATAGGCAAATATCTTTATTTGTGTGAAGTAGGTAACCCACATTGTACTGTGCAGTATATTTACTCTTTGGGTTTTGTAGGTATCTGTAAATGCGTCTGTCTGACATTTCTTGTTACAAACTAACTGCTTTTCAGGGGCAACTATGTCTTTGAGTCATCTCTTCCTTTTTAATTTAGAGAAAGCAATTTCATAGCGTTAAGACAAATCAGGAGAGTTTCATCAGCTATTTCCTTCCTTCCTGTTCCACCAGCAGCACAGGCTTTGAAACGGCTTTTCAAACCATCCCTGCAGACTAAAATCACTCCTGCAAAAATAAGACAAACGCTTAGGCCAGCAGAATTGCCACATGCCATTAGCATCAGCTGCCCAGCCGGACAGCACACCAGCACCATGCCCAGCGGGCAGACACAGCCCTTTCGGGGGGCCTTTTTCCCTTCTCTCCCCATGCCCGGCCCGCACAGTTTGGGAAGCGGCCTCCTGGGTTCCTGCTGACAGGCTGGGTTTTGGGGAGACGGTGAGAGCCCTGCCTCCTTCGCGAGGCACAAGCCACCCTCATCAATTTCTGCCCCCAGCCTGCCTTTTGCTGATTTCACCCACACGACCGGCCTCCCCACACAGGCGAGGGACTGGCCATGCTGGCAGGTGGCTTCCCCCACGGGGCTCCAGCCCGTTTGGGGGTTTAACGAGCAATTAGCAGCGCCGCACGAAGCCGGCAGCCCCTCAGCGAGCGGAGTGGGAACGAAAGAGCGGCGGAACGGGCGGGCGGCGCTCGGGGAGGCGGCCGGCGGGGCCGGGCCGTGCGCTGCGGGATGGCGGCGCTGCGGGTGCTGGAGCTGTACAGCGGCATCGGGGGCATGCACCAGGCCCTGAGAGGTACCCGCCGCCGCCAGCGCCTTCCTCGGGGCCCCCCTTCCCTTTCCCCCGCGAGGGCGCCATCTTCTCCCTGCGCCCCCGGCCCCCGGGGGACCGCGGAGGGCGCCATCTTCTCGACGGGGCGGGCTAAGATGGCCCCTCTGCCCCAGCCGATGGGGGTGCCCCTGCCCTGCCGTCTTGCACAAGCACCGTGGGGAAGGAGGGGATGGAGAAAGCTCTAAGTGGAGGCATGGCCTGTCCCCTCACCCCCCAGCCTCCAGACTGGCAGGAAAGTGGTGGGGAGCCGGGGAGGGGGCTGTGCCCGTGAGGTGGCCGTGGGGGCGAGTTGTAAGGGGCGGTGGCAGCTGGGTTTTGGCTAGTGAGGTGTTGGTGTCAGTGGTCCACGGCAATGAAGCTGGTGAAGGGCGTGGAGCACAAGTCCTGTGAGGAGCGGCTGAGGGAACTGGGGTTGTTTAGTCTGAAGAGGAGGCTCAGGGGAGACCATACTGCTCTCTACAACTACCTGAAGGGAATGTGTGGGGAGCTGGGGGTCAGCCTCTTCTCACAGACAACTAGCGACAGGACTAGAGGGAATGGCCTCAAGTTGTGCCAGGGGAGGTTCAGGTTGGAAATGAGGAGACATTTCTTCTCAGAAAGAGCAGTCAGGCCTTGGGTCGGGTTGCCCAGGAAGGTGGTGGAGTCACCATCCCTGGGGGTGTTCAAGGAGTTTTGGACGTGGTGCTTAGGGGCATGGTTTAGTGGGTGATAGTGGTGGTAGGGGATGGTTGGACCAGATGATCCTGAAGGCCTTCGCCAACCTTTATGAATCTAAACTGGGCAGTGCCTCAAAGTGGTTGTGGCCCGCTGGGTAGCACCATGCACCCGGGGTGGAGGTGAGGGATCTGTGGTCCTGCCTCAGCCCAGGTAGCTGCTCTCAGGAAAGCCCTGACTTTGCACACATTAATATGTGCTCTGTCACCTGCTGGCATTCCCCTGCTGCAAATGGGATCAGGGTCACACAGGCGCACAGGCAGACTAGCCAGATTATCCCATAGGCATGCAGGTAGACTCAGCGTTTTCATCTTTCAGTACAGAATCACAGAATCATCTAGGTTGGAAGAGACTTCCAAGATCACCTAGTCCAACCTCTGACCTAACACTAACAAGTCCTCCACTAAACCATATCACTGTCTCACGTAGTTTGATGAATAGCTGATATTTTCTAAACATGAAACCAAGTATAGAACGTGAGCTGATATTGTGAGTTCATGCTAGATCATGTGCCTGGGTGAGTTTTTGATCTGGTGTCGGGAACACTGTAGAAGAATTTTATTTATTTTAAATTGTAAAAGCCACCGCCTGGGTGACTTTCACCAAGTCCCATAGACTCTTTGTGACTTGGCTTCCCCAAATAAAAAAATTGAGCTAGGATTATTGAGCTCCTTTGTAAAAAACCCTGGGCTTTGTTACTGTGCTCAGTCCAGGTGTCAACACAAATCTATATCATTTACAATAATCATGATAATAATTTTAATTACAACTGCAATCCTACAAATACTAAACCTTTCATAATTATTAACAGCCCTTCTGTTACTCTGTACAGCAGAGAGCATTTTCCTAAAAACATCAGGTGAAAACTCACTTTATCTTGTTCTTCCTGTGAACTGTGTAATACTAAAAGATTATGCTTAGTGTGGAGTCACTTAGCATCATTCATTCACTTAAACCATTGTCAGTGAGGCATTTTTCTAATGTATAATTTTTGCTTGAATGTTTATGTATGTTTTGTATATGTATAATATGTAAAAATACATTGTATACCAACATAGGTACCCTCCTTGTTATTGTAAATAATCCTAACCACCTGTTGAAGTAATGCATGTTCCTTATTTCCAAACACATGTGTTAAGAGCAAAATATATCTGGGTACGGAGCTGTAGATTTTGGAGGCTTTGTGGAATCAAGGGAGAGTATGGTGGTAACGATAACACTTTTCTTGTAGTCTTGTTCCTTAAAGTGGTGGGGAACTATGTGTGTTAAAGACACGTAGGGAGGGTTTGCAGGGGGGTGGAATTAAATGACTTTAAGGTCCCTTCCCACCCAAACCATTCTGCGACTCTAGACAGTTTCCATATTTCCGTAGAAAGTGGACAGATACCTGAAACTTGTCATGTGTTGGTTGTTGTATGTATGTAAAAATATTTACTGAATGCCACCTGGCTCTGTTCTTAACACAATAATAGGCGCTTGCGAATGTTCAGCTGTGTTCTGCAGTAATTAACGCATTGTAATGCCAGATGTGATATCCTGTAGCCATCCATCTCCAACTAGGAAAACACCGTTTGCAACACAACAAAATACTTAGGGAATGGGGATACTGGAAATGCAGCCTTAGAAGATTATCAGAATACTTGTAAACTTGTATCCAAAAGATACACTGATTGAATGATGCCACAGGGGACTGCACATACCCAGGCTTGGAAATGTATGTATCATTTATATCTTGTGTAGTTTGGAGAGTAAAAGAATTAACCAAAGCCTTTGTATAGCTTCCCAGAAGGGTAAATTTATTTCCAATAGGATGAGAATCTTATTTCAAGTCTAGTGAAAACTAACAGGCAACTGAATAAAAGGGTATATATAATTTGCACTGAATTATATATTGAATGGCAGGCCATTATATAAAACTGGTTTTGATGAGTTGAATTGCATGCAGGAATACTGATACAGTCAGGCGTTTTGATCTCTTCTGCTGTTTTTTCTTTTCAAGTCTTTCAGACATCTGGATTCAATTTTCTTAGTTTATAGAGGAAGAAAGTAAAGTCAAGAGGATTTAAGTGTTTGCTTTTATGTGGAAATCAAACAGAAAAGTGAATGTTCCTTTAAAAGTACTTTTTGTATTATAATAATAGGATTTCTTATATGTTTTAGGCCTATATGTGTATCTGAAACCATGCTATTTGAAGATGTCTCTGGTACAACTTTTTGGATGTCATTTAGAAGGCTTTTTTTTTTTTTCATATAAATATGAAGCTTGAAAGAAAGCATTTCTTTCACCAGTGCTTTTATAAGCCAGATGCATGAGAGCTGAAGGTTATGTACAATACTGTATTTTCTTGGTATGGTTTCTGTTGAATCTATACAGCCAAGAACAACAACAGAATCATTTAGAAAAGAGAGAAAACATAAAATTCTTTAGTGCAGCCACTGTGGGAGAGCTACTTGTTCTGCAACATGGATTCTGTAGTTCTGGCAACTTCTCGCTCCGTGTTGGTTCCTGGCTCTGTTACACAGGCAGTTTTTTGGCCAGTTATGTTCAGCAGCACCGATCCAACATTGTATTTTTTCTGTGTAATTGTCAGCGGTTTCAATGGCAAATAGGTATTTTCCAGGAAATCTGTGGCTTTCTTTTTTACCTTGATGTCCTTTTTGGCAGCAATTTTTTTATAAACTTGATTCTACGACAGCATATAATTGGGTTTGCAGGATGAGGATGTTCATTGTTTCGGCAGTTGTCATTAAAGTAGAATGCATTTGGCAACAAGTAATGTACAATTGTTTTTTAGATCGTCCTCGCATTCACTAAGAAATAAATGAATTTTAATAGATCCACATGAGTTTGTATCCAAGTCTTCTTCTATGTCTACATACTACTGTATGTAGAAATTATTGATGTGTAGTTGACTCAGGTTCTTTTGGGCAGTGTAAGGAGGTCTGCTCATGAATTTAGGTTTCAGTCCAAAACTAAAGAAGAAAATATCTTGGGGTTGTCTAGCTCAGTGCTGATACTTCAGCTGTAGGTAATCCAGCATATGCAGAGTTGCTGTGTTCAGATGTTGAATGCTTCATAGTCATGTCTTTAACAGCAAAGGCGTGGAAAAATATATAATTTGGAAGTTGAGCTTGATTAAGGTTGGAAGTTGTTGAGCCTGTTGATATTCACGATCGTGAAGGATTGAAGCAGCTAAAAGATAGGAATGTGTTTCTTCCCTTTTTCCCATCCTGTGCTCCAAACATTGCAAGATTTGCAAAGGTTGGTGTTTGGATCATGTATGTCTAAGCCTATGATATTTTATATATACGTAATGCATGCGTGAATGTTTTGGCTGTATATAAAGTACAGAGTTCTACAATGAAAAATACAACCTTTATTTTTAGAAAATCTGTGGCTCTAATTCATTTCCTTAGCAACTTTCCATCAAACAAACAGCCTGCTCTAACTCATTCCCAACCAAAGCAAACTCAAAATGGCATATTAATTTAGGCAGTTTTCCCATGAAAAACAGATTCCAGGTCTCTGCCACAAGCGTTTGTAATCTGCCAGGTCACTGAAAAAAAATAAAAATCTCTGTGCATAAAATGTGAAAGGACCACTTTAAAAAATACCATAATTTTGCAGCCCTAAAGTTAATGACAGTTTTCCACTGCAGCTGTTATATTTTAAGTTTTAGAGTAAGAATTAGTCTTTTGTAGGCTGTCTTCCGCACTTATTGTTATTCATTTTATTTGATAATCTCCATGAATTGCACAGCGTAATGAACCGACGTGCGTAACTGCATAGCATAGCCATCTCAGGCGGAGAGGAAAAGCAGACAGAGCTGGCAAGCGGCTATAAGGCTGAGCACAACGTTAAACAAAAACCTTGCTTATCTGAAGAAGTTTTTCCACCTAAATTCATTTTAATGTTACTAGCTGTCTAAAATGCAGCCATTGTAGCGCAGGATGGTGCTGGTGGGGCTATAACGTAAATTTACATGGTTTATATGGTTGAACATGAACAAAGCCTGACGAATACAGCAGTGGAAAAAAGTTGCTAAGTATCCTGCAGGAAGCAAGTATCAAGTTTCCTGATAATCGCGCTGCCTGTAGTCATGGACAGTTCAGCCTAATCATTTAAGCCACGAGCTGACAGCTCAGAAGTGAAATCTTTGCTGTCCGTTCTAAAGGGAAACACAACTGACACAATGTGTGACTAATCTTCCCTTTTCCATCTGTTTCCATATACCTGTTAGCATAGATAATTGGTTTGGCCCTGATTTCCCAGCACAGGGGGATCTGCTGGGCGCTGCCCTTGGTGTAGCTCCGTGCGTTTCATGTGCTCTGCTGCCATTAATGATTCTGGTGCAGAAGTAGAGGGGTGGCTATAAACAGATCTATGCTAATTTTAAGGTCTGCTAGAAATGCATCACAAAGGAATTAATGATTCTGGCATGGAAAAGGGCAAATAAAGTCAGAAATTTTATTTCCAGACTTTGTAGATGCCGCCCTTGTTTTTTTTTTTTTTTTTTTTTTTTTAATTTTTATTTTTCCAAGTCGGAAGCTAACACACATCCTGCCTTCGTTTCAAGTACCACACCTTCCATCACAGTGTGAACACGTGGATGTTAGAGGGCCAACACAGCTCGTAAACTTTGTGTGTGCAGCAAAATAGAGAACTGGTGCCCAAAGTTTGATTAGCAATTGTATTAAGCTTCAGGGCTTCTGTTTGTGTATTCAAGAGGTTTTAAGTCTCACATGAAAAATCAGTATGTTTCTAATAGGATGATACACATTTGATTTCACCTGATTTCAGCCTAGAGAGAGCTTTATGCTCTAGTCTGCCTAAAAATAAGCTGTAATGCCTCCCTCAGCAACTTCCCCATTGTCTGTGGCTTCCTACTGAGCCGTAAAATAAGTTGATTTTGTGCCTTTTGTCAGTGGGGATATCTAGTTAAACACAACCTTGATTCTGCGTTTGTAGACAGCTTTTGGTCTTTTTTAATGATATGTTCTTACAGTTATTTTCAAGTAACAAATATAGTTGTCATAGCAAAATGTCACACTTGAACATCAAAGTTATGTACATTTCAGGAGGGTTGTTTACAAATGTTTCATTTTCACATCATGTGAAATTTACATAGGCTTCTCTTTGTTAGGTTTGATGCGTGAGATCTGCTCGCCTGCTCGAGCTCCTTCATGTGTTTCCAGCGTATTTCCACAAAAATACACTTAATCAGCTTCTAGAGGGAGTCTGCTCTGTAACAGGAACTCCCAAGTGAACCACAGCTATTGAGTGAGAAGGAGGAGAAGCTTTGAAAAAATTATTAGGTCCTTGAATAAGGAAGAGAGGATGTCAGATGGGATAGTTCAGGAAAAGATGCTGTCTCCTCCCATGTGGGTTAACATCTCTTGTTTAGGTTGAACATTTTATTGTGGGGTGTGTAAGTGTCAATAAATTATTAGTTGTGTGCTCTCTCTGAGGATTTCTAGGCATTTGGGCTGATGAAGTCCCCTACAAATCCCCGGTATTTCTTTTTTCTTGTATGTATGAAGAGACTGGACTGATGTTCATCCTGTAAAAATGATGAATGTCTGAATCATGAGTTGCAGGGGAAAGCATGCTGCCTGCCTTTCCAATTGTCATTTTTACACTGGGTGTTCATTTAGCTAATAATTTGTAGTTACTGATTTTTGTGTTTTTCTTCTGGATTGCCTGCACATCCTCACAGTAAGGATCTGTTCATCAGGACAACATTCTTTAAGAACTGAAAGAATACATGAGAAAAGCAGTTTCTAGAACAGTAGTTTCAATTTGTTTCTATTACTTAGGTGTTCCAACTTGTTTTAGGAAGATGCTAGTAGTAGTGCTTCTTGAATACGCCTTTCAGTTTAGACAGTCAACCTGCAAAGGCGATGCTCTTTACTCACTAGATGTCAGTGTTAACATACCTGTTCTGTACGCTCAGGTGTAGTCATTCTGTTGGCCTTGTGGATACACCTGTGTTTAACAACTTCGGTTAGAATTTGTGCTCAAAATGTCAACTCAGTAACTGCAAATAATGATTCGTACATAGCCCCTTAGTGGGTGGCCACTGGTAATTATTTTTCACGTGCAAACTCTTATTCATCTTGCCATTTATTGCACCAAGTAAACGCTGGACAACTCGGTCGATCTTTCTTAAGCTATCTGCTACAACGTTTGCAATACTCAGATTTCCCTTTCATCTTCGTTTTGAATGAGATGGCTTTGAAAACGTGAATGGTAAAAGATAGTAGCTGGGTGATAACTGCATCACTTACATTTATATTGGCCGGAGGCATCATAGTTGGTTTTTCATCCTCTCAAACTAAGTAATTAGCTGACTAGCACTAATTTGTAGGATGTCTCATAATGTCACTTGTTAATATGTCACTCGTGCCCGTTGTGAGAGTACCTGCAGGCATATATATGGCTATTTGCCCTGTTCCTGTGGGCTTACAGAACCCTTATTAAAATTGCCTGTGTTTCAATGGGGGCTTTGTGATGGTGACCATAATGTGGCTTTCCTGGTGGTTGGAGAGGTCTGCTCTGGTGCAGGAAGAACACTCACTGTTCTCTGCCGGCAGTTTTCCCAGTGACCACAGCCTGTCTTTCTGACAAAAAGCCTCGGGGAAGGTATTGAAGTTCATAATAAACAGTGTGGCATGACGAGCAGCGGCTTAAACACTGTTCTTTTTCTGTGTGAAGTTTCTGTAGACCTATTATTCTGTTACTCTGTAAACAGGCTATTGATTATTTATATTATTCTTAGCTGTCAGTAGGTTTGTTATTGTCCTTTCCTCTTTTCCATTAATGGCTCTAAGCACCCAGAAATACTTCCTTTGATAACAAGAGATTAGGAGCTGCTTAATGTTGTCCTTCAAAGCGTTTGCTGTTTTGGGGACCTTGAATCCAACAGGGGCAGCAGCTGGGTTCAAGGCCCAAGGCTTTGTGGGGAATATAAGCACAAAGACTTTTCAGATACCTTCTTAAAGTTTTAGTCCAACAGCATACATACCTCAGCCATATTTTAGAAGTGTGCTGCTTCTCATGGTGAGCAGACAACCAAAAAATAAAAATAATAAAAAAATAACACACATGGTTCTTGTAAGTTGTCAGTGGCCAGAGAGTTGCAGGCAGTGGCCGCAGGGCTCAGCCCATTGCCTTGGGCTGCGTTCCTCCAGCGAAGGAACTTGGTCCTTCTGTAGATACAGAGGTTGTATCTACAAATTAAGAAGGGCACGGTTAGCTTCCCTTTTTGGATGTATAAGGGAGGGAAGTATTGCACATATGATTAGTAACACAGTACGTATTTCATATAAACTTTAAAAGGCAGCACAGCAGAGTTTGATTTTTGTCATTTCCCTTTTATTTTTGAGCACAGCTGTAATGCAACAGAACAAACTCATTTTCCAAGTATAACGAAGAGAAGCTACATTTTTCTTTGCTGTTCTTTCTTTTAAATTTTAGAAAGCTGCACATCTGCAGAAGTTGTTGCTGCTGTTGATGTGAACACTCTTGCCAATGAAGTTTATAAGCACAACTTTCCCAGCACACCACTATGGGCAAAGACAATTGAGGTGAGTAATGAGTATCTTTTTTGCTTCTAGTCTGGCATTTCTAGAATTAGATTGCCTTCCCTATCTGTAGTAGTAAGAAGGAGAAGCAAACAGACTTAATTTACGGTGTTCTGACTGTAGCAGTTTTACAATAACTTTATTTTCTTTTTCTGTGTTTGCTCATTGAAGTATAAGAATACTCATAGTGCGATCTTTTCCTGAAAGTCTTGATTGCTGCATCAAGGAAAAGGTTATGCGAATGTCAAGAGGAATGCTTAGCAGCTCGAAAGGAATGACAAAAATCACATTTTTAGATTAAAAAATATTTTCATTTTTTGAAAGAATTTAATTAAATCTGTTGGATTCATGCCTTTGTTTTGTAATTACAGTTGATCTAAGTAAAAAATGGGAAAATATACTGGATAGGACAGTCTTGCTTTTATTTGTGTGGGCTCAAGAGATCATTTATTTTAGGATTTCTGGCCCTTTTCCAAATTATTTGAAGAAGAAATAGGTACAGTTGGCTCATTCTTTAATAACAGAGGAGCAGACTAGATATGTGGTTTTACCTGTGTTCATTTAGTACTGCATACTTATTTTTCTTTTACAGCTTTACAACATGACAGTAAATATTCAGATACTGGATTTGTTTTAAGACATCAGCTTAAGTAAGACTTAAATAGGTGGCTAAAGGTTAGCTGCTTATTCAGCACTCAGTAATAACAGAGTAGTGACAGTGTACAGTTTTATATGGGAACAAAAGAGGAAAAAAATGCCTACATCTCCCTATAGTAGAGAAGAACAGATTACAGTCCGTAAGGCCTTCCTTAAATTTATTGGAAAAATTAGCAGATTTAGTCTGTGGACAGTTATGTTACACTTTGCTGTATAGATATCCTTCAAAATATGGAAGCAGTGATTTCTTTGTCTCACTCAGAGTTACTTGATCTTTAGCCTTCCCCTCTCCTCTTGGCCCCTTAATATGTTGATCTTCTAGTGTTAGATATTAGTGTAGAGGAAGTTCTTCCTGTGTAACTAATTTGTGCCACAAGCCTAATTTTTTCTTCTCTGAACAGAAATGTTTTTGCAGACTATTGTTTTCCAATCATATAATGGCTTTGTGGGATTTTTACTTAGAAAAAAAACTAGAATGAAGTAAACTTCACAGGATGCATTGGTCATGACTTCCTAAGAGTTAAAACACATCTGTCTAAGGTTAACTGGTAGATAAGCTATGACATGTGCCATGTACAGCATTTTCTGTTTATTATTGATTGTGTGCATGGTAAATTAGAAATCATGGATTATGATCTTAATGTTTATCATATCTCAGATACTACCACTAAGCAGACAATGTTGAATTGTTGTATGAAATATGTATTTTTTCCTTTAAAATACATAAATATGTATGTGTATATATTTTTTTTCTTTCCAGCAGAAAGCAAGCCTTACTGTAAATTCAGATAAATCCCCTGCATTTACTACGTATGTATTGCATTTTTGTAAAAAATTGATTATAACATCCGTATACTGAGTATACTCAGTATATGTAACCTCTCACTGTTGTGAGAAGTCCTGTTTCCTCATGCACAGCCAAAGCCCATGGTAAATTTTTCACAGTTCTGCTCTGTAAAGGCAATTCACCAACAGCTTCACACCAAGACTGCAATACAATAAAAACAGTATCATCTTCCTTTATGCTGAAAAATAATTAGTTCAAGTCAGTGTTCTTCTAGGGTGTTCTCTTATAAGAAAAAGAAAAATAATCCACAACTTTCATTATGACCTATTTACATATTTTTTTTGTAAAGTACTTCTTGGGTGTGTAAGTGCTTAATCTCTGAACTGATTTGCTGTACATAAGGTAGAAATAGTCTACAATTCTGAGGATAACTGCTTGGTTCTTGAGTCCGTGCTGGCAAACATCTGTCTGAAAGCACTCAGGCAAAGAGTGCCATTGCATCATTTCTTATGGTAACCTAGGGTCTACCATGTTACTTCTAGGCTCATCTGTGTTTACATCAAGTAGGTATTTCATCTTCTAAGAAATTCTCCTATTTATTGTATCTGTTTTGGATACGTCAACGCTTTTTTTCACGTACAAAGATGTAATGTCCCAACGATGATACTTTATTTGGAGGAGGGACGAGGAGAAATAACTTGTCAGTATTTTGATGTGACCAACTGAAAGAACCGTGAACTGCTACATCTCTTCCGAAAGAATTATTAGATAAAAAAAAAAAATCAAGGTGATATATAAATCCTGACATTATTAGTGGTTTTGGTTCATTTTCAAAGAAGTTAATACATATTTTCTTTTTATGGTTTGCTAAGGTAAAAAAGAATGACTTTGGAGTTCCATACATTTTACAATACTCAATCTTTTTTTTTCTTTTCTTTCCTTTTTTTTTTTTTTTTCTTATTCAGGGCATAACATTGAAAGAATTTGACAGATTGTCTTTTGATATGATTTTGATGAGCCCTCCTTGTCAGCCATTTACAAGGTAGATACAGCGCATTTTGGAGAAAAGTGCGGTTTTTATAATTTGTACTGTTAAAGGAGAAATGTTTTCGAGTGTTACGATATTTGGTTCATCTGTGTAGCTTAATCTTCCTAAGCAGCTGTTTTGTGGCTCTATTCACCATGAGGTTTACTGAAGTGAAAGAAATGCAGCAATTTGAATTTTAATTATTGATCACACTTCTTTTAATGTATATTTTAATTCAGTTAAAATTAATTAAGCTTTTTAAAGCACCTATTTTGCACACAATATGGTTTGTGTAACAGTGAAATTAAAGGATTCTGTGTTTTGGGGTGCTTTCCCTTAATCATCAGTCTAATATTTTACTGGGGTAACTCCAGAAGGAGAATTGGAATTTCTCACTTCTGCCTGTGACTAAGAGTGGAATCTGTTCTTATTTGTACTTTGAAAGTTGCACATGCACACAAACAGTTTATTCTGAGGAATATTTCTATTTTAGCCAACATTAGAAGTATCAGTGTCTGAATATACATGTAAGTTACATACACGCACAACATTTTGAAAACATATCATAAAGGCTTTGAAAAGATTTGTGTATGACTGAGAAATATCTCAGCATTTAAGAACTGAACCTACTGGGAGGTTGTTTATCTGTTTGGTTTCAAATTCTTACAGGTTGACAGCAGTGATTGTTGGAGGAAAGATCTTAACTATACTTATGCAAAGTAGTAACTTCATGAAAAACTCTGTTGATGGTGATGAAATTACTTGTGTAAGAAAGTTTAACTCAAACGAGTACCCTAAGATTAAAAAGAATTCTTTCTAAAGCAGTGCTGACCTATGCAAATGTATTTGTGCCAACACGTGATGCGTGGTGGGATAATTCCTTCAATTTTATAATATTTTTCTTTTAAAATGTAATAAAAAGAGTAGTCTGTGTATGACTGACTATCTTAGAGACTTGCTAAAGCTCTTCTACCAAGGTTTAAGTCTTTTTAAGAGCTAATACAAGCATAAGTTAGGGGAACCCTGGCCTGGAAGTATTATTATATTATTATCATTATTGTAACCTGCTTGAGCTGTCCAGTTTGGTGTTACAAAATTGGCTACAAAGTTATTCACATGGGGATTGATCCTGCAAAATAGTGAGCACTGAGGCCTTCATTTGTATGAATAATTTGATATATTCAATATAAAATAGCTGGCTATTCCCAAGAGCTTCAGGGTGTGTGTATGTTTTTTGGTTTTGTTTTGTTTAGTTTTGCCTTTTTTTTTTTTTTTTTTCAGAAGGTTTTTGCTAGCTAAGACCACAAAGCTAAATGTTTTGCAGACTGAGGAGTCAGTTTCAATGCTGAATGCTTTGATTTTAATCTCTTGAGCTCATGGATTCCAGGTCAGACTTTCATTCCTTAGAGCATTTCATAGGACATTGCCTCTGTGAGCAGGTCCTCATGTCTGGACCTGATGATTTTGCAGAATCTCTTTTCAGAGCTCAAAGCCAAAACTCTAAGCCTTCTGTAGAAAAACGTAAGTCAGATGATGGTCTTCTGCAAGTAATCCATGGGTGTGTCTTTATTCTTTTGTAGAATTGGCCTGCAAGGTGATGTATCTGATCCGCGGACAAAGAGCTTTCTCTACATTCTTGATATTCTCCCAAGGTACAAGTTAACTTCCACCTTGACTCTTCAGCCTTTGTTACCAACTAGGTTTTTTGTATTGTAGCCAGACAAGTAATCCATAATGTTTTGCAGGGGTACTACAACTATTTCATTGTAGTGCTCATTTGTTTTCACGTGATCATATGTAACTTATAAAATTATTGTTTTGTATTAATGTCATTATCATCTCATAGTTATTGCAGAGGCCTTCATTGTCTGGTTTTCTTTTTGGTTGTGTATCTGTTTAAACTGTGGCTGTATCATAAATGAAAGAAGTTGGGTACTGTTTATTTTCAGTTCAGCATCAAACTTGCACTGACTTTGTTTAAAAACAGGAACAGGTAATAGAATGGTTTGCTCATATACATCATGGAAACACGAAATTTGTTTGAAATACCACATTAAAAAGCTTTGATTCAACATTTAGTCACCTTATGAATAGGTAGCATTTGAAAGAGTTTGTTTAAAAATGTTTTTGGGTGCACAATACAATACATCTTCCTTTCCCTTCCATTCTTTCTTAAGATGTCTATTTTGTCTTCTTGGTGCTGCCTCGAGATATCTTGGGGCAGATTGTGTATTTGTTTGGTTTGCCGTAAATCACTTCTTTTGAGTTGTAATCCTAAAAATTTCAAATAGCACTGAACTGTCTGAACAGTGCCCTTCTTTTTTGTGTGCATCTGTGCCATTTTTGTCTGGTCAGACTGGTTCCTAATAAAAATGCGTGAATAATGCAAATAATTATGGCTGTACGTTTCGAAACAGTAAATCCAAGAAAAGTGTTTATTGCTGACCGAAACTGTTATTACCAAGAGTGTTAAAATCAGCTCTGAGTGATGCTTGTAGTTCTTTTTGCAAAGAGATGCATAGCATTGTAAGAAACCTTCATGGGGGTATGAAGCAAGAAGTTGCTCAGGGAGATTTATTTTGCATAAATCTCTGCTTTTGGACTGTGATGCCCATTGGGCATCGGCTTGAAAATTTGCATCAATTACAGTCCACCAGTCCACTTACTGTTCCTGGTAGTCCTGCTTCTGCTGGAGAACAGGACAACTGTTCTCTCTATGTTCATTCCTTTGTGGGTTACTCTTACTTTCAGAAGTGGAGGAGGAGGGAGAGAGGTCTGTCTGTCTGTCTCTTCCTCTTCCCCTGCCCTGTATTCCTTTCTTTCAACCTGCTGTTAGCACTGGGAGAAGAGCTTTGCAGCTGGCAATGTTAGTGGGGCCACCTCTTTGCCCTTGTCACCAGCAGATAGAGAACGTAGACACAGAAGGGCTGAGAGGCTTGACTGGGGTTGCCAAAGAAAACTGACAGAGAACACACCACAACCATTTGACTTGATTCTGTATCCCAGTAAGTCAGACAAATAATAGGTAAAAAGCTAGGTTATTATTACTCTCCCATTTCTAGCACAGACAAAAAAAAAAAAAGGGGGGGGGGGGGGAGTACGTGGGTTTAAAAAATTGTGGAAAATGTGTTTTTTTTGTTGATTTTTTTTTTCCGAATAAGAAACACAGCTCAGTCCTCATGACTGACTTTTCAAAATGATGAATTAAAAACTGCAGATAGTGGACTAAGTTAATCATTTGTCAGAATAATTCCTTATCCATAAGAGAGTCCTGATCTCAATATTCCTTTCCCGTAAACTGAGACACCATTAAGAGGAGGGCTGCTCTGGGGGCACTGTTGTGCATTAACATGGAAATGTTTTTTCCTGGTTGCTGTGGGTTTAGCTGGATAAAGGGCAAAGGCTTTTCCTTCTCAAAAGCAAAGCTTTAGTCACTACAGGACATATGTTTTTCGTCATGACGATGCAAAGGAGCTGGGCTTGGCTGTGACACTTTATCTCGACATCCCATGAGACGTCCCTTATCTCCCCTGGGCAGGTTGCTTCTTGAGGCAATAGTTACTGTGAGCTGTCTGTAATATGTTCAAGATGGTGGCTTCTGCAGAGTTTCTTGGTTCCAGTAGATTTATGTTTTAATGAGATAGTGTTTGTGTATGTTTTGGAAATGACATATTTGCCAGACATTGAGTAGGGAGTATTTCAGCCCAAAAAAGGGAAGTTCTTAATATAGGAATTACCACTTTGCATTCTAAATTGGCACAGCATGCATTGAAATTGTGAAAATTATAGAATAATTTCTCATCACTTGGCTGTTCCTACCTTATGTTCCTCCTTTTAGAATGAAATGTAGCTAAAATGAGGCTAATAGATAGCCTGGAAAGGCAAATGTTAAAGACATGGAAAGGACAAGTCCAAGATTTGGAAAGACCTGGGAATCCTTTAAGCCCCAGCCAGTGAACATGAATTTGGCCCAAGTGGTCCAGATACTGTCTGTTTATTATGTTCAAGTCATAACCCAGGAAAATCTAATGCTAAGACTTCAAAGTTTGCTGATTTTACTGACACGTTACTAATGTTAAAATGTGCCAAGTACTTAACACATACTCTTTGTATAGTGATTATTTGCCTTGTGACACGTTGATCCTGTATGAGCTCTTGCTTTTCAAGCACTGCTCTGGATTTATTACTTCAAAAATAAGTTTCAGAGTAGGTGATGGCGATGTTGAGCATGGGTAAACGTACCAACAGATATTCTCCATTCTTTTAGGGGTGGGTTGGCTGCTGCTTCTTTTTCAGTTCAATACTATTTTTAGTATTTTCATATTTGATGTTCATTTTCAAATTTCTTGTGAAACACTTTAATTCTTCCTTGAATTTCTGTAACTGATGTTAGTTAAGAACTAGCAAAAACAAATTCTGTTGTGATTTACATCAGTGCAAGTCCAAAATCACTTGTTAAATAAGCATGGAGTGGCTGCCTGCTGGCATAAGTGTTCTGTTCCTGCATGCACACACAGGGTCTCAGAGCAGCAGCCATACTGTATCTGCACTAGCATTACTAGAGTATTAATCAGTGGCAGGAGATGTTCCCAGACACTTGAATCTGAATCTTCTATGGTTTTAAATTGCTAGAATGGTCCCTGGCACAGTTTTATGTTCCTTTCTCCAGAGATTTCATATGCTGTTTTTGGAATGAGCCTATTTCCAGACATCTGCACTGATCTTGCTAAACGTCAGGCAGCTCCTTCCCCTTCCCCCCATATCAAAATGAACAAGTTAAGTGTAGAAGATTGAGAATATACGTAGTTTGAACTCTAAATATTTAGCATTTCTTAAAGCAGTTAAATGCATGCTGACTTTGATGTGTTATCACCAAAGTTGGTGTGATATTTTAACATTGATTTCAGGTTTAAGTACTTTAAATAAATAAAGTTTTCTGTTCCATAGCTATGTGGCGGTATTTTTCCTCCTGACAATTGTCTATTCTGTTACAAACTTAATCTTTGAATAATAATAATATGATTTAGGAAATTAACATTGGTAAACATTTTCACAAGTGCATGCATGGGGTACAGCTGGGTACAGCATTGCATCTGAACAAAAGCAGTTGTTTGTTTATTTTGTTGTTGATTTTACATTACCAACAGTCTACATTTCTGATTCAAATGGGCATTATTTGATCTAGGCAACCTTGAAAGTCGAGGTACTTTTTTTTTTTTTTTTTTTTTTTGAATTTAAGCTTTCATAATTAACATGGCATGGGAATGTTTTGATCTTTCTTGTAGCTGACCAAATCTGTAGATAAATAGATAAATATAATGTAGTTTACTTCTTGTATCTCTGAACTGTTGGTCTTTTTTCTTGTAGGCTCCAGAAGCTTCCAAAATACCTACTTTTAGAAAATGTTAAAGGATTTGAATCCTCTTCTGCAAGGTAAAGTCGAATATATATGTAGTTTAGTTTTTAATAAAGGTTGTCTTTAGAAGGAGAAGGAAGGATTTTTATTTCCTAGAATTTAAGTGAAAAGTGAGAAGGAGCAGTTAGCAGCTATAGGTTAAAAATAGTTTTAATCTAGGAATTAAAGTCTTAGGATGTGAAAGAAATTGCTAAATAACTATTTATTTCTCTAAGCAAATAAAGTATGTTAGAACTTGAACAAGTTCACTCTATGTTGGATGGGGTCCTAGGCAACCTGATCTAGTGTGTGGCATCCCTGCCCATAGGTGTGGGGGGGGTGGGGACTAGGTGATATTTAAGGTCCCTTTCAACCTAAGTTATTCTATGATTCATTGTTTCATTTTTCTTTGATGATCCTGCATCCTTCAGAAAACGTTGATACTAATTTGCAAAGAAAAATAACAATATGGGTAGCACTCAGAGGTTTTGGGTTTTTATCCATGACAGGAGATTGTTGTATCTTGTGTTGAGGTCACAACAGAATGTAGTAGCTTTCTTTGGTACCTTTGTTGGTAGTAGATTGTCACTGGTTCACAGTTGCCATCAAACGGTTCAGAAAGCAAGGGTGAAGGCCGTGTATAACTTTTGTCTGAAATGAGGAAGAAGAAAGTTGGTGATAAGGTTACTTCATGACAGCAGGACCATGCTTGCTTGTGGACAAAGCAGGAGACAAGGAGATGCCATATGCGTGACAGAAACAGTGAGCTATTTGTAGTGGGTTTAATCTCCTGTTTAATAATTCACAAAAAAAGAAAATGTCTTGCCCTCTAATTGCTTTGCTTGATGGCACACTCATCTAGAGATGTAGATGTAGTTCTTGAAACAGGTTATTTTTTGAAGGGGTATTTGCACCGAAGTAGGTGTGAGATACCTGTGAATGTATAGTAGCTATTTTCGGTTACAGTAACACTGAACTTTAAATGATGTCACCTGAAGTTCAGAAATAGATTGGACTTTAAAGAAATGATTTGTTTAGTTTAAAGCAAGACTGATATGTCTCCAAGAGTTACAGTTAAAATTCTGAAGGCCGGTGACTGGTGTCAAGTTGTCTCCTCAGACTGGCAGGGATACCATTCTGCCACAGTCTCCATTTTCATTACTTTTTGTAGCAGTGTAATGTTTTAACTGTAACACTGCTGACATCCATTTATACCAGTCTGAAATTATTTTGAGGAGAAACACTGCATAAAAATTGAAAGGCAAAGTGGGTTGTTTTATAATATTGTACGTTATTTCATGTCTTGAAATTGCTTCATTCCATAAAGAAAATATGGTCACTGGAGCAATAGGTTACTTTGAAGTCTTCTCTTACAAAGCATTGATGAAATTTTGAACCCTCAGCAACACTGATTTAAACATGCTGAATTGTAATGATGCACACATTAATGGAAATAACCTGAACTGGTTTAAAAGAGAAAAAAAAAAAAAAAAAAAAAAAAAAAACTAATGGAGAGCACTAATACTGCCAGTAGTTCCTTTCCAACGTGAGACTGTTTTGCTCTCCCTTAAGTCTCTTTAGTATTCTAGTAGTTGCCTGGTACTCTCACTTCAGTGGAAAAAATACCTAAAAACCAGTGTTAAAAATAAACCCAGGGCACAGGATGGGAGGTGCAGGGCAGTCCCTGAGGCCGAGGGGCAGCCTTTCTCTCTGGCAAGCCAAATGGCCCTGGGGGAGCCAGCCTCAGAAAAGAGGCCCTCAGCCCCCCCATCCCTCCTCCTTGTCCACGTGAGGGCATCTTTCAGGTCGCTCCCATCACAGCTGCCTTTGGCCACACATGGACCACTCCATCACAGAGGCTTGCTGAGGTCACAGTGGCCACCACTGCCCCGCCTTTGCTGCGGGCCGTATAAAACAGGACCCCTGCAGCTGGCCCACCACTTGTTGAGCATCTCGGCCCTCTGACAGCCAGCTAGTGTGGCAGGAAGGAGACTAGAAGAGCAAGGCGAGCAGCAAGCCCCCTTGGTGTGCGAGGACAGCGATGCAGTCCAATGAAGCACCAAGAAGGAATGCATCTAAGCAGAAGGAGAGGTGTCGTGGGTGGAAGGATAGTGATGGTGGCAAAAGAGACACCAGTGCCCAAGGGACCTCTGGTGCCCAGCCCACAGACAGATACAGGTGGTATCATTGGCACTGCAGTGATGTGGGGAACGGGCTGGTCCCTCAAACACCCAGTGACAGGGGGCCTGGGTCTTACCATAGGAGCAATGGTAGCGTGGGGTGAAGGTGGGAACATCGGGCAGACAGCCGCAGGGAGCAGAGGGGTGCCCATAGTCCAGACCACAGTGTGGGACCCAGTAATGGCCGTAAACCAGACGGCACTGTCGGATCTGTGCATGAAAATCAAACCGACAGTGACATGGGACCAAGGCATGGGACTGGACGACCTGGTATGGCACCCTGGCCAGAAAACATTCTGGATGGAAAGCATCCCGTTTGGGCAGTCCCGGGCAAGGACTGGCTTATCCTTCTGCCAAACACCGTGGATCCTATGGAGCTGGATCCAACAGATGTGGAGGAAAAGATGGAAGTGGATCCACCTTGGCCAGAAGAGACCCAGGACTACTGCGGCATATCTTTGCTCTCTGCCATTAGAGCACACCAACAGCATTGCAGGAGTGCCCGGCAAGCCCCCTACTTGTTGCTCAGGCTCCATCGCAAGCATTAGCTTGGAGCCACCAAACACCACGGACATCCTGCAGGCTTACCTGCAAGATGTCCCAGCAATAAACAGCTCTTGCCAATTCTCAGGGGTTGTGTGAGTGCTTCTTTTGGGGGGGAATGGGCTAAAGTTGTGCCAGGGGAGGTTTAGGTTGGATATTAGGTAGAATTCTTTACTGAAAGGGTTGTTAGGCATTGGAATGGACTGCCCAGGGAAGTCGCTGAGTCACCATCCCTGGAGGTCTTGAAAAGACGTTTAGATGTAGAGCTTAGGGATATGGTTTAGTGGAGGACTTGTGTTAGGTCAGAGGTTGGACTGGGTGATCTTGAAGGTCTCTTCCAACCTAGGTGATTCTGTGATTCAAATCTGTAATACTTTGTCTGATTTTTTCACTGAATGTGATGAAAGTCTTGGTACCTAAGGTATTGCATGTAATGTGTTTTTATGTAGGATAAAAAAGGTCTTAAAGGGTGTATAAGAGCCTGCGAAGGGCATAATTGCTTTTCAATTCTTCTCGCTTTAGAAATGAACTTTTGCGAACACTAGAAACATGTGGATTTAAGTATCAGGAATTTCTCTTGTCTCCAACCTGTGTGAGTAGTAATTTTATTCTAAGAATAACTGTTCAAACTATACTGAGTCCAATGACATTTGGAAATTATCTATTTTATTAGAAAGGACAGTCATGCCCAGAACTGAGGATACTCTTCTGAATGAGAGCCAACTCATGTGACTTCTGATTTCTCATCCATACACTGGCATGATCATACTGCTATTATTGTTGAGATCCTAGTCCTGTATTTCTTTGCTAACAGTTGGTGGTTTTTTTTTAAGTAGCTATGAATTTAAACCATGACTAAGAAGGTAGTTTTCCCTGCAGGAGCCTCATTTCTTCAGAAGTGCTGATGCATGTGATTTTCCCAGCACAGAAAATGTGACTGAGTCATTTGTGGGGGGAGGGCCTCTGTTTGCATGTTTCCCTGGCAACTGAAAAAGAGTTGAGAGAGATTTCAGATAGTGCAAGACTAAATGGAATCAATAAAGTACTGTATATATTTGACAGAAGATGGTAGAGAGTAGCTTGAAAACCAGTAGCAGTACATTTGTTTTGTTGTTAGATGTCTTTTAATTGCTTATTCAAAAAAGCAAGGATAAATATATTTGCTTTTTTATATATGTATAAAAAATATATAGGCAGTACCTATGCCAATAAATGGTGCAAGTCATTTTTCTTCTCACCTCACAAAAAAAAAAAAAAATGTTTATATTCCTATTCATTTACAGGGAAAAAAAATATCTCAAAATCATAAGAAAAAAAAATAATTGCCTGCTTGTTTCCCTGAGAGTACTTAAGCGTGGAAATTACATTCATGGTTCATCATAAGTGTTTTGGTAGTATCAGCTAAAGCTGCTATCTCCAAAGTGACAAAATGTATCAGTGTGGCATAGTTATATTACTGTAAATGCTAGTACATAACTTTTATAACATGTTGCTACATTTTGCTTACAGCTTGGCATTCCCAATTCTAGGCTGCGGTATTTTCTAATTGCAAAGCTTCACCAAGAGCCATTTTTCTTTCATGCTCCTGGTCAGGTGAGTGTAATTTCTGTTATTTAAATTTGCCTTGCTTAGTGAAGATTGAGGTTTAAATTTTCAGTTTAGTGGTATGTGGGGATGAAGGGATAGAAAGAGAAGGGATATCAACAGAAAAGTTAATTTCTGTCTCTTCTTTTTCAGCCTGGATGCTGTGTCTTCTAAGGACTAAGATGTATGCCAGTGGCTTAGATGGCTTTAAGCAGTTGAGGGGCAGTGGCTGATGGTGGGCTAGGAAAAAAAAAAAAAAAAAGTGTTCTGCTACTTTTTTCATATCCTAGGAAATGTCTTTTGTAAGGGCAATTACTGCAGTCGTTCCTGTCATCGATGCTGTTAGGTCAGCCAGTCTTGATGCTAACATATATTTTTTTAAATCTTAATAAAAATAACGCCAAGTGGTTACTTGCATCTGAGCATCTCTGAAGGAATTCTTACCGTAGTTTCTGCTGTCAAGTTGTTTATCAAATGCAGTTCCTTAATCTTTCTCACAATTTATTTCTTAGATATTGACCAGATTCCCAGATCTAGAAGACAAGATTCAGGTTCAAGAAGAGTTATGCAAGGACAAAGTAGTTGATAAAGAGTGTGATTCTAGTTCTTTGCCTTCTGGAGAGAAGAGTCTGGATCCAAATGTTGGTCCTCGTTGCAGCAGCAAGAAGAGTTTACCGGAAGGGGCCTTTCTTTTTAAACTTGAAACAGCAGAAGAAATTGAAAGGAAACATAAACAGGACAATGATTCCTCTATTCAAATGCTAACAGATTTCCTGGAAGAGGAAAATGAAGAAATGAGTCGGTATTTCTTAGCACCCAAATTCTTGGTGCGCTATGCTTTCTTGTTAGACATTGTTAAACCCACTTGCCGGAGATCCACCTGCTTTACAAAAGGGTAAGTTGCAGAGAAGATAATACTGAGTCATGTCATGAAAATGTGTTTTTGCTTGTGTACTTTAAAAGAAAGGAGTTATTTCATCAAAAACCCTGGAAAAAAAGTAAAAATCTCCTTACATAGAATGCTTCCTGATCCAGTGGAATGCCAGCATGAGAATCTGTCTGGCAGAACACCATGTGCCCACTCAAAAAGGCATTCACAACAGACACTGCCATTTGTTGTTGACCTTCACAGAAGCTTAATTACCCCTGCGGAAATATGGTTCCAGTAGACTGGTGCAGTACTGATTCATTAATGAATTTCTTTATATTGCTCACTGAAGTTACAAAGTGTCATGCATGACAGATCCATTCTTCATTAAAACTGCCTCCACTGTACATTTTATTGATTTCTTGGATTTTTCAGCTGTGTAGTCAGAATAGCTGTGGATTGGCCATATGTCATGTAACCAGTTAGCTTACTGCATTACAAATCATATTTGATGGAACAGAACATCAGTGCTTTTCTGTCTAGCGGTTTTCTGATTTGTGCTTTGGAATTTTAAGTTTGACTATCAGAGGTTGTTGAATGTTCTGAAATCCCACAGGCAACCTGTCAGGAGGTTTTCCAGTGAGTGCATTTTTATTGGAAAGGGACAGTTAGAGCCTGGAAGTGTGTCTTTGAATTCTCAAGATGTTTCAACAAAATGACTTTTGGTTAATGAATTAAAGCTAATTGTAACAGTGACTTTTTATTAGTAATAGAAATTAGAATGTCAGATTGACGTAATTCCTACAGATTTTGTGATTTCAACTTTTTGAAGTGAAATTCTCCCTTCGCAGCTTTTTTTAAAAAATGTGCGACATTCCTTCTTCCATCCCTCATTGCTAGATGCACTTTCTGCCTTCTGTGGTTGAGTTGTGGGGGAGTCAGCACCTTGTGGGATCTGTTTCAGCCAGTAGTCTGACTGGAGTATTCAATCAAAAACCTACGTCCAGAATGATCTTTTATGTCTCTCTTATATTCGTGCTAAATATCATAAAAAATAAATTGGTCATTTGTGGCTTCACTAGAATACGTTATGGCAGTTTGTGGTCATGTTTATCAATGTCACACCAAAGGAGGCTTCTGAATAGTTAATATGAAGTCTATATATAGTGGCAGAAAATCTGACATTGAATGTGACTATTGCTCTTCTGCTAATTTGGAAGGAGTCATGCCGGATAGTTGTGGTAGTTCTTGGCTCAGAATGTAAGAATCTGATTTACTGTCTGTCTTTGTTCTTTTTGGAACAAAGAATTGGAGAAGGAAAATCTCCAGTATGGGTCTCCATGCGGTCATATCATTTACAGCTCAGCACTAAGAAGAAGATTGTAATTACATTTCAGGCTTCATCCGGGTCACTTTCTGAGGCCAAGAGTAAGTTGCTGCTGTAGGCAATCCAGGAATTCTCTGAAGCATCAGATTTAGAAGGGACCCTGAATGGAGCAGAACAGTGCTGTGCAGTTCAGAGAATTGCTTTTCTGTGGTACCTGTCTGGTGTCTTTCTTACCAGTCATACTGATCACCAAATTTGAGGCTGGGAAAAAAAGAAATCCCCCAGTTATGATCAGTCTTTAGTTTTCACCAGCAAGGTTCATGTGCTGAGGATAATTCAGATATGCCTCCTTCAGTCACTGCTATTTCAGGGACCTCAAACACTGATAAGTGTTTTTGCCATTCTCCCTATGTCATACCACTTTGTCTTCTGAGGATCAAAAGGCTTTGGTGGAGTATGGGGCAAAGTGTAACTGATGTGTGAGAGATAGAACAGAACCTTCTGACCTTAGACTCCTAGCTAATTTGAAAACAATTGCCGAGTTCCTTGAGAGAGTACGAATGCCGTGGTTTCTCTAGGGAGCGTGTTTGTAGTGACTGAAGTTCTGAGAGAGGAAATTGGCCATTCTGAAGGACAGAGTAGATGAAAACTATTTCTTTGGTTATGATTACCCTGGACCTACTTGTAAGTTCTTGCTCTACTGACAAGAGATACCTTCTAAAATAGAGTAATATTAGTTACAGAAACTCTCTCCAGCATTGTGGAATTCACCTTTTTATTAGTCAAAATATAGGGCACAGTCAGCTAGAAATAATATATTAAGTGTGTAAAATGAAGCTTTTTTAAAAGCTTACAGAAATAAAGCTGGGGGATGGGCAAACAGTCTTGAGTCAGGTGAAAATTAAGACTTCAATTTCTTAAGTCGTCTGCTTCAATCATTTTAAGTGGTAATGAAACATCCAAAAATCAATGCATCATTTTTTTTACTGTGGCAAAACTTCCCATCTTTAATTATGTTCTGAGTCTAAGGTAGGAATACGAATTTTTCTGTAGTCAGCAGCTGCAATAACAATTAATAACAATCCAGCTGACATTGGCCATCTGGCCACATTTTTTTTTTTTTTTTTAAAGGCACCACCTCAGAACAAAACCACCCCCCCGTACCATTCATTTATAAAAAAAGAGTATGGTGATCTTCATTCTTAAATACGTTACGTTATCTTGCTACACCAACTGGATTATTTTTTTGTGCATTTGTTACTGCAGTGACAGTAACTTTGACTGGAATATTTTATATAACATTAATCCTGTTAAAATTGTTTTTCCCCAATAAAACTCTAATTACCACTTTGAAATTTATCCTCATCTATTTATTATGGCTCAGATATGCTCATCTGAAATAAGATCAGATGCCGTATAAGAAGATGAGGATTCCTCATTACTTCATGTGTTACCTTGTTAAACATGGCATTAGGGAATTTTCAGAGTGCTGCTATCCAGTTAAATGTTATATATTTACAACGTGGTTCAATTTCACGTGTTTTTAATCTGTATTAGTGTTCACGTCGTTTTGTCCTGATCTGAAATATGTTTTCTGTGTACTTAATTTTAAAAATCTGTGTTGGTCTCACTGATATTGGCAGAGCTACTTGTAAGCTTTTCCAGCCAAAGAAGAAATTCTAAAGATTTGAGCCTTCCTGGGTCATTGTGTCTTTGCTGAAGGCCATATATTGCTTTATTTGTTGTGGAGTTCGGCTTGAAACAAATTTGTTTCATCTGTGAAGACCATGGTCTTTACAGTTACACAGAGAAAACTAAAGGATAGTGTCCGTTAATTCTTGATGCAGAAGACCACTTCCGTCTGATGCATGGGATCTTCTGAAGTTCTTCCAATTTGCAAAAGCCAGTGATCGACTAAACTCAGTCTCTGTTTTTTGTCCAGAACATTCATATGTTATCATAGTTAGACCATCGGAGCATGTTTACGAAAGCCCAGAATTATATGTAAGTGATAGCCTGGAAGAGAGCACAGAGTAAACATGTTGTTATGCAATCAACCACAAAGCATCCAAAACAGCTGTATTATGGTTTTATCATGTAAATTTACTTACTAGTTAGTTGGATTTTTTTTCTTTTCTTTTTTTTTTTTTTTTTTTTTTTTTTTTTT
>NC_048894.1:21828714-21893996 GCF_011077185.1 Oxyura jamaicensis
GAAGGAAGGAAGGAAGGAAGGAAGGAAGGAAGGAAGGAAGGAAGGAAAAGGAAGGAAGGAAGGAAAGAACGAAAAAGGAAGAAAGAAAGAGAGGGGGGAGAGAGAGATGGAAAGAAAGTGTCATGGGAATGCTAACCATGAGGGGTAGAGTCCACAATGACTGGTGGTATTGATGTGGGGAGGGCTGGGCCTGTTGGGTCTCAGCTGAAAGGGAGTAAAGGGAAAGTAAAGGTGGAGAAGGTAAAGAAGGTAGAATGTTTGGGATGTTTCCCATGAGCAGCCAGTCACCACATATATGCAGCAGATATTAATACAGATAGATGGCTAGAGCTAAGCTGTTGGGACAGTTCTAGTTGTCAGCCTCACTTGTTTTTATTTGCTTCTCATATGGAGTCAAGTGAGCATGGGTCCAGCAAAGATTAAGTGGAAATATGAAAGCCTGTCATTTATAATGCCTTGTATTTCACCATGTTCATATTGCTGGGCAATCAATGCAGGAGAAATTATGTATGAGATCTATGTTAAAAATAGTCATGCAGTGCTTTATGGGACATCATTTGTCACTGGCCATATCAAACCTATTTTGAAGATTTGCGATGAATTTTACATAAGGCCTGCAATTCTACATCTCTTTTGTGTTTTAAAATATAAAAGCAATATTAAAACTGGGGTAGGTACAAAGTAAAACCATATTAAATCTGCATTTTTACACCCATAGAATGAGTTTCTCTTTAAAGCAATCTTCAGTATGTCCAAATCAAAGTAACGTACGAGTAAGGTACTATTTTTTTTATGTCCTTGCTTCAGTCTCCTACAAAACAGAGGCTTGTAAACATAAAGTAATGAGACTGTCTTGTTCAGACCAAATGTGTAGTGAACAGTGAAAACAAGTCAGCATCTGGCAGAGTCTCCATATGACACTACATTCACAATTTATGTGATATACAACCTTATGTAGTATATCTGGCTTTTGTAGCCACTTTCCCAAGTCTGACAGCCGCGCTGTGGACTTCCTAGAAATATTGAATTGGTTACCACATTAAATGGCTCATGAATCTGTAGGAAACAAAACCAAAAGAAGTCTCAGCTATGTTGCCATACAAACAGCAGTGGCAACTGTTAGTAACTTCACAAACTAGAATATCCACGTTGCATGGTTCAGAAACAAGGCTCAGCAACTTACTATTAAACAACAACAACAACAACAACAACGATGTTCTTTGCTTTACCAGGTCTGCACTAAAGAAAAGCTTGATGGCAGTAGCTTTTGCAGAAGTTTCAGTCTGCTAAGGGCTAAATAACATCTGTTCTTTTGCCTACCTCCATCATGCAATTATCAGAAAGGGTACTGCAGCCCATGAATTATATTTTTCCCATCTGGACATTGTTGTGAACTGGGTCCAATGTATAACAGGAGACACAAAATAAGGTCCAAATACCAGTGGTTCATTAGCTTCAGTATCATTTCTCCTCTTTCCATGGGCAGACAAAGAAGAGAGAAGACCACTAGATGCAATGCCAGACCTGATACAAGGAGAGCTCTTTGCTGTACAAGAAAAGGGACTCACAAGAGAATTCTAGTTTGCTTGAACAAAAATTAGTAACCGAAGACCACGGATTGCTATTATTCTTTCTTCAGAAAGACAAACAAGGAAAGGAAAATGAGGCAATTTAAAGCAATCTTCATGCAAATGCCTTAACAAACGTGTATGCACATACCATTGAAAAGTATGAAATGAGACTTGCACACATGCAATATATTCCACAATTTGCGAGGTGGTAGCAAGTATAAATGGAACCCCCAGAATGACGGGAAAATTCAATGAGCAAAGTTAAAATATGCAAAATTAATCCTTCAGAAAAACCCTTTATTTAGCATGATAAATCAACACCTTCCTCCCACCCATCCCCTTTCAAAGTGGCTGCATGAGTTGAGAGGGTTGCAAAGACCAAATTTACTTGTCAGTGTGGCATTCCCCCATTGCTCTGAAATGACAGGACAGCAGCCAGGAGTCCTTCAGTACATGCAGGAGATGAATTAAATGATAGGCAGGGTTTTGTTTGGAAGGCTTTTTTTGGTTTGGTTGTTGTTTTGTTTTCTTTTGTTTTGTTTTCTTTTGTTTTGTTTAACAATGTTATTCAAAGCTGACAATAGCTGTTCTTGAAGAATTCTGATGTGCTGCACCAGTGAGGGTTGAATTGCAGGTGCTCCAAGGAGCAAAAAGAACAGGAAGAAGTAGGTAATACCTAATACTTAACAGAAAGTAACACAAAGCTGTTCATTAACAGCAAAAATAAACTGTTGTTTCTGAAGAATACTAAGTTAGAGTTTTCTGGAGCCAAAAGCAGAACACTGTTGACTTTTGACTAAACAGTTATTTAATATTACAGTCTTAGTATTTAAGATTGTGGAGGTTATTTAGAAAAAACCAAGCTAGGCTGATCATTAAGAAACTTTGAAGAATTCAGCTTTAATATTACTTCTGAATGACATTTTTTCTCTTTATATTTAGAATCAGCATCTGCTAAAAATCCGTGGAAATAATGCAGAAGAAAATAAATTGCTTGCTTTAACTGAGAGTTTGGAGGACCAAGCATCTCTAGAATACAATATAGCTTTCCAGCTGTAGAATACAATTCTCTCGCCACCTTCATCTGTTTTTTCTTGGTCTGACTAGGCAAGAAGAGAGTTTTATGGTGGTACTTTTTTTGTTGATTCATATTTGAGGAGTATAAGTATTGTCAAGCTTTTGTCTGATCTGATTTTATTTTTATTTTTATTTTTTTCTTCAAAAAACATATTTGCTGGGTTAAGAGGAACTTACCAAAGTCATGTATGTAAATCTACTTGATCTAGATGACAAGTGACTACACAGACTTTTTTTTTTAGAAAATGACAGGTTTACTAGTCACATCTAATCTTAAGCTGCGGGTGTCTTACTACTGTTGATCACACAGTAAAGGAACAGAAGGAGGAGAGGAATGAGATTCCTGGTCGCACTGCCGTAGTGGAAGATGGGATGATGGGGCAGTTTGCATGATCCATAATGGGCTTCCAGTTGAGAGCAAAAAGTTCCTAAATAAATATTTCAGTCTCTGTTCAATAAATAAAGATTTATTTATTTATTTTTTAACCTGCACACACACACAATAAATAAATAAATAAATAAATAAATTAGTGTGGCTTTTACTGTTTCACTCACTATTATTGCCTTCAACATATTTTATCGTACTATGTGGAGGAATCTTGGAAACTTCTGCTTTGTTTTTAGCTGTGGTACGGTGGCTTCGTTCAGAGTACAAAATGCAGCTTATTTCTGTCAGTGATCAGGTATAACACACACGAGTAAACGAAGAGTGGTCACTTCAGCCTGCCGTCTTACTTTCATTCTTTTGATAAAACCCAAGAGCTGCAGTTAAATTACTTCGATACTACCTGTATTTGAAATTAGTACCAAAGTTACAAATATCATCATGTGGATGTAATTGAGGGCAAAACTTGAGGCCATTAGATTTCAATTCACTGTACAAACACAATTTCTTCTAGTTAGTTGCCACCTTTTAAACTTTATATCTTTAATGAGAGAAACTGAGAATGAGAAAAATTCCTTAATGAGAGGAATTGAAATGGAGATGGCTCTACAAACTCAAACTAAACCGTAAAGGGAGGCCAGACAACTTTGTTTTCCCACTAACTCACTGGATCAAATCCTATCTCCTTAAATCAACACCCAGCCTCCCATTACTTTATTGTAAACAAGATTTGCCCTTTATAGCCTCAGATTACCATAGCTTAGGGAAGGGCCTTTGAAGGTCATGGGATAGCTTATGTTTAAGAAAAGACAAAATTCATCTCATGAGCCTTTTGCTTGCTTGCTTGCTTAAAGCACATTTCTTTTTTTTGCTTAAATGTGTTTCTCTGCTAATTTGGGCACAGAAAGACCATGTAAGTAGTGCTTTTTAAACCTAGGAGTGAATTTAGGGTCATGGGATCAGGTCTAAGCCCCATTCTCTATGTAGCCCTTTTGAAATTAGTGAGGAGAACAAAGCCCTTGTTCTGGCCAGACGGGTGTTGCGCTCTGAGCATTATCACAGGAGAAGGTACAACTGATGGCAGCCTAGAAGCATGTGCAGTTAACACAAAACATCCACACTGCTATCCAAAATGGGGCAGATGGATCTGAAATTGGTTAATACTCAATCAAGTAAAGCCCAAGTGTTTGTACTTATTAATGTTATCTAGGTTACCTCTAGTGATTGTGGTGCCCTCCTGCATGCTTTGGCTTGCCTGTACTTTGCACCAAGCTAGCCTGATCCAGAGAACTACATAGACAGCAGAGGAGGTACCTCACAATGCCTTTAACCATTTCCCTGTTGAGTAAACTTCAATAGCTCTGTCTCCAGCCATCCACATCCTAAAAGTTTCATCTGTGATGGCTTTTTCTTATAAAATTGTATTATTGGTCTATATTTTTTCACAAGTGGAGTTTCTTTATTCTCCCTTCTTGCAGTATGACCACTTCAGCTTTAACAGCGTCTTCTTGGACTTTTATTCTCACTAGTTCGCTTACCCGTTGTTTTCACCTGTCTCTCTAAGTAATACTAAGCATATATCTTTCCATGCTTCAGCGTCCAGCCTTTTGCTCTGCTCTATCTTCTCAGATTTTGCTCTCTGTCATGGCTCATGAGACACACGGTTCAAAACTTTCTTTAAGAGAAATGAAAGATATTGCATTTTCGTCAGTCTCTTCACTTTAACCTTGATCCTTTCTCTCTTTTTTTTTTTTATTTTTATTTTTATATAAACCAATTCATAACATCAGACCAAGGAGATGCCTCCCCATACAATGCAACATATTATTATTTCATCTTTTATTGGAGAAATAAAATTAGTTTGTGCTCACAGCAAAAAATATAATTCAATTTTAGGCCTTATAGAATTGTGCTTGGGAGATTACACAACAATTGTTCTGATCTGTGAAATTAACTACCAAACGCTAATCGTGATCAGAGTTAGCTTGCTAAAAGCGGATTCAATTAAACATTTAAAAGCCTGAGGGTTTTACTTCTGGTCTGTAAAGATGAAGCTCATTCTTACTGTACAGCATCCTTGGCTATATTGTATTCCCCTAACAGCCGACGTGCATCAAAACAGTCATTTTTCATATGGAATCCTCTTTTTAATGCCTCTTTTTGGACAATATCTCTGCATTTGTAGGGACAGCCTCTTGCACTCCTGCTCTGTTCTCATATTTCCAGCCAGTAAAGCTGCCATGATAGCAGGTCTGTAAGTGACCTGGAAGCTCCCCCAGGACCAGATTGCTATTTAAGACTTGAGCCCTGTCAGTTTGCCTGCACTGCAAGGAACTTGCTTTTATCTATGGTAATTGCTTTTAGAGCTGGATAGCAAAGAGGCTCTACTCTGAGATTCCCATGCTTCATCCTTGCTTGTGGCAGACTAGTTTCACAGCTGCTCCAGCCCATTTAGGAGTCATTTTTCTTTCACCTCGTGGATATAAATCTGCTGCATTCTGCCCACAATTGACTGTCCCTCTGCTTCACTTTAGGACTTGTCCATTCAGCACTGCTTAATGATCCTGATCCTGCAGTCCCTTGGCACTGACCAGAAGTTGGGTGGGAAAGGGGTCGCGTTTGAGGCTGATTGATAGGAACAGAAATGACTGCCCCTTTCAAGTCAACCTAGGGTGAGCCATTTCTGCCGGCTTGTTCCATCTAGCATGCAGCTGCAGTCCATGTTATTTAAAAGCAAATGTTTACAGGAGAGAACCAGTCTTCACAAAGCAAACAGTTTTCTCTGGTTCTTACAGATTTCCTAGTTATTGATCAGCACAGCAACTTCTCTGAAAGGGAATGAAGGAGCTACAGGTTTGAATGGCAAAGAAGCAAGATTTGCACTGTATTAATTTATATGATACCAACTGTATACTAGATGGTATTGCTTCTAGCCATATTACTTAGCCATAGAAAATTCCAGGCTGACTACCGTCACTTCCAGGGGCTATCACAGCAGCTGGGGACTGCTGGAGTGAGGGTGACCTGGGTTTACCTTTTCCTGCATAATTCCTCAGTTGCAAAATCACTAACAGACAGGAATCCAGCTTTGAAAGTAAAAATGTTTCCTTTCTTCCTTGTGCTCACCATGCAGGGATTGATGTAGCTATGGGGAAAGGGGAGAACTGACAGCTCTTCAAGAATAACCAGCTGGAAACCAGGCAAACAAATAAAAGGGATTTTCTCACATTGAACGTTCATGGGGGAAGGACAAGGAAAAAAATCTGTTTTCTATTTTGCTTTTACAAGGAATTTGTAGAGTTTTTAGATCTATTGCTCTTCAGTCATGTTCCCGCTTTAGACATTGTTTTGCATCATTAATTAGCCACTGATTCTGCAGGCAGCTGCATGTGGGAAGCCCTGTGCTCCCATGTAGAGCCTCGCCATTTTTAATGGTGTGCTGTGTGGGCAAAGGCACTTCCCTCTGGAGAGAGACTTCTAGCATAAGGTGTGCCAGTCACTCTTCTCTTGTTTGTTTGTGTTGATTTTCTATGCAGAAAAAAAAAAAAGGAAGATAAAAGGTAGCAAAGAACTGAAAGCCACACATGTGTCCTCAAACACAAGAATGCAAAAGTACACATGCATAAAGACAGGACTAGACACCAAAAGAAGCCATTCTGGTGAATTTTTGTGTTGTCTAAATTATGAGCTGAAAGTACCCCCTCATATCTTAAAACAGCATTCATCAGCTGCAAAATCTCGCAGGAAGAGTTTTCACATTTCCCTATGTTTTGATTTCAGAGGATATAGCTACAGTTAGTGTATATATTTGCATTTTTATTTCTATTCCTATTTTCTGTTGAATCTTCGTTTTATATCCAGATGAAAAAAAAAGGCAAGTAGAGTTTCCTTTCAGCTGAAAGCACTCCTTCCTTAAAAATTTGGCTGCTGTATTCTATGATTTGTTGCCTGGCTTATGTTGGACAACATACCAAGTCTCAAGTCACAATATTCCTATTATGAATAATAGTGTTTTTTGCTCCTCTCTCAGTGATAGATAAATCAGATGAGCTTACATTTTAGGAGACAAAACTACCATTTGCTGTTCTGAATGTTACAGTAGCTATCTAAGACACTGCACTCGGGACACTGTACATGCCTTTTTAATCACCGTGCAGGAGCTGTGAGTTCCCATATAGCCATGTAGATTATAAAGTCACTTACCCTTGTGCAAAAGGGTTGTGAAAACTGTACTTACTGAAATTCCTCCTTTGTTTGTACCAGTGACAACAATCATACATGGAAGCCCATGTTTACAGAGAGATCATTTTCTGAGCAAAACAGATGGGACAAATTAATCAAATTAATCAAATAGGAACATTTTACAATTTTTGGTTTTATTTTTGTTTCCTCTTTGAAAAGCTATCAATTCAGAAATGTTAACTTGGTATGAATATTTAATATAATTGTCTGTAAAATGGGTGCCAGTTTTCTAGAAATACTCAGAGTCTGATCCAGCTACTTGTATTTCTATCAGATTGTGGCTTCCTTTACCAAGTTAGTAGGAATACCTACAACTCATATATGATATTACAAGCCAGATTTTTTTTGGACTCAGCCAGACTCAATGCTCAGTGCTTGATGTGTAGGAATTTGCTGTCAGTGGCTCCCAAAGCACCGTCAAGAGGACAAGGATCCTCTCTGGGTGTAGATTCCCCCCAGTCATGCCACCTTCCTCAGTAGCCCTGAGAAGTGGCCGTCTCCTTTAACAAGGACACCCACACACGCATACTGAAATGCCCTTACATTGCTGGAAAGTGTGATGTTCCCCAAAACAACAGCACATTTGCTGCTCATTTGTGCAACCTGCCTTAATAGATCGATACCTTGTCTAGAAAAGAAGGTTCTCAAAGAGGGCTTGTTATAGGGCCAGCAGAGCTCTGCTGGTGTTTCCATTGAGAGCACAGCAGAAGAAATACAGAGGTCAGCTCCAAAATATACCTGCACATAGAGTGGAGAGTACCCAGACATGAAAAACCTGGGAAAAGCATTGTCATTGCCTGTATCAGAACCTGATGAATATTGAAATAAACATTTGCTAACATTTAATAGAATGAATACAGGGATGTTATTCTCAAAAGAGACTAAGCAGATGTTCTGAGAAAGCTAAATCTCCCTCTCTCTCTTCCCTCTATGAAAGAAGACAGAATTATGAAACACGAAAGAAAGGTGTGAAAATATCTGTAGGACTGTTTATACTCCTAGCCATCCTTCCACAGAAAGACCTTATTAAGTCAAGGTAAATTGTACCAACTACCTTAAAGTGGTGCCTGTCTGTTCTAATTTTTTTGATGTAGCAAGCCAAAGCTTAGCATAATAGTGATTGCACTGACCTATTAAGACTGAAACAGGAAAATGCAATTGTAACCTACAGGTTTATTATTTTGATGAAACAGAAATATTCTTTTCTTGCTCTGTTCTTGCTTGAAAAGGAGACAGCAGTTCATTCCTTTTGTTTTCCAATCAGATAACACTGGTAAGTTTTGCTATAAGGATGCATTTTAAGTGGGATTCTTTTTAAAATACATTTGGCAGCCTGAAGTTGCTACCAGAATAAATTACTTATGTTTAGTGCTGTGCTCTAACAGTACCTTTTCAACTGCTTTGAAAATAGAGCCACTTCCATGCTTGTACTGGTTTGCCACTCCTCAGTACAGCTCGTGTCATTCTGCTAAGCTAGGCTGATGACTTCTCCCCTCCTTTTTTTTTTCTTTTTTTTTTTTTTTGTGTGTGTGTGTGTGTGTGTGTGTGTGTGAATTTGGTGTTCATGAAAGATGCCAAATTCACAGCCCTCGAGAATTTCCTTTCTTTGTCCTGAGGACATGCAGAGGATCAGCAGCAAGATTCCAGTGTTCACTATGTTGCCCCAGCAATGTGACTTTCATTTGACCACCCCAACTGAAGGAGAAGGTAGTTCAGATTCCTGCGGCTGGGTCTCTGCCTGTCCTGCTCATGCTGCCCAAAAAGGAGTCATCGCAGTGCTGTGCAGCATCGAGAGCTAAAATCACAGGTCTGCCCATCTGCCACATCTTCCTTCATAACATGTCACTGGATTTTCCTCACAGTTTCTCTGGGTCTGTTTGCTATGGGAAGGTGTTTTAGTAGGTTTGGGCAAAAAGTGCTGTACACTGGTGGATATGTAGCCATGAGTTCAAAAAAGCAGCTAATCATGGTCCCACAGAAGAGGGTGGGTGCCTCCTTTGATTTAAACACATAGTTAAATGTTCCATTGACCTCATTCTTAAAGACTGTTATGTTAGTAACAGCTTTGTGCTGCTAATCACTTTTGATTAATATTGAGAGTTGTTGGGTAGTATAACTAAGTCCTCCTGTAACACTTTATAAAATAATTTAAGTCCAAGACACAGCTTCTCTTTTAGGTACCAAAACACACAGAAATCTGAGGGTACGGGATATTTTCATGTGTTTGAGTGACTGATAAGCAAGTGTTATCAGATAGTGCAGATAGGACTTCAGACACAGAGAGATATTTTTAAAGCCATGATATAGCAGGTGTCAAGCTTTGCTTGCTTCTTGCACTTAGAATTCAATTGTGTAAAGTTTACACCTGAGTACTTGGACCATGAACAATTTATTTGAAGGTGCCAGTCAAACAGGCAGCAGTACAAACACTCCCAAATGTACCTGCATTTCATTTCGCAGGTACAGGAGGAAAACTATTTTTCAGTGCAGTTGAATGCCCCACAATCTTGTTTCTTAATTAAAACTTTATAGGGTTTATTTCTGTGCATTTGGTTTGGTTTTACACATGCTGTGGGGTTGTAATGGGGCATCCAGAGAATTTACCTGGCTTTTTGTTAAAGATCAGCAGAAGCATTTTAAAGCTATGATTTCAGTGAAATACCCAGGAAGGAACTATGACATTTTAACATTATCAGTAGCATCATGATAGGTTCTTCCCAGGATCTACGAGTTAGATTCCTGTACCAGTAATAAAATTTTCTCCTGTACTTAACTGACCCAATAACAGCCAGGGGAGGCTTACTGATTTTTGGTACTGAAGTGCTGGTGAATGCACTGCTGTCTCCTCTGCCAGCTGCCTTGTGAGTCAGTGAACATATGGGTCAGGAACAGGGAGGAGGCAAGGCAAAGCAGAGCTCAGCAATATTTAATCTTCCAATATGTAAGTGTTGCATCAGAAGAGACATCATTTTTCTCAGGCCATCAGCATGTTAGCACTGAGACTCGGTGTACTGAAGCACGAAGGACTGTCTTCACTCACTAGGAAATCGGTCTGAAGCAAACCTACAGAATATATCCGACCTACATTGCACCAGCATAAAGTAATTGGTGCAGTTTGATATATTCATGGGAGCGTGCCTTGGTGTTGCTAACATAAAGGCAAAGTCTTGGGTCTAAGCCAAAAGTAGTCCTACAGGTTTTAAGGGTGTAAGCATGTGTTATAAAATGCAGTAGGTATGTGTTGTGCTGTCCCTAAATTCCTTGTTATGGATTAGGATGAAGCATTCTCATTTTCACGCCTTGATGTATTGTTGGTGTGCACTGTAAAATAGCACGTGGGTGTCAGGTTCAAGCTGCCTGTATTTTGTCATTAGGCATGGGATGCAAGAGCATGTAAATCAGCTTGGCATCTCACTGCAGGAAAGGTGCTTCATTTAGGTTAAGCCTATGCCTCCAGTGTCTTTCTGTGGTGGACTATTACAATGGGGATATTTTCTATAACTAGGGGAGCAAATACAAGCAATTTTTTTCATTTATGATCTAAAAATGTAGACACGATTAATAGTTGCTAAAATATTAAACATCTCATTTTAAGAAACTTCCTCTCTCGAAAATAAATTGTCATATTGGGTATGATCCACCTCACTCTCATGTGCTTTTTCAGAACAAGTCTGTTCCCTCGCCCCATTCAAATGCTCTTACTTTACCTCTCTTTGTACAAAAGGTCTGCATTTTAGAAGTCTGAGAATCAGTGGATGCTCACAAAGGGGATTTTCTTGCTACCTTAGGTCATAGATTTAGTTCCTGCCCTCATTATAGAGTGAACACAAACAGTATTTACCTTCTCTAAATCACTTGTCCTTGAATATGTTTTTCTTTCCTGTAATCTCTCTTTTTAAAGGTACTTAAGCAGAAAAAAAGAAAGAAGGTAAAATACCTTTTATCACATGAGACTGTTTAATGTAGCTCAAGAAAATCATCGGCTATGCAATATGCATTATACAAGCTTAATTTATATTTCTGAAGCCTTAGTCTTCGTCCTCCCAAGTTCAGGTTGTAATGAGAACACATTAAATAATTATTTATAATTGTATGCTGAAATAGCGCTATATACACATTAACATGAGTCTGTTTAGCCCATAGACACACAGCCTTTATAACTGCTGAGTGAGCAAAATTATAGTGAAAGTTATGGATGACACCAGTTTGCAGATATTGGTTCCAGGGTTGTTGCATAGCTGTACTCCTTGAACAGGCTGAACATTAAAAAGAAGAGATGAATACTCTACAATTACATTAAAAAACAAACAAACAAACAAACAAAACAAAAAAATAAAAAAAGAGTGTCCCTGATTTTGCTACATTTATTACAGAAAGTGGCTGTTAGAGATTCTCAGTTTTTCCAGAGTAGGATCTTTTCTCCTTAAAATTCTCTTTTGTTTTGTTTTGTTTTCAAAAAAGGAAAAGTATTTTTCACACAAGAGATAAAGTCAACACTTACATTTGACCACTTCTCATAACAATTTCTAGAAATACGAATTGAAACTTGAAAAATACACCAGAGAACATGTGATTGACATTACCCATATTATTTGGAACTTGGCTACTTAGCAAGTCTCACAGAAAATACAGTAAATGGGAAAATAATTATCTAGCAGGGACAAGACATCTGTTCTTGGCTCATTGCTGTTCAATTGTCTTACAAAATATTTTTGAATCATCAAACTAAAACTTACAGATAGAAACAAAAATCATAATGGGATAGATTATACATGGTGTGCTTACTTAAAGAATATAGTTTTTTAAGTTCAACCCCATGCAAAATCTTGACCCAGAGAAAGTATTGATGAGAGTGTGAATTCAACAGGTCTGAAAATGAGATAAGAATCACAGCAGATAATCAAAAGAAGCTGAGTTCCCGATCTGACGCTGTATGCAAGACAGCAATGTAATTCCTCTGTGCTTATACCTGCAAAAATCAAGTAGAAGTAGGAGATAGAATTACCTCAAATCCATAGTGGCAGTGCCTCAGGTCTTATTTCACTATTCTTTCTCTTTCTCTTTTTTTTTTGTCTCTTCACAAACAGTACTGAAAAACACAAAAAGGGCTCAGGGAAGGATTACAAGAAGGGGTCTAGGATCAGAAAACATAAGAAAAAAAGAGACGCAGAAAGCTCAGTCTGTAAGTTTTCAAATATTGCTTATCAAAGATAAGATTAAAAAATATGATCATTGTGTTTTGAGATTACCAATTGTATACAGCTCTTCATCTGAAAATGTAAAATCACCGAACCTGAAGCTAGACAAAAAGAGATTAGAAATAATACCACATTTTTTTAACAAGTAAAAGTAATTGATCACTGGAAAGATTTATCTAGGAAAAACAAAACAAACAAAAAAAAACTATTTGTATCTTTTCTCCTAAGAAGACGGGCTGAGAGAGCTGGGGGTGTTTGGCCCAAAGAAGAGAAGGCTCCAGGGAGACCTCATTGAAGCTTTTCAGTACTTAAAGGGGGCTTATAAAAAAGATGGAGAGCAACTTTTTGCTTAGGCAGATAATGATAGGACAAAGGTGAATGGTTTTAAACTAAAAGAGGAGAGATTTAGATCAGAAGTTAGGAGGTAATTCTTGACTCAGAGGGTGGTGAGGCAGTGGCACAGGCTGCCCAGAGAAGCTGTGGATGCCCCATCCCTGGAGGTGTTCAAGGCCAGGCTGGATGGGGCTTTGGGCAGCCTTGTCTGGTGGGAGGTGTCTCTGCCCATGGCAGGGGGTTGGGACTGGGTGATCCTTAAGGTCCCTTGCAACCCAAACCATTCTGTGATTCTATGTTCTTGGTTTTAAATCAAAGGATGCATTTATACAAAATCCACAATCACTCAGACCAAACTTGTGTCTGTGATATTGAAACGTTGAGACAAAATTCTCTACTCCATACATGCTCACCCTCTTGGAGTCTCTTAAGTCTCTCTTTCAGGCTTTCAGTCTCTCTGCTTCAGTGACAACACTCGACAGTTCTTCAGCACTTTCTACCAACAGCTCTCATGAGGATCAGTGAAATAGTGGACCTCTCCAAGACAGGGATGCATCTAGGTACTACGTCAGGAATCTGGAAACCCAGGGTCCACGTGTACCATGACTAGTTGTTTCGTCCTTTTGTTCCTTTGCTTCTCTTCCCACCTCTTTTCCATTCTACTTGGTTAGGTCATTAGCTTTGAAGACAAGAATACAGCAAAGTACAAACAAAACTTTTTTCTGTGTTTTAGTTGTTGTTGTTCGGTTGGTTGGTTTGTTTCTCTAGATTAGATTTTCATGTTTAGACACCAAAAAATGGACTGCAGATGTTCACATTTCTGAGAATCAAAACCAAGATAACTACATTTCCACACATCTTTTCTATCAGTCCAAGTCTGCAAAGATCTTATAGTCCTACACATTGAGTTTCACAATGTTGGTCCTTTATTTTTCTACGTGTACATATGTATTAGGTACACATGGCCTATTCCTTTCTCTTTTTTTATTCTGCCCTCCTAAATATCTCCCCTGTCTCTCTTCCTATTGGTTTTCTCTTAGAGATCAAAGCCTCTGATTGCAGCTTGATGAACAATAGTGGATCAGCTCAGTATTGTTAGATAGGGGATATTTTCTTAATCTCTTCTGCATTTTTATTTATTTATTTAATTAGATACTTCAGTGCAGGGTCTTAAAAAGGCCAATTTTAAAATGAGGAAGCCTCATAAGAATTTGAGGAATTTTTCTATCTCTTCTACCAACTTTGTATAATATGATGACACACATCACAGCTGGGTGTTCTGTGTAATAAACAGTAAGTATTGAACAGAGGCATGATTTCCCAGACATTAGTTTCTGTGCCCAAACTGTCCAAATCTCACCTCCATCTTTAACACTAAAAAGCTGTTTCTCAGTGTCATGTGTAACTACGTTAAAGGCTTCAGACATCGTTGTCAGTTTGCAATTGCATTAGCAATGTAATAATTGTAGTAATTGTACACATTGCTAATGTCTGTGGAGACCGTATGACTGCTGGTATTACCACTGTGGAAAGTAACAGCTGCTGAAGAGTATTGAATTTCATTGTTGACTTGAAAAAAATGGCATGAAATACCTTAAAATGCCTGGTTTTCACTATGTGTCCTCATAAATGTGCCAGAAGGATGCTATGCAGCTAGATAGCAAGCAGTTGGCTATTAAAAGTTGATTCATATAATTTGATAGAGTTTGACGCTTGATAGAGCTGAATTTGAAAACTGTTTAGTTAGAGTTTTGCTGTTTTTAATTGCTAAGGTAGCTGTTGCTGTACAGTTTTTTTCAGATAGTAAAAAGGTGATGCTGTAAAAAGACTTTTAAAATTATTTTTTTATTTTATTTATTTTTAAAGCTCTGAAAACGCTTTCTACCCACTAGTATTATTAAGTAGGTCCAAATGGAAAATGTTTTTTCAACCTCCTTGGATAAGTTTTCTTGATTCTTTTTCCACACGGGAATGAACCCAAGTATGTTCACCTGTTTTCAAGCTGTAGAAATGAGAATATTAGATAGAGCAGTTCTCATTTGGGACAGACATAAATGTTATGTGGATGGGAGCCTGAAAGGGGAAGCTCATTCCCTGTCTCAGGTTTCAAATCACAAGTCATGTTATGTAAGAAAGGTGGTTACAGCCTATCCTTCCTCTCAATTCTGGCTCTGGTCTTGCTCATCTCAGAATGACTGAAAACATGGTATTTTGGCCGCTCACCTGAGACTAGGAGGCTAAGATGGAAATACTGATACTGAATCTCTTTGTTTGCTTACTTGTTTGCTTGTTTTAGAAAGTCATCTTTATTGAATCACATTTTTTTCCCCACAAAGTAATTTTTGGTTCTGTGGAAATGACACGTTTGTGACAGAAAGTTTTTTACCAGAAAAAAATCCTACTAATTCCAATATTGATCCTTTAGAAGGGTAATAGCAGGATTCCAGTTCTGTCAGAGATTCCATCAGCAAATTTATAAGGAGAGAGCTTAAGACATATTTTCAAATGTTTTCTCAAAATTGAGAGAGAGAATTCATATCTCCCATTGAGATTTCACACTTGTAAGTCTCACACTTGGAGATCTTCAAGAGCCACCTGGAGGTGGTCCTGGGCAACCAGCTCTGGGTGGCCCTGCTTGAGCAGGGGGTTGGGCCTGATGGACCCAGAGGTGCCTTCCAACCCCAACCGTTCTGTGATGCTGAATGCTTGGGGTTGGGAGGCACCTCTGGGTCTATCTACATTTCTGACTTTGTAAAGAGGCTGAAAGTTTTAACAGGGTTTTTCAGAGAAGATAGAAGTGGAGAAATTTGCACCAGCCCCTGTGTTAAGAGGTTGGAGCCCTGACTTGCTACATGGACATATCTTAGGAGAGAATAGTTAGCAGCCAAAAAATGTGCTCTTGGTGTACTGTGGTGTCTCCGTGCCCATCAGCTGGCTGGTGAGTCTCTGGGCTCACAAGAGCCTGTGGTGGCCTTTTTGGCACGGCTCTGGGGTGCCATACCCCATGCCAGATGGGTGTCGTCTGCCTGGCCAGCTGGTGCCTGGCTGCCAGGGCTGCCGCTGGTTCCTTTCTTTTTGGTTGGTCGTATCACAAAACTTGTCAGGAGCAATTTATTTCAAAAATAGAAATGAGTGATTTAAATGTTTGGTTTGATAAAATTTTAGGCTTCAGATTTTCAACACTTTGAAGTAGTGGGGGTTATTTATTTAAAGCATTTTACATCAAATAATTTGAATTAACCAGCTACAACATATACACCTATGGACTAAATAATATTCCTGGAAGGCTTTACTCTGCTTTTTTACTGTTATCTGCTATATCTACTTGTTCAGAGCATTCTCAGAAGCGAGGCAGCACATTCAGATGAACCCAACATGATTTCAATGAATACCAAAGCAATTAATAATGATTAAACACTTACATTAAATGTCATTCTCTATATTTCAGTTAGAATAAAATTTCTGGCATCTATTTTTATTTGAAGAGAGTCACATTGCCCACAGAAAATTTCAAGTGCATACTCAAAGTTTAGCAATTAGCAGAGATCAGAAGGCCAGAAGCAGAACAGACAGCACTAAGCGGTTTGGACTTTTGGTTATTTCACGGGAGGCATGTGCTTTCCCAAGCTGTTTCTTCAACATGCAAAGAAATATATATATATATATGTATATATATATATATATTCCAGCTTTTTGAATAAGAGAAGGGATGGGAGAGGTTTCTTTTTTGCTGTTATTATGTTGTTTTGTTGTTATTGGGTTATGAAAACATGAAGTGGAAGTTTAAGAAGGGCACTTTGCCCTGGTCTTCCACAGTCCTGAGATGGCAGAAAAGGATTTTTTTTTTCTGTTTAGCTGTCACTTCTGAAACAGACTGCAGGGCTAATGGAGGCTCTGTTACCCAATTTCCTTTGTGACCACACATATTTTTATACACATAGACGTTAATGGTGGGGAGGGAAATGAGAGACAGTCAGAGCAGTTTCATATATCTCTGATCATATAAAATACAATAAGCCCTGAAGTGGGGTTGAAAAGGAGGTGAGGATATAAGTGTCCTCCAGGGACGGTTTGTCATTGATTTATGATTAAATCTTCTCCAAAAATCAAATTGGAATGGTTTCCATTTTGCATTTTGCAGGCCTTGCCGTAACAGCAGCCTCACTGGCTTTCAAAGGATGAAAGGCAAAAGAAAGGTAAGTTCCCTGCTTGTACAGCCAGTCAATACATCCAACCACAAAATTATTGTGGTTGAAATGAAAAAGAAAATGATTTCCTTTTTCTGGCACGATCGTGGACTAAAAGGACACGCAGCTGCTGAACTTGTGCTAAGATTCAGTAGCTCTGATAAAAGTAAATTATTTATCACTCACAGCCCCCTTTATAGGCTAGTTGGCATTTAGAGCTGTGTCACCCAGCATCGTAATGCAGCATCAGTGCACAGGATGGCGTCTCCCTTGCCAAAGAGGAAGAAAATCCAGCACCTGACTGACAGGTGGGCAAATGGCTGGTGCAGTTCCATCTCAGCCACTTCCCACATAGTGGCCTTTATGAAGAAAAAAATAATATAAATATATATTTCTTTTTTTTTTTTTGCTTTTCCTGAAGTTAGAGCGAAGTGACGTTAATCTGCTGTTATTGAGTTATCAGCTTGGTTAGCAGGCACAAAGCAGCCTTAAGCAAAAGGGCAGAGCTGCCTGAGAAATGCTGGCTCTTTGTCTCCAGTGAGGTGCTGATGGAGAAGCCCTGGAGAGGTTCAGATCACGGCCTGTCCGCTAAGTGGTCTGCGGGGAGACCCTAACACGAGAGGGGAGCATGGGTGGGAGCTGACTGGCGATCGATGCAGGTGCTTTGCTCGGGATGGTATAACTACCCCACCTTCGCTTGGCTCCTGCAGCATGACAACTCTCTCCCCAGAGGTGCGCGGGACCCTGCCGGCTCTGCAACGAAGTCTGTCAGAAGCAGGAGGACTGACATTTTGCTGATTATCTCGACTGCCTTGACATCTCGCTGGCAGTACAAATGATCACTTATGTAAAGGTTATTTGAATAAAGGTAACATCCCTTGGTGTGACTTAGCTGTGAAAGTGTTCCAGTTCCCTTCAGGTGCCCCCCTGAGATTTCCAGTCTCCTAAAATGTGCATGAATTTCTAATTTGCTTGGAGGCTATGAAAAAGTTGGAACCTCAGGTCTGTAGAGCTTGTCTGAGCTGGCAGAAAACACCGAATCTGAGGCTTATTCAAAAAGGATCCTGCAGAGCTACAAATAAGACATGAAAAAAGGAGAAATGTTGAGGAATTTCTGCCTCGAGGCGCTCCTTTAACTAAAAGCACCAAGGCGGGGGGCAGGGGGAGCAGCCAGGTAGCTGCAGGGATGGATGTTCCTGCCACCAACATCATTTGGTAGGCAAAGGATTTGTTCCCCACCGGCCTGGGGCTGATGTGCTGGGGCTTGCTCTCATCCTAGCCCTGGGGGCTCCCCTCCCTCTCCCAGGGTGTGCAGAGCAAGGAGGCACGGCATGAAACACGCCTCTGCCAGCAGTGCCCGTGGGTTTTGGCAGATTAATGACACTTCGCTGGAAAATCAGCACGAGTCCTCCATAATCACAGCTCGGCTCCACCCTTCCCATGAGTGTGTTTTTTGAGAGAAGCAGGCACACGGCTTGCCACCACTTTGTTTAAGATTTATCTGCTTTTGGGGCACTTGGATCATGTGCATGGGCTTTGTGTGGTGGTTCCCCTTAGGGTTAGAGATGGAAGGAAAGGAAACGTGTCAGGGAAGGAAACGTGTTGGCTTGTTGTTGTTTTTTGTTTGTTTAATGAATATTGAATGTTTTTAGATGACACTATTTAACCCAAAGATGAAGAAGATCAAGAGATGACTTGAAGAAACACCATCAAGTATTGCAAAGGGCTCATAATATTTCCCCAGCAAAACTGAGGATCACATGTGGTCTGGGCACTCTCACCTCACACTGCTTCTTTTGGGGGAAGGCTGGAGTGGGGATGGAGCAGAGACATGTGCAGAATCCCTCTAGAAAAGGGAAAGCCAATGTCTTGGTGCCCTAAACCAACCCTACCATGTGTGCTCAGAGCTCTTCTGGAGACTTCTGTAATTATACCCCTCATTTGCATGCCCATATAGGCATTTTCTTCATTAACTCTACAGTTAACTATCTAATTAGTGTACACAGACATATCTGAAACTTCTGTACATGAGAAAATCTGTCATGGAAAAATGCAAGTATAATTTTAGATACTGCTTTGCTTCATGTCTGAAAAATGCTCAGACAGTTCACTGCATTGATAGATATTGTTAGATCTTAAGCCAAAATGAAGTTACCCCAGGTAAAAAGGAAAATGCCTTGCATCTGTAGGTGAGTAAGCACTTCAGTTTCTCTGAGTACTTGTCATGACCTCTGAATTAGTCTGATTCAAAATCATTTTGAAAAGATCAAACCTGGGGTTAACCCCAGTACTTCTGCTGTACTGCAACGTGGGAAAGGTGGTCAGAAGCACCTGCAACCTTCGTGTCTCAGAAAAGCATCCAAAAGCCCCATGTCTCAGAAATTCCCTTAGTTACCATCCCGCGATAAACTGGAGCTAAGGGAAAGAGCCTCTGGCCACTGTATTTGCAGCAGTGTACTGACTACCTTTGTAACTCTGCTCTGGTCCTACTTCCAGCCTCGAGAGGGGTCATAGACAAGGTGCAAATGTAGGTTCATGCGCTGAATTACAAAATGGCCTATGAAGTGGTATCATATTAAAATCACATGGGGTCATATATTAGTTATGTGAACAGATTTCTTATTGCTCCCTTCAAAACAGTCTCTGCTATAATGCCAAGTTCTCATCAAATATGATGAAAAAAAACCTATATTTGTACATTCTGTGCAACATAGTTAAAAATCTTTGTACTTGAGCAATTATATTTCTTAGGAGGCTTCTCATCTCAGGCCATGGACTAGAAATCCCTGGTGCACCTTAAAGACAACTAAATCTGAGCCTAATTTTGTTGCACAGAGAAATGCTCATGGCTCTGGAGGTGGTGGCAAGGTTTCCATCAGGCAGACACAAAACTTCAGTTCCCTTGCACAAGAGAAGGTCTACACTCACTCAGCTGACAGAGAAGAGTTGTAATACATTTGGGTCTGAGTGCAGGGGAGAGAAATAGTGCTGTTTTCCTGTGTATCTTGGTTGTAAACTTTTGCTAAAGCTCTTTATTTTTAATGAAAATGCTGTACCATAAGTACATTAAGAACTTTAGCTGGTGCCAAGCTATAGCAGGCATCTGGAATTGTCTGTTGGATCCGTAATTGCAATAAATTAGTATATGATGATTTTTATACCAAATTATGAAATGCCAAGATAATTATTAATTATTGGACACTTGCTATACAGTATTGCTTGTCAATGAATGACTCCATCTGGTCTGGAACTGTTGCAGATACTCTGAAGCGAGACTGTTTAAAAGAGTAGGAAGATCTTCATAACATGCAAAGTGAAAGGATGACAAAATAGAAAAGAACAAACATTTCCAAGTTTCAGTTTCATTTGCTTGGTGTTTAGGTTCAGTGAATTTCTTGTTAGGCTTTTCAGAGTCCTCTAAGGGACCGTTCCTCCAAACAGAATTGGTTGCACGAAGTTCCCCTGAGATGCAGACTGACTGCTAGCCAACACATGCTCTCACCAACATCTGGATCCATCTTCTGTCCTCCAGGAGGAGTAGACTAGCAACGAGAGAAGAAAGGACTTCTTTCTTGTGAATGACATTAGCAGATTTTTGTTAGACTTTCCGTGCTGAGGAAAGGTAGTCATTGGTAACACCATGAATTATACTGATTGAGCAATGCAAGGCAAAGTGAATTCAGTGCTGTTGTGCCCTGCAAAGCCAATCTAGACTAGCTATCTTCACTATGGTCACTCCAGGCAGCACAGAACAGTGTTGAAGTCACATTTAATGACCCTGCTTTGTCAAACTCCTTATAGGAGGTAGCCATGCTGGTCAGATTTGCTTCAAACTGTCCCCAAAATGTGTGTGCTTGATGAACCCTCACCTTGGTTGTTGCAGATTTCTTATTTTTTTCTAATATTTCACCATTTACTCTCCATCAAGGGCAGGATGTTTCCTGTGCTGAATATGCCGGCTGACCTCCCACATGCTATCTTCACTTCCTTCTAGCAAGGCATTTCAAATGAAAAGTTGAAATTAATTGCTGAAAGGCAGCTGAGCATGCTTAGTGATAGCAGTGTGATACCAAAAACAAGGGGCTTTGCTGATGTGACCATTGGTAACTGTGATAAATGATTAAGTCCCAAATAGGATTTTTGTGATTTATTAAGCGAATAGAGGCAAGCAAACAGCGCTGGGTGCACCGGGAGTCTCTGCTCTACCAGGACGCACAAATCAATACCATGAAAAAAAAAGAAATGGGGGATTGTGAAATGTGTTTATTTGATTCGTGTCAGTATGGAACAATGCTAGGGCCGCATGATGAAATATAAGCTCCTATTTAAGAAAAACAGAGTGATTAGTGTACATAGTTCTTGTATCATGCAAATGAATGATCCAGCAATTTGTGTAAATAGAGGGTTTGAAGGGCGAACATTGAGACTCTAGTCTGGGAGATAAGAGGACCAAGGAGTTTTTTTTAGGAAACTGCAGACTTTTGCATGGGACGCTGCACAAGCCTCTGATAACCAGCAAAGAGATCCACCAAATAAGGAGAAAGGGGGAGTTGAAGGACGACCGAAGGACAAAGCCTGGGAGGAAGACTACGAGCCTTCAGCACAAGAGACCCCCAGAAAGACCACCAGAGACTGCTACGCATGCGTCCAGAGAGGGTTTGGATTCCAGGAACTAATTATAATAACCCCGCCTTTTCTAGGAATAGTGATGAATATGTATTAGTCTAGGAGCATAAAAATCAGACACCTGATGTAACAGGTGTGCGTCCTGGTAGAGCAGAGACTCCCGGTGCACCCAGCGCTGTTTGCTTGCCTCTATTCGCTTAATAAATCACAAAAATCCTATTTGGGACTTAATCATTTATCACAGTAACTGTAATCCTGCCCTTCTAGTGGGATCTGATTAGCTGGCCCAGCTTTATAGAAGTATCACCCAAACCCAAGGCCATGAGGCTTCCCAGGATCTGGGTGTAAATATTTTTCTTCCTGACTCTATGATTCTGTTCTATGATTCTACAGTTTTTCTTCCAATTTGAAAAATAGGACTCCAGGTTTCTGTTGGATCTCTCAAACATCGCTGAGTCAATGCGGATGATTCCCCTGTCTTTTGGGTTTCACCATGATTTGTTTTTGATGATACAGTTGCAGTCTCCCTTTAGAAAGGATTTTACCTCAGCTAGGCATTTGCCTATTGACAGCCAGCTAATCACAACCATTTGAAATCTTTGGGGCAGAAACTCCACTGATGTCATTTCACTTGACGTGTACTGATTTACTGAAGGCAGCTGAGGACGTGGCAAGATATACAGACTTGCCTTGCCACGTGTTTTACCTACGGACTCTTTGACTGATCAGTTTCTACTCAGTGTTCAGTTGTTTTCTTCTCTTGGACCACAGTCAATTTTTATGTCCTTCCCTTCCCCCTCCCCCCCCCCCCCCCCCTTGCTTATTTTCCCCTACTCCTTCTGAAGCATCAGTGGCTTTTGGTGTTTTTTATCTTTCTGTTTGTGTGTGATCTGTTTTCTGAAGCTTCCTCTTAATTCCCTTTTTGACTCATTTCTTTCTGCTTCCTGTGAAAAGCATTTTGTTTTTATTACTAGGCAACATCTCTTCTGTCCTTCCTGGCTGTCACCGTACTCCTTGCCAGAGTTGGCACAATAAGTCACAGAAAAAAAACAAATGTCTCACTTGCCAATGAATGTTCCACTTTCCTTCCTGTTGCCCAGATCACAAGGGTTAATTCTCATTAAAACTTCAGTCCCAGGCAGCCCTAAAGAGAGGCTGTCATACTTGCCACAGTATTCTTCCTCCATTAAAACTCTTTTGAGATAAAACCGTGCACTTTTGGGACTGACCTTGCCCAAGGGAGTGCCCTCTCAGAAGAATTTTCTGGATTACACTACAGAAGCTATTTTATTTTCCACCAAAGGAAACAAATTGCTTTCTTGCCAACCTCCAGCTGTCTTAGAACAAAATCACAGCAATTAAGAAGAAGACTGATATTCTGTGACTCGGTTGCCACTTGACTGCAGGATACCTTCAGCGCTTAGCTGCCTTTCTGCCTTCCTTTGGGTAGCGCTTCTGGTGGTAATCACCTCATCTATCAGCGGCAACGGGTGTCTGCTCGGCGCGGGCTGAGGCTCTGCAGACTCCTGTCGCCGTGAATAGTCACGCTCTTACTGAGTGCAGATGTTTCTGGAGGTTTATGAGAGTATCGAGTGCTTCAGTTCGGCTTGGAGTATTTCCTCCAGCATGGGAACTGCAGGCAGAGGGAGAACTGAATGGGGAAATGCACAGAGGGCTCAGGGAAACAGCAATTTTCCCTAGTGCCTTTTGAGGCCACTTCCAACAGGCTGGCCCTTTCCTGGGACAAGGCATCCACTTGTAGCTCTACGCATGGCTCATGTGCCACAGGCTGATCAGGATGCTGGATGTGGCCAAGCACAGGGCATTCAGATGTGCACAGACAGGTTAAGTAAACCCAATGAAGCAGGTAGTTTGTGCGCAAGAGGCACAAGTTATGCTATTGCTGGTGGCTTTCTGGCAGTAGGGCTAGCATTTTTGTCAGTGTTGTGGTTGAACGTTGCTGTCTCGGCTGCCTCGAGCACCTGTGAGCACCTTTACCCCCACTGCATGAGCTCTCGGGCCCTAAGAAGCACCTGGTTCAGCACAGGGCTTGAAGGTAAGATGACAGATTCCAGGGAAAGATCCAGACTTTCAGCAGATGCAGCTACTGAGTAATATCTATTCTAGAGTCTATCGTGCACGAATCCTGGCTTTCTACTAGAAGTAGCTGTCTGTTTTTATGTATATATTTTTTATTTGAATCCTTGGCACCCAGGCCCTGACGGGATTCATATTCCAGTGAGCTAGCAGCAAAGGCAGAATTTAGCAGTTTTCTCTCAACGATCAAACTACGCTTTTGTTGATTTCTTGTTTATTTTACTTCTGCCTCAAAATGTGGTGCTTAAGAACGGTATTTTAATTGTAAATGAAAGAAGCACAGTCCTCTTGCTGCAGGGGGATGAACGCCTACCTTCCAGGCTTGGTTCTTAGAGACTGACTGGGAGGAAGAGGCTCTTTTGCCTCAGGAGCCCAGGGGAAGATGAGGGGTGCAGAGGAGCTTGGTGGCTGGCTTGGCCAGTGAGGGGGAATCCTGGCAAGGCACTGGTGGTGTGAAGGTGGAGAAGGGGCTGGAAAAACTCCTCACACAGTGGGGGATCCTGCAGCAGCTCCCCAAAGCCACGGGGTGTCAAGGAGTCATTAAGCACAAGTTCAGGATCACCATCCCGAGTGAGATTTCTTGCTAACCTGTTTTCCTTTCCAGGCACTCAAGCTCTCAAAACACTGCTTTTGTTGCCATAGTGAGAGGACCCGGCTCAGACAGCACATGCTTGCTTTTATTTGATAGCTGTCCAAATAAAAATAGGGAGAATCCTTCTTTGACTTCAGTGTTTGTCTCTCACCCAGTGAAAATTCGTGCTCTTGGAAAGAAATGTGCTCCAGACAGCATGCCCTGGGAGGAACTGCTTTCAGGACCGGAGCCACTGGGACACAGCAAAAAGACAGGGAATGCAAAGAGAAGATGCAGAAATATGGAAAAAAAATATGGCTGATTTGTTTGCTGTCTGGGAAGGACAGGTGGTGTGGGAAGGAAGAGAAGCCAACCATATTGCACATATAGCACACCTATTGCAGAGGTGTGCTGCAAACTCTCCAAGCCCAAGGAGAGCACTCCTGGCACCAGGAAGGAAGGATGGACCTCTCCCAGGGCTTCAGCTGGCAGCGCTGTGTGCCTGGACCTCTGGAAAGCTCTGACTTAGAGCTGCTCCATGGTGCATGTGTTTCCCAAGAGTCTAAGAAAATGCTTTTCTTTGATGTGTGTGCCCTGCAAGTCAGCAGCTGGGCCATCTCCTCCCTACCAAGACCTTTATACTTGCTTTTAAGCTAAATACCAGCTGATCTGCACACTGTCACCTGTCTATTTATCTCTTTCTCTAGCCTTACCACCTGGAAAGACTCAGAGGTAAGGTTTTGCTCACTTCTGTTACATGACCATCTTCATTTGTGACAGTGCCATAAAGGGAAGCCCTTCAAGTAAGCAGAACAAGTGTGCTAGTGAGAAGAAACACAGTCAGAAATCTTCTAAAGAGAAAGACAAACATGCAGGTACAGGAGACATTGATCATGCTGTCTGTGTGATCAATGGGGTTTTGCCAATGACTCCAATGGGAACGAATTGGCAGGAAAGGGAATGGGAATGTTTGTGAAGAAGTGCATCAGCTTTGCATTCGTAGAAGAAAAAGCAGCTGCATTAGCAACTGTCCCATTAGAAGGTGCTCAGGGAGACCAAGATTCATTACTTCTGTGTTCCAGGCATTAACTGTACATTTTTACTCTACCTTCTGATTAGAATATTTAATTGGACTAAGCCGCACACAGCAAGGTCTGTGATGGTGTTCTTTTTTCAGAGACTGGCTGGGACACCAGCAATCTTCCCAGTGGGAGTGCTGCCCTGTGCCATGGGCAGACCAAGTGACACTGTCATCATGTCTCCAGCTAGACATGCAGGGAGGTCACATTTACACGGGACCTTTACTACTGTGTGTAAGGAGAAGGGTATTGACTCTGAGCCATCTCACTCAAGCACTCCTTTGCCATTATCCAGTTTCTGAAAGTAGATTTACAACCTCAGAGAGTGCAACATTAAACTCAATTTGCAAATTTGGAGGCCCTGTCTGAAATCATGATCTCCTGTGAGGTAAAAAAATTGTGTAGAAAGACAAAGTAACCAGGAATAGTCTGTGATTTCATGGGTTGGCAAAAGAGCGGTGAGTTCTCTGGAGGGTACCCTGGTGAGTACTAATTGCCTATGTGGCCTAAAACTGGCCACTTGAAAAAGTTTGTCTTGGCTACTGCAGCTGAAAGCAAGACTTAGTGGAAGAGAAGCATATCATGTTAGATTTGAGCTTTCTGGATCAACATATCCCCCATAACTGACAGAGTTTTCTTGATGAAATAGAAGCATATTCCATAACTTTACTAATCAGTTAAGTTTCAATGTGTGAGGTGATTCTTTTCATTAACCAGATTTGTTCCTTCATTCCCAGGAGTTCTCTAAAATGCCAGCTTCTCAGGCTTTGCCAGACCATTAATTCGTACTTTCCAAACAGCCACTTACAAAACATTGTGGTTTTGAAAATATTGCTTTTCTACAAGCACTCTCAGCAATCTTTTGCAGTAATGATATCCCAGAACACTTCTGGAGACAAATATTTACCCTTCACTATAGAAGTCAATGTTCTTATTAGTAGTAAATGGATGGCTATGTACATGGCACCCTTCTTTATCGGTGATACAAAACAAATTAAGCAATACTAAAATATAGTTGCAACAAAGATGAGTCTCCCAGTATGCAATTTTCCCCTCTTTTGTGTAAACAGCATATTTGCATTTTTTTTTTTTTTTTTAATATGGAAATACATTAGTATGGAAAAAAGTATCCCTTGGTCAAAGGTCAAACTTACTTTTTCTGCTGACAAATGGCTTATTGTTAGTAAGCAGGCAATATATCTTGCCTATACCTTTCCTCTTTATGTATGACATCATCCTAATTGCACGAGAAAATAGCGTAGAACAACAAATCAGAATATCATGAAGAAAGAACTGGGTGACCAGAGGACTAAAATAGATTAAGTAATAGAAAATTGGATAAGAGGTAATTGCACTTTATGGAGAGTACCAAGATCTTTTGACACAAACTGGGAATTCTTTGATTTGAAATGAGAGAAGAAAAACCTGGATGTGTTAGTCCATGGCAGAATGGCTGCCAGCAATAATTATGATGTAATTGTGAAAAATTCAAATTTGATACTAATGTAGCCTATGAAGCATATTCTGAAAATAAAGAGGGAAGTATAAGTGTCATTGTACAATGTAAATTTTTAGACATAGCTCTGGATCTGCATGCTAGAATGATGAACTCAAATTAGAATTGGTGTGGGGAGTGAGGATGACCAAGAGGGATGGAGATTAAACCATAGGCTGGTACAGTCTAGCAAGCTGTCTGTGTGGAAACTGGGAGCGCATGCGATTGTGCGTTAGAAAGACGCACGGGACATATGTAGTCAGAATAGAGAAGATGTAATTAAACAGACACAAACAAACAAACAACAACAACAACAACAAACAAGCACAGAACAAATAAATGTATATATGCTAAGTTGTAAATTAGCAAAAAAGAACATTTCCAACTGTTGAAGTGGTGGGATTCTGGAGCAGCCTTGCCAAAGAGGTAGTTTCAGACAGCAGAGCTTGGTGAATTCATGAAAAGAAGACTACTGCTGTCTAGGAACTACAGAACAAAGTGCCCAGGAGTTTATTTTCTGTTCCAGAGCTTACATTGGTTTCCCACACTTCCCCATACAATAAAGCTAAGAGAAGACAAGGAAGGTTTACAAATAGATAAGGACCTCGCACTGATGTTCAAATTGTAGTCAAGTCATCCGTGTTTTGGCACAATGAATGGCCACGGCCAAATGACCATGTCTGTGGCCATTGAAACTGCTTTTCTTCAGGGAGAGTACATAGAGTCACTGTCTGACACCAGGGAGTAAACTGCGTGAATCACTGTCTTCCAGTTAAATGTCATAACTGCTGCCGTATCTCAGACAGGCACTTGTAGTAGGTATCCTTGGTTGTGGCCCAGCACCAGAAGCCTGTGCAGCAAAAATAGACTCAGGGTCCTCCCCCAGTTATAAGCTCCAAACTGCTACAAATGCACCATTCAGTTGCTAATGTGATAAATGACAAATTCAGACTGTGCTAGTCCAGAAAGTTTCTTATCCAGGCAGCAAGTTTCCTCTCTGCAACAATTTCTGTCTCAGAAGAGTCTAAGCAATGAAGGGTCTGGGACAGAAGTAATAAAACAGAAAAATATTGTTTTCTAATAATATTCTCTACTTAAAATGTTTGTGTTGCTGACCTTCCTGCTGCCTCTCTGAATACGCATTCCCTCCCTTGAAATAGGTATTTTTGTTTTCTTCCTGTGTCACATGAAAACTAATCTTTCCTTTCTTGCACCACAGAGCTTCAATTCTGATTAAGCTCAACCAATATTTTGTGCTGGGAATTGCACTTTCTCAGAACAAAGCAGTTTTTTTTACTGTACACTGTAACTGTATTTTCCATGACTGAGTAGCAACGTGCTGCAATTCACCCTCAGCATTCAGTTATACATAGCATGTGGGGGAAAGCAGTGAATTAAAATGACAGAGAGAAGAGCCCTCAGTCTCGGACTCCATCTTTATGTATCGAGTATTATACTAAGCACGCTTTGGCATCTTCTATCTAGTTTGAGCTATTTTATGCTCATTTCCTCTTGATGCAATTTAGTTAATAGCAGAATTCAGTCACAAATCCACTTGTAAATAAACACCTTGTTACAGATTACGGCATTCTCAATCTGCATGGCTTCTTGGCTCAGTCTATCAACCAATAAAATCTGCCAATATCGTATATTAACTTCTGTCATGTTCAAGTGTTTTTATACATTAATGGAACAGCTTGTAATTTCACCATATAGACTACCTACTCCTGGATATACAGTGCATATCAGATAAATAAGCTGTCCAAAAGAGACATTTGTATTGGATGTTCTCTGTTGGTTTCTTCCCATACCGGCCTCAGATGCAGAAGCTGCCCTGGGAGATGAATGTGCCAGGATAAGTTATCTGGGGCTCATAAAATCTTTTTTAGAAGATTGAAATAAAGTCAGTGCTTGCAGAAGACAAATCAATTGTGACATTTCTGAATAGAGTGCGATGCATTTAATTAGCACAAGACATACTGGCAAATGCTGAATTACCCAATAAATCACTGAATGCTGGAACCCATACAGAGCCAGGAATCAGCTGTCTTTTGAGATGTACAGCAAGTGATAATAGGAAGATCTGGCCATTTCTTCTCCATTTTCTGCTAAATTTCTTCATTTTGACATTTGCATGCCAGACCATTTTAATTATTTTCAAGCATCAAAGAATTTCTCCAACATAATCTGAGAAATCTGTAACATTATCTGCATTTGCTGAAGACTTAAACTTTTGTCTTATGATATACTACAATTTTACCTTTCAGTCCGAGGAAAGTGATGGAGGTTTATGCTCTGGGAATAAAAGAATTCTTATTTATAAGAGAAAATATGCAAGGCTGCTCCCAAGGGCAAACGTGGCAGAACCAGGCTCTGCAGTGACCACTGATGTTGTCCTGGATATAATGGGGCTTCCCTGTGCGATGTGCAGAGGGGGCTTCAGGCTTCTTGCAGCTGGGCAGAAAGGGGAGCAGAAGAGAGCTGAGCTCTGACACATCTGGGTGGACACAGTCAGATGTGCCATCCTTAGTGTGCAATCCCTTATCTTAGCCATGCCCTTGCACCACTGCCATTACTCCTGTTGTGTGGCAGGAGTAATTTGGTAGCTGTTGAGCAAAACTTCTACTAACATGCAAGAAATCTGTCCAAATGTTTATATTTGCTCTCATCACCCCAGTGTCTGAATACCTCCCTTTCATCTCACTTCCCTGTGCTGCGCTATGCCAGCTCAAGAAGCTTTTAATCAAAACACTGTTCACCTGGGAAAAAGAGAGTGATTTCAGGTATTTTTTTAACTCAGAGGCATATAGAGCTATTTTGTTGGGGTAAATCCTTTTGACTTTCTGAAGGACTTTGTGTAGCACGTCTGAACATGACAAAGTTGATTCAGTGGTTAGGTGTAATTTTCCAGACTTGGGCACCTAAGTCACTTAAGAAACAAAACAAAGAAACTAAGATCCTAAGGTATGTACATGCTTATTGAATATTTTGCACGTAGTAAATTTGAATTTACAAAAGATTCTTGTTTGCTTGTTGCTATACAGCTTAATCACATTTTAAAAATATATTTGTTTAATGGGGAAGGATAGGACTGTTTCAAAAAACTTGACCTCAAACTAGTCTTAGTTTTCTTTAGGAATAAGATACAAAAGACATACACATCTATACTGCTAATGATGTGCCTGCAGTGATAGAAAACTGCATATGCAACTATCACCATGAAATAAAGATTCTGCACACATTTAGGAGGTCTGTGTTTTTTAGGATTTGGTATTTAATGATATTTCACCATGCAGGGGTGGCCTACAGTCTCTGCTCAGCATCTTATATTAGGCAAAAGATTAGAACGTGGCCTCTTTTTGAGAACAAATCCAATTGCTTTAGGTGTTGCCAGAACGTGATGTTTATTTAAATCTGTGTTTATCAGCAGCATAAAAATAAATATAAATTTAGCTTCAGTACATGGGCCTAACTTCTCTATTTCTTCTGGCTAAATATGTTCAGTGCAACACTGACATTAAATATTTAGTAACCCATTCTTCTTCCGTAGAGGATTTGTTCTCTTGTCAGTTTTGCCTGGTCCCATACTTGTTTTTAGTCTAGTAGTTCTCGCTGCCCTGAGGGAGGTGTTCTAAGCCTCTCTACCAGACATGCTTTTGGTGTAAAGCTGCTTGACTTCACTGGTAGACACGACACTGACTGTTTTATAAAACAGGTTGCAAACAAGCACCTGACCAAAATCCAGCTAAAAATCCAACTAAGATGCTTTGCGAGCCAGTGTGCCCCAAAGCACCCATGCAGAATGATACAGAATACTGACAAAACAAGTGTGACCTCCAGCAAGGCCATGTCCCTCTTTGTCCCTCTTTGTCCCTCTTCGTCTTTGATGTTAGAGCTGCTCTGCCTCCCAAATCTTTCCAGTGCCTTCAGCTCTTAGGACCTTAGGCTTTCAGTTCAAAGCCACAACACTACTGCAGAGAGGAGATCAGTTTGCCAAAAGAGAGAAAGAGCAATGCCTGCCAAAAAGAAAGCTCACAGAACATTTGCGACATGTATTAGAAGTATCACCTTCCATTCTGGTAGCCCACGCAGACGTGCTTGCCTTGGGAGCCAGCCTATGTCCCGCAGCTTCTGGTGCAGGTGTCACTGGTGCTCCTGCAGCACGGCCCTCAGACAAGGAGATCACCCCAGCCCTCGAAAGGAGTCGGCTTCTGATCCTGGTGAAACTCAGCTGCAGAACAACAGAGATCTCTGCCGAGCACTTTGTCTGGCTTTGGCTTATAAATTGCTAGTGCTGAGACAAACTGTGGGTGACGATCGCTACAGCTTCGGCAGGAATGAGACGCTACAGAATTGAGACTGTTGGCTTGAAGAAGCCAAAATAGAAAACATGTTGCCTGCTTTTACTAAATCCTAATAAGTCTTTTGTGCCATTTGCATTACTATTCTGTTCATCTCCTGGAGATCTTTAAGGCATTTATTTATTTATTTCTGAATCGCCTTCATGATGCTGGTACATCCCGGAGGGGTGTTAGAAGCACCCAGTCCGTTCTGTGCATCCTTATTTTTGTGTCAGTGTCACTAGTAAAAATTTTAAGCATGTTCCATCCTAAAACTTGTGATCTGGGGCTTCCACTACTAATTTCCCATTTCTTTTCCCATCCTCATCCAAGCCAGTTTCTAAGTGAATTCTAGCTCTAACGCCGGCCTCTTCCAGCTTAACAGTTTCTCATATGGCACCATATGTAGATTATTTGAAACTGAGGTAAGTGAAATCTAGGACATTTCATTTGTGTTGAAAATCAGCAATTATCATGCATAAACGCCAAATAATATCAGGACAATTTGGCATAATCTATTCTGGCAAGGAAATTTATTTCCATCTTATTTTCTATACATTTCTAAATCTTTCATTTTTCTTTCCTTAAGGATTCTTTCTCTAATTTGAATACTGCTAATGTACCTTGGGGTTTTTATCAGTTCTTCATAATCATAGATATCTAATTAATTAATCTTTGATGTGTGGCACATAACTGACTTGACTAGTTTGCTGAAAACCCTCTGTGAGGAAATGCCAGTTCCTTCTTTCACATATGTGGAGCTGTAGGGATTTGCCTTCCACCTTAAATGTACTGATTTCTGTCTCCCTTCACTGGTGTCAATGAGACCCGAATCTGGCCTTTTGTTGGAAGCAGCAAGCAACAGCGTGTACACAAAGCTGGGAATGCGGAGAGGGGCAGATGGGATTTCAGAGGCTGTTTTTGATAATTTGTCCTTACGCATTTGTCCTAGTACACACGAGGCATAACAGCATACAAAAAAAAGGAAAATTAATCTCCTTGCTAACGGACAATTTGTTTCTGGGATCCTCCCCAGTGAGGGTGTTAACACACAGGCTGTTTTCTTTGTAATATTCAAGCCCTGTCATGGTACTATGTATCTTTTGGTCATTAACATGGAGTTTACCTGTTGCATATGTCTTTATAAAAGTTAATTGTAAGCTTCACTGAGTATTTTATGGATCGCCTGTAACATCATAGTCAACAGAATTCCTAATTAGTTTATTTTCTGTAATACCTCACACTAACAAAGAAAAGTGAAGCTTTAGCTGGTATTATTAAGACTTATGTATTTTATATCTTGTATTTATTGCAGCTGTCATAGCTTCAAAATACCTTTTTCCCTACCACTCCAAACATGAGCTGGCATTTGACAGTATATATATTTTGGCAGAGATAAGATCAAGTTAACAGGCTGATGGCATTTTAATTATTTTATTGAGATGGCACTGGCCCAGGATGCTTGTTGGAATTTACAAATGTGCGTTGATTTATATTTTATTTTGTAAACCAGGCCCAAGAGGCTGACTAATTAGAAACATGACTTTAAGCTATAAGGGCTACTTATTGATTCAGATCATGAAAAGACCAGAATGATCAAAAGCAAACATCTATCTCCCTCTTCATCTGGGGTTCAGAAGGTTAAGTGCTATTTGTCTGAAATCCCTGGCATTAGCTCTGTCTCTGTAATGGAGAAGACAATTAACATCTATATCTATTCAGTTTTAGCATGTACTATATAATTTAGAAGACTGTTTTTCATAACTTAATTCAACCATGCACAACAAACTATTATCACAGATTGTTTCTTTAAGTGGTATTTTGCATTTTTCTCCCCTTAACTTAAATTTTTACTCAATTTATTTAAGGTTTAAAATGAATGGTGGCTGCATTTTAGAATAAATAATATGATTTGCTAAGTATATAGGTTTTGTGCTGTACATCCCATTTGCATACCATGGCAACATATAATAACTTCATTGGTTACTTGGGACCAATTTTAAGCAGCATCAAGTCTTCTGTGTTGCCACAAAGCAGTAAAAACACTAAAATGTTAATGCATTCATGGGATAGTCACAGAGAAGACAAAGCAGGAGTGTTTTATACTGTCTTCTCTCCTCCAGGTCTCCACTGGAGATTGACTTCAGGGCTGAAAAAGAAGGAAATGGGTATGCCGAAAGCAGGCTGAGAATTCAGACTCTTCTTGAATGCAGCTGAGGAATGCTTTCTTCTGGGGAAGAGAACAAGCAGCATCCATACCTGCCTCCTTCTGCCCTGCATCCTGTTAGGATGACCAGTTTGGGGCTAATCTGGGTACACCCTTCTGACCCACCTCAGCACTGCAAGGGGACGTTGTGTTTTCATGGGTGTCTCAGATACTTAGGCAATATTTTTCAGACTGAAGAGCCTGATGTAAGGAATGTGGTTAATTTTTAGTAAGTAATAAAGCAGGGATAAATCTCGGGGTCTTCTGAGTACTGTTCTGTCTCTGCCTGTGTCATCTCACCATGGCATGCACACAAAGCAAGGCTAGCTGCACTAGCACTGGGGTATGGCGAGAAGCGTGTTCGAGCTGGGGTCCTAAAGCAGTGCTCTGCTGCAACAGCCTGTGCCAAAGCATTCAATACTATGAACAGGAAATATTCACACCCTCCCACACACAAGGGCTGGATTGAGAAAGTTGCATATTGCAGAGTTACAGAAATTATTAAATAGAAAAACAAAGGATGTCTCATGTGGGAAATGATCTGACTGAGGGTTTAGCAGTGTTGATGGGAGGCAGGACTTTCCATTCCAGAGCAAAGGACGTCAGAAATGATTGCCACCAACTCATTGTGACCCCACAGCTGGTCATTGCCAGAGAAAAAGTGGCTTGACACTCCCAGCAGAGTGCCTGTAGCAGAAAATAGCAGACGTTTTCTCTAGTGGCCACATTCTTGGCCTCAGGTGCAAGACCAAGTGATGAGCACCCTCAGCTTTCATTGCTGGAACCTGGAGGTGCTCAGCATCTGGTGCAGCCATGCTTTCTGTACTGTTTTCATCCTCAAAAGTGAGAGTTTCAGGCTGGGACTGAGGCCAGTGACAGGCATCAGGTAAAACCCTGTTGGGTGTCTGCCCATGTCATTCCTGTCCAACAGGTGACCACATTAAATGGGAGGGGGAGCAACAGAGGGGGAGAACGTGGTGCTGTGGAGTGGTCAAAACAATTAAAAGGTTTCTGGATACCCTATTTACTCTATATCAGGAGATGGCTTTTAGAAAACAGGTTCCTGTAACCAAACCCAATTTAGAGAACAGCCTATGAGACAGCTGATTTCTTTGAGCTACTCCAGCAATCATCTCCAGGAAAAAGTGTGAATGGGGGCACTTAAAAAAAACTCATCCCCAGTGAAGTCATCCCCAGTGGAAAAGAATGTGGAGCCACTGTTTGAAGCTTTGACAAGGCAGAATTTCATTTTAAAAGGACTTAAAAGAGATATCGTCACATGGCTAGACAAGTAGGTTGGTTTCGTCTAAATAAATGTAGATATCCACACCTGAGTTGGTCAGCTTGGCTCTGTTATAGTCAATAGAGAGAAGGTCAATGGAGTAAGTAGAGCATAAAGCATGATTCCTCTCTTCCTAGAGGTGTCCAGAACGGATGAATCTCAGCATGAAAAATACTTGTATCTGACCAGAAAGAAAGCTCCCCGTGACTAGCTCAGGCATTCTAGTTGTGTAAAGTTAAGTAAACGAATCCTACTCAGTGCGACAAATATTCCTCCTTTCTTCCTCAAGCATTCTTACCATTGCTTTTGTTCCATGAAATATTTGAACTGTAATGACCTTACCTCCTTACTCTTGCTGTTTTGTTCTGCACCTTACTCACTTCTCTGGGCTGCAGACACTACCAGGAGGACATTGTTCTTTCCCTGATGTACGTGCTTACTGCAAAATGCTGTGTACACTGCTGTATAAATAACATCTCAGGAAAAATGAATAATTGAAAAGGATGAAAAACTTTGTTCAGTTGACTGAAATAATCTAGTAGAAGCTGCATGAGAACAGAATCTACTAGGACAAAATTTTCTAAGTGTATCTCTGAAGAATTAATTCTGGCAGTTCTGGACACAGTTCTGGGCAGATACAAACAAGTCAACATGCAGCTCTGGAGAAGACAAAGCAGGGCTCCCGGAACTCTATTAACAAAGCAGGGAGCCCTGCTCCAGGAGGAGTTTTGCTGTTGTCTGTTTCTAAAACTCTTTGAAAGGTGTAACTCTTGCTAGAAGAACAGGTCTGAGACCCAATGTAAGGAAGAAGCCTCTGTTTTCCTGGCCAAAGGGTTTTATTTTCCATTTGGGTTGCAAAGTGTTTGGCAGCTACCTTTCCACACTGGGTTGTTTCTCAATTTTCTTGAGTCCTGCCAATGAACCTGCAACCATTTCTGTGGGGTAGCATTTGCTGTCCCACTCTCTGCTTTGACACGAAGACTGGACTACAGGAATTTTCAAAGAAGACCCTTCAAGGTTGGATGAAAGGTTAGTGGGGTTCAATTTAAATCCCACTAAACAAGGGATCTGTGGTGAAGCCAATGAACTTAATGGTGGGTGGATGACTGTTCCATATTTCTGTAGATTAATTCTGAGGTCACAGACATAATCAAATCAATTTTCCTTTTCTTTGTGTCCTGTTAAAGATTTTGTAATGAGTGATGGGACTTCCTTTTATCTTTTTCCCTCTCTTATTTAAAAGAAAACTCTTGATGCACCTTTTATTGCATACATTTATGTTACTTTACACATGGTGGCTCTCCTGGGGACTCTATATCTTGCTGTAAACTAGGAACGTAATTCATTAGAAAAGAGCAGTGTACCCCTTATGCATTTTTCACAGTCACTTTCTTCTCAATGACTCTAGTGTTTAACAGGGATAGTAACTGTTAATAATTCCATTAAAAATCCAATTATTTCTTCAAGAACTTCAGGAAAAAAAAGGTTGTTACCATAGAATCACAGAACAGTGTGGATTGGAAAGGACCTTAAGGATCATCTAAGGGAGGTCGAACACCCTGCCATGAGCAGAGACACTTCCTACTAGATCAGGTTGCTCATAGCTGTCATCTTAAAGTAATTTAGCGGAAAATAATTGAATAATTGCTCGTTACAGCTCTGGTGTAAGGTGGGGAAAGCTGTAAGATGAAATTCTTTAGTTCTTGAAGTTTATTTTTGGGCACAAAACAACAACATCAACAACAACAACAACAACAATAACAACAAAAACTAAAAACTTGGAGTTTTTGTAATACAAAGACATCTTTAATCACACTGCAGTGACTGTGCTGAGCTGGACGCCCTCTATCAAAAAAATAATACTTGCTACCAAACCTGTTTTTGTAACACTGATGACACGGAGTGGGGCAGAGGTTTTACATCAGCCTTTCAAGTGACCACAGTGCTAAAACTGTGTGGTACAAACTTCACAGAGAGATGTCTGGCTGAATAAGTATGTAGAGCCCATGCAGGCTCATACAGCCTGTGCAGAGGCCTAGGATGCTATGGCCTGTGTTGCATAGATCGAAGCTGGCACAGACAAATCTATACCTGCAGCAAGCATGTTGGTGACTCGGAGTACCCAAAGGTAAGCACAGACTCCAGGCTGAATGCCCCCACCTATGCTGGCAGACTGTTTTATGGATTACTGTATTCCATTGGTTCATTAGTCCCCTAATTAAGATTTTGACAAATGCTTATGAAGCTAGATGGGGGTTTAGATGTGCTTTGTTGTCACTTAAGATGGTTTTTGGCCTGAAGCTTTGTAATTCTTGGGGCATAGGCTGTAGTTTCTGTTCAGAGACAGGGGAAATAAATATCTTTTGTCATGAGGCAGACAGAGAAAGAGCAAAAGCATTTCTGAAGTAGCTGCTTGTAAAGTGAGAGCTCATCACCAGAATGTGCTGGCAAGGAGCTTGTTGTGGAGCAGTAAATTGCGTAAGAAGGAAGAGAAGAGGACATCGTATGTCACAAGCTGCAGTGAACACAAAATTAAGAAAGAAGGTAATGCTGGAAAAAAGAGAGATTTGCTTATGTGGATTCTGTATTTTCCTTGTCAAGAAGAGCACACGGAAGCATGTTCTTATTCAAGGGAAGACTTTAACAAAGTGGCAGCTCAAAGAGCTTTACAAAGGTATGAGTATTAATTATCAACCATCAATTACAGAAACTTCAGGAACTGACCAGGGGAGGTGGGACACGGGTGGGACCACTTTGGAAGTGGGAGAGATGCCATGTCCACAAGCAGCAGGAGATGCTCCAGGCCTGAGACCCATCCAACCCTGGTTTAGATGCAACCAGGAGAGAGGTTCTGCAGAGAACATCCCCTGGGGCAAAAAAGGACCTAAGAAGAGGAGCGAAGACTGTCCATTTTGAGAGACCACATAATAGCATGCTGGGTAACTGGCAAATCCAGTCTTTCCACCTCCTCCTCTTGTGAATGCGCTTACCCCTGTGCACAACCCCATTTTACCGTCTTCATATGTTTGTGTAATTTCTGTCTCACAGATAGACAGGGTGTTAGCGAGGCAAACGCTTCCCTGAGAAGTAGCATCTTCTGTATGCCCATAACAGAACTGTCTTTTTTTAGGTCTGGAGCTGAGCATTATATTTCATTTGAAATAATCACTTTTTTTTTTTCTTTTTTTTTTTTCATCATTTTCAGTTTTGAGTTGAATATAGTCTTTGTGGGGGTGGGACTAAAAGAATTTCCTTTTGTTCTAATGACCGGTATTTTCTGTAACTAATTGCTACCCGTTGCTGTCTTACTGCTAACAGTCAGACTCAGTCCTTCTGTATTTGTTATAAACTTGGCCTTTAGACCACACCTCTGTTAAAGCCCTTAAACCTTTGCAAACTGTGTTGGTTGCTGCTCTGTGTTAGAGCTTCAGTAATAGGTTCTCACTGATTATATACCCTTAAGAAATAAGCATATATACATATGTAACTTGTGTCTTGTATAGACGTTTAAGACATTCATAAGGAACTAAGAGAGTAAGCATCAATTTAAAGATTACCTATTACTACAATAATTGTATAGGATGTTCCCTGCTCATAACAACACGTGAATTACCTCTGCAATAATAAAATAAAAAATAATAAAAAATAAAGATAAAAATAAATAAAATAAAAATAAAAACAAAACCAAAACCAAATATTCACACAGAAAGCAAGAAAAGACCAGACTACCACAGTCCTCAGCCCTCCCTCTCCTGTGCTTCAGGCTCCCCCATGACCCTGGTTAAAAGCAGGGAGAGAAGGAGGACAAATGGCCTCTGAAGCTGAATGGAGGTCTTTTATGGTGCAGCTCTCATTTCTGGCCTAGAGTTACACTTGAATGCTTATGAGAAAATAAATACAAAATCTTGCAACTATGAAAAACTAGGTGCTTATAGGGAATATTATTGCTGCTACATTTAATATAGCTGCTTCATCATGTTGTTTATATTGGCCAGTGATCCCCAAAGACTTCTTGCATGCCTCAAGTGTCTTTGAGGTCAGTCAAGTGTCTTTGAGGTCAGTCCGACCTTGCTGAAATGCCTGCTAGCAAGTTTTTTCTTGCCAAGATCAAGGTAATCAGCATCTGGAAGTACCTCTCTCTCTCCTTTTTAATTGTAGAGAGACCCTAGAGTGACCAGACATGAAGCCAGCTACCCACTGCTAAGTGCCTAAATTTAGGTGTTCATCATCAAGTTTTCAAGATCCTGTGGTAAATATACAGCCTGTGTTTAAAGGTGAGAAATAGATAAATCATCCTGATGGATCACTGAAATAATGTATAGGTATTTGAGCTGGTTTGGGTACTTCTATGTGGCACTGTGGTGTACTTTAGAGGCATAAATCCACTAACCCATGATCATGCACCACAGAATGACCCCAGTAAAACTGCAGTACTATGGCCCCTCCTGTGCACGTGGGTCTGTTGGCTTCAGTGGCAGCTTCGATGTATGCAGAGAGCAGTGTGTGGCTCCTATTTTGAAACAACAAAGGGCTCCTAGATCCTAGACTGGACAGAGGTGGCATTACAGTTCAAGATTCAGATTTACAAGAGAGATGCCTAGTAGCATTTGGATCTCCATAGCCTGTAAAAGACTCTGAACATTGCCCTCTTAAAGCATGACATTCATACATGTAAGAAATTTAAAAATCATATAAACAGATGAAGTGGGAATGCTAAATGATGACGAATTGAAAGTGAAGTGCTAGTGGGAATATGGGAGGATGTTACTAACTGGCTTAAATGGCAAAAGTTTTCATACATGGTATAAAGCCAAAACGAGTGGGTGACAGCGGAGGTCCAAATGCCGGCAGGAATTAATGTTAATACTGCCTTGAAAAGTACTTACCAAACATTTGAAATAATGTTTTTGCATTCCCCACTTAACTGCAATCCCTACTGGTTGGTTTCCATTCCAGAGAAGTTGGCAGATAAAATAGATGTCTTTCTGCAGTGTTGGATGGGAGAATGTGTTACTCATACACCCTTTTCTTTCCTGTCTGATGGCCTCCATAGCTATGGAGCGGGTATCCTTTAAATGCAGTTAATCTATATCAATTTAGATATCCTTATTTTTCAGTTGGGAAAGATGATGGAGTTGCATTTTCAGTATATCCAAGGACAGAAAGACCAGCAGCTCTCTGGGCAATTTGCTTCAGAGTTTGTTTACTCTCACTGTGAAGATCCTTTCCCTTATTTATTATCAGAATTTGCCTTGCTGCAAAGTATGTCCATTGCCTTTTGTCATTTCACAGTTCACCTCTGGGAAGAGTCTGGTCCACTTCCTCTATACCCTCACACTGGGAAGATGAAGATGCCAATAAGATCTTCCCACTGATTCTCATCTTCAAACTGAACAAATCCAATTCTTCCAGCCTCTTCACACTCCTCAGTTGTGCTGCCACCCCCTAATTTCCTTGATGTTTGTTATTTTTTTTATTGCATAGCAGAAGCCAAAGCTAGACACAGCACACCAGATGTGGTCTCACAGATGCAAGCCACAGTGTGGTCTCAGGTTCAGCTGCTTCTCCACCACCACCCACAGCTGGCCCCAGCTTCTGCTCTTGTAGGGATTATTTCATCCCAGATATTTGGCAATATAGTGATCTGAGAGCTGACTCAGGTGCCAGAAGCAGGATGGTCTGGTTAAATTTCTTCATGTAAATGCTGAGGTGGCTGTATTACCTCTTCCACTGTACAGTGTACTGTAGTTCCAGACTTTCTGCTTAACAATGTAGGATGACGTGAAGCCTCCTTTACTAAGAACTTTACCAATGACAAGGACTAACTACATCACAGAGATGGCTTAGACTTATCTGTTGTTTGTAAAACTGGGTTCACAAATTTTACTGGTGAAATGAACACACAGGAAAAAAAGCAAACAAAAAGTAGTGATCATGTGGATTGCAAAGCCCTCTTTTCTTCTGGTTTTCACAAAAACATCCAGACAGGAGGTGACATTACCGCCCTTTGGTCTTTCCAAGAAAAATGGGAGCATAAGGGAGCAGTGGGGCAACATCACTGTCATAGAGATGGGACAGCATTTCCTTAGCACAAAGGTACCCCCATCCTGTGCTCGAGAGGCTCTGTGCTGGCAGCAGTAAGGTCAGTGTGTGGCAGTGGTGGCTCTCCACCTCCTCTTCCCAGTGCAAGTAGATCAAAGGCAGCTACACACTAACGGGCAGGAGACATCTGTCCCTGAGAAATTAGAATAAGAAGAAACTTTCTGCACTGAAGAGTGTCAAGAGCAGCCCTGGTCTAGAATTGAACAGAACAGGGTTTATGTGTGCGGATTGATGTTGCATGACAAGGATCATGAATTGCCTTTTAAAGAGTAATTCAAAACTTGCCAGCTTGGTAGGCAATGTTTTTACAATGTCTTGAAAGCAGAATCAAATATTAGACTAGCCTGTAATTTCTCTGCCAGTTGCCGTGGTTTTGCAGTCTTTTATTTCTGGGTTGGGATTTTTTTCAGTTTAAGTTTGTGAGCCTGTATGTGTGCTTCTGTAATTGAAGTGAATGGCAGATGACTGGCTAAATCCCTTTAAGAGAGTGCTCCCAGAGACACAGTGTCAATAAACTGAAACATGAAGGATTATAATTATCTGTGATCTGTCTAATATAATAATAATTTAATATGGGTAGGCACAGAGGGTCAGCTCTTTAGTTCAAATTAGCGTGTCTCCATTGAATTAAATGGATCTCTGCCAGTCTTCAGCAGCTGAAGAGCTGGTTCAGTATTTTCTGGCAAATTGTGATTTCAAATCAACATTTCTCCTTAAAAAGTGTGCTCACCAGTGGTATCCTCACACTTCTTTGCAGAAAAAGAAATGCCACTTTCTACAGAATGATTTGCCACTTCCTTCTCTGCAGCAGTCTGGAAGCATGTGTGAGCTGCGTGGTGTTGGAGGAGGCATTCGCCAACGCCAGAAAGGGAGTGCTGATCTTTATCAGCAGCAAGATGCTAAGTGAGGTACAGTTTAGTAGAAGAAATTAGTAAAGGAAGACAAAGTGTCTCCTCTCCCATGAATGCAGAAGTGTTTTCTGATTCCCTGAGCACAACCTGTGTTGATTGGATGACATGACATTAAAACTGCTGACACGCTCGGAGATGGGCTGCTTGTTTACAATGAATTGAAATTCAGATCCACATCGTCTGAGAAAGACTGGCCACAGACAATTTTTTTTTTTTTTCCTTTCCCTGCATCCATATTCCAACAATATTTTCCCCTAAGAAGTACTGGCTTCTGCTAACCACACAAAATATGTCCATGCAGCAATTCAAAAGCACATGCCCAGCTCAGGGGGTTTATGATCTTTACGATGCATGTAAACCTTCATGCTAATATAATGTTTATTTTCAGAATATGGGTCTCTAATAGGCTGATCCCCCAAAGAGGCTGGTGGGCTGTGCTGAAGCCTCACAACTCCACCTCCTGGCTATTGGAGGCTGAAGAGAAGACCCATCTCAGTGGTACTGCTGTGGTCAGAAAGGGAGCAAAGCTTTGTGGCTGAAGGCATATGCAACTTATATGTGTGAGCACAGCCTTAGAAAAGCCTTTAAAGCACTGCCTCAGTGTGAAAAGCATGTTGTGCAATTCCTTATTGTGAGAATATATACCAGTCACTGGAGACTGCTCACTTTCTGGCATTTGTGTACAGGACACTAAAGGTAAGAAGAAGCTCTCTGACAACCTGTTTGCGTAGGGTGCAGAATGCAGTTTTAAAGAACAACAGTATTGCATTATTCAGGATATGATAGTTTGGAAGAAAGTTTTGTCTTGGTGTGGGACAGGGAAACTGCTGAATGTTTTCTGGCCAATGCATATTTTGCTACAGTATCTGAAGACAGTGATGATGTCTTCCTATCCTGTGAGAAAGCCAAGGCTTACATCTCTTTCAGTTTGTAAGCTAAGTTTATATATATATATATATATATATATAATGTATATATATATAGTTCTATATGCCTAAAGAAACAGTATTTTCATTACACAAATCTATAAAATAAGGAGCAGCTCAGAAAGGGTTAATGGGAAATAGGTGATGGCTCTGACACTTCCAGTTACAAGATCTAAGGGACATATCATTATGTCAGCAGGTGGAAAATTCAAAACAAAGTATGTGGTTTTTACATACCATGTAGATAATCTTTGTAGACCCTTGCGTCTGGATTCTGTGAACAGTGAGAATTCGCATTCAGAAAAACAGCTACACAAATTAATTGAAAAGAACAAAAAAAAATCAATTAAATGCAAAGACAACACCTCTTGTTCAGAAAATCTCTGAGCTACACATTTTTGGAGGCAGGGAGAAAACCTGGGGTATTTTAACTGCCTGGTTCCCCTGTTTTGCTGTTCATCTGCTATTGACCACCGTCAGGAACAGGATGCAGCACTCAAGAAACCTGTGGCCTGACTCAGTAACACCAGTCTTGCATTCTTATGTCATGCTACATTATTGGATAGGATCTCAAAATTACTGTAAAAACCTACTGCAATTGAGAAAGACAAACGCAGGGGGACCTGCCCCGTGATCCGTCACGAGTTTAGTTTGGCTGTTCACTGGAGTTTTTATGCCATAAAAGTTATAGGTCTGGACCATAATGGATTTATTCAAAATTTGTTGAAACCTTAAGGAATTTTCAAAGGTTTCATAATGGCTTAATAGGAACCTCACAGTTTCCCCAGGGTTCTTCCCAAAAGATCCATGTACAGTATTTTTGCAATAGAGCATCCATGATTTGCATGATTCTTTTCCCCTACACACAAACCAACAAGACAGAGTCAGATCAAGCCAAAACAATGTGCATTATCTCAGGCTTGCATATATGCAATCTCGTCAAATAAAAGACACAACAAGCTTGGTAGAACAAAGGACAGAGAGAGCTCCTTATGCTGTTTGTAGTGGGAGCAGCTAAAGCTTCATCCCTCCTATCAAAGGCAGTATGTTTAAAGAGGCTGGGAAAGATGCCCATATTCAAGCATTTTTTTACTTTCCTGTGTTAAACAGAAAACATGTTTTAAATATGGTCGAAGCACACATCTTGGACCTGTTATATATATGTATATTTATCAGCTCCTACAAGAGAGGAAAGCATATTATAATATGATTACCCACAGTGAGGAGCTGCTGGAGAGCTAATAGCTCTCTGTCTTCTTGAGCTTGCAGAGCTTGCCACTGCAGTCTGAAGGCTCTTCTCACTGTATGCTCTTTGCTTTCCTAAATGCAAACCTATTGCCTTAAAAAGAAGTCACATTGCAAAGCACAAAAATGTATTTTAATAAAATAGTTCTGAACAAACTGCTGACGGCAGGACAATTCTGCAGCTTCACAATAGGAATTGTAGGGTTCCTGCTGCCTTCTTATCTGCATGATGAATTGCAAACCTCCTGCTTCTGTGCCACAAGCGCTCAAAGAGGGTTGTGTGATCACCATTGTTTTCCTGATTTATTTTTTATGTCTACTGGTGCCCATATAAAATCCCTGTCTGTTTATGCTCAGGCTTCCTCGTTTTTTTTTTCTTCATGGATTATACAGTGCAACAATCAGATTGGCAATTAATGTAAACATATATCACAGACGTGAATTACATTTTAATTCTCTGTGTCTATCACAGCTGTCATCTCCGTTTGTGCTTTTGCCTTAGTTATGTGGCTATTAACTCCATCAGCAGGGCTCTAGAGAGAAGTTTGCTCAGGTTTGCTCAAGGCCTGTCTCTGCAGTTTTTTATTTATTTTATTTAATTTTTAATTTATTTTAATTTATTTATTTTATTTATTTTCCTCCCAGATTTTGCAGGGTATTATGACATTCAGGGTAAGTTGCATATACCTTTTGTTCTTGCTTGTGAATGGCTGGAAGCTACCCTCAAGCACCAGTAGCACACAGCGACTTTTTTCCCCCAAACCTCTGTGCTTAGTGTTTCCTGTTAGCCTTTTGAATAGCTCCTCAGGGGCATTGGGCAGTCTGGCTTTCACTGCTGTTTAGGCACAAGGAATTGGTGGAATTTTGATTATTTTCATGTCATGCTAGGGACCTTAGCAAAGTCCACTGAACTTAACAGAGAGCCTGATATTGGCTGAGATAAGATTTGCTTCTAACTAGAGAGTGAAGACCTTTGCCCTGAGTAGTGTGAAATCTGAATTAGATTTTAAAAGGCCAGTGTAAGAAAAACAAGAGAGTAGATATGTGTCCGTTTCTAGAAACACAGGGGCCTACATGTGATCCTTGCTGTGCTCGTGAGTCCTTGCTGTGCTGGGTTAGCTAGTCTTCTCCTAAGCCTTGGTCTGGCCAGGCCACAGGAGTTTTTTGATGGCTTCTGTTCCTCAATAGAGACTGAGCACCTTTGAAGACAGAAAAAAAGAGCCCGTCAATGATTTCTTTCCAAGATCCATCAGTTAACCAGTTTTTAATCTATTTAGTATGTGCTTCAGTGATTCAGTTAAATGTTTTTAATCAGGATGTCATATTGTATCAAGTGAAAAAACCTGCAGAAATCTAAGTGTATTATGTCTGCTGTCACCTTTTATTAACTAAGGCTTATCAAAAAATCTAGCAATATTTCACTGTTAAATGCTAACATTTAAAAATTACATTTAACATGGATGCTACTGTTCTCATTAAAGCCTGTTGTTAGTGTTCATTGTACTTGCACCCCACATTATACATACACCAGTTCTTGACAGTAACGTGTATGTCATGTTCAGTCTTTCCCATGGCTTTGCTTGGGATCAATGCTAGGTTAACAAGCCTGCAGCCAGCCATGGAATACCTTTTTCGTCGCTGGAGCCCTTGCCCACCATTAACACTTTACCTGTTCAAATGCATGTATCAGTAACTGTGCAGCACCAAGCACAGAGTAAAAGTGGGTCTTGGAGAAGATTGTTTGTTTCTGCATGTAAAAATTTCAGCTCTACCAAAAGAACCTACCAGAGATTTTGCAGATACAGTGAAGGTAAACAGCATAAGATCCTAAATTTTGATGCAGCCTCTGGCTCTCAACACCTGCAGATAACAGCAACATTGTTCCGTAAAGGTATGTATATAGTGGTTAAAATTTAAACAGTGTTTTGATATCCTAGTGTGATAGACAGGGTCCTGTTCATTGGAAAAAAAAATCAGGAGCGCCTTATAATTAGACAGCCATTTATGAAACACTGTAATGTCTATCTTGTGGCATGGTTACAAGGAAAGGACATACAATGACACTGAGCAATTGACTCAGATATGCTATAAAATATCAGTCCTAAAATAGTAAATGTTGCAATGAATTATTAAAGTTGCTTATTTTAACATTTTATTTACTGATTTTTGCATTATTAAAATTACAAATCATCAACTCACATTGTGCTGTCATTGAATCTGGCCTCCCTGAGATTTACCTTGCTCCCATTCAGTCTGCCCAGTTGGTTAACAAGATCTCAGATGCTGACCTTTTCCTCATTATACCCTCATGATTCATGTCACTGAATCCCTTTTGCCCATTCCTTCTCATCTGAAGTTTCTTGGCTGTACCTGCAAAGCTTTGCACAGCTCCATCACTCCATGAATTTCTGATCATGTGTTTTCCCATATGCAGCACCTCTTGTCCTCCCTGTCCCAGAGTGCTATCTTACTGCCTTCTTTCATTTAATTTTATCCTTGGCACTCATCTTTCCTGCAATACTCAAATGAGGAAAAAACTTGGTAAAATAAAATCCCTCATGAGATGCCCAGCATATGCCATCTTTCCTGTGATTATTTTCATTTTTTGTTTATTTTTGCTACAATATCTAGCACAGTTTCACATACAGGTGCTGCCTTTGGCATTGTGGCAAATAGTGACTACTCCTGTGACATGGTCCAAATGGACCAAGGTTTTGAGACAAAATTCCGTAAAAAAATAGCACATCACACAGGAAAATTTTTAGATACAGTGAAAGTACAATGATATAGTGAAAGTACAAAGATGTAGAAATAGCTCTGCCTATACCCTTCTGAGTTTCTGGGAGAAGCTTGGCTCTTTGTATCCCATTTGAGGAAACAGCACCAGCCCAGCTGCAGGGTGCTGTCCTGGTCTGTTCCTCCTCGTGGCTCTCTTTCCATTCAGGTCTTTTCTGATATCCACCTACAGACTTTCATGTACAACATAATATAAAAAAATCACAAAAAGAAGAATCACCCATCATGATTTCAGAGAGAACCTGAGAGGGCAGGTCCGCCACAGACAATCCTTATGTCATATTCAACAACATTTGTGTCCTTCGTTGAGGTATAAGAAGCTGGATAAAGCCAATTCCCTCTGGGGCAATGCCGCAGCACACACAGTCCAGGCAGCAGTAGTGTAAGAAGGGTCTGTCTTCTCTTGTGGCTTGCACGCTTTATGTTCAAAGCTACCTATTTATAACATGTCTCATACGAATACTAAAATAGCACCTGTCATCTTTAAAATAACACTTTTCTGTTGTGGTGAAATCTTTTTATTTAGGAAACTACCTATCTAGTGACTGTAGTCACACTGCTTGCAAGAGCAGCTCAAGTCACGCTGGTGACAGTGTTTCGCCATTAAACCTCACTTGCCTTTTTCTCTCCGAAACTTCCCCCAGTAGATGAACTTCTGGATATTTTCAAAATGTCGGTTCAGTGGTTGGTTGATTGAGGCCCCCAGTAATACCTGACCAACGTCCAGACACAGATGCTGTTAACTGCTCCTAAGCACCGCACTCACTGCTGCTACATGTCCTTTGAGCAGGGAGGAGAGCACAGCTCGGAAGATGAGTTGGAGAAGATGCACTGCTCATCAGTCAGCGTTAGGCACATGTTTAGCTTCAGGTACAGCTGTTAACAAGACACCATTAAAGTTGCTACCTGCCACTGCCTGTGTCTGAGATTCTCTCCCTGCTCTGGGGGCATGCAGGCGGGTTGTGCAATGGGAGCTGCACTCGTCCTCATGCAGGTGTCCAAGAACCGGGCTACTTCAGATAGAGAAGACACGTGAAGGGGTCCTTTCCCACCTCAGCAACTTCAGTTGTGGAAGAGGTCAGGTGAGTCTTGCCATAAAAGTGCTTTGGATGTCATGCCTTCCTCTCCACTTATCCTTTGGTGGTGCTGAGGGCAGCGGCTCACCTGGAGGTGGTTTCCCTGCAAGCACCTGAAGCAGCCACCAGGACTGCTGGAGCTCCTGGCTACCCAGCTCAGAATCACCCGGCTGCTGCCCTTGTGCCTTCAAGGTATTTTAAAAATAATATTAGCTTCCTTAATATTAACTGAACTCTTCTTAAGGATACCTAAAGTATATCCATACTGTGTTTGTTACACAGCAAATGTATATATATTTTCCTGTTCCTAAAATGGTGTTGCTTTGCTGTTGGGCTTGAGCTCTCCTTGTCATTGGAATAGATGCCAGGGCATCAGGTAATAATTCTCTAGTTGTTTCCATTTCAGGCTAGAGATCAGGAGAAGCAACTACTAAGGAAGGAGGCAATTTAATAGTGCTGCCAAATTCTTCATGTTTTCCCTATAGAATTGTCTATAGTCTAAATGGTCTCCTGTGAATGATTCCCTGGAAGGTTTATCAAAATAATGCCAGTGTGTGTTTTCTTCTTTGGTCCAGCTGTCTGCCAAAGCAGGATGCTCTGTATGGCAAAGCCAAGATACGTTTCCAAATGCAATGCCTAGTACCAAGGCTTTCTGTCTCAGACAGTATTAGGATGATGACTTGCAGATGCTGGCCTCTGTGATGTTCTCAGTTAACTTGGCACCGTCTTACCCTGGTAGGATTCCACTCTAGGTGAGATGCTTGCAAAATCTATCAACCTAGATGGATGCTCAGTGCTGAATAAGCTTTGTTTACTGTTTGTCTGTGCTAGAAATGAATCGAAAGGCTTTTTGATCACCTGGGCAAAAGGCAGTGCCACAGAAGTTTTCTCTGCAAAGATCATTTAGAATCCTTCTTAATGATTTCTGAATCATGCAGAAACAAAAATAAATATTTCAATCTCACAGATACTTTAAAAGCACGTGAAATAAGGTTTATGTGAATGTCCCAAAGACTTCTGTAAAAGCTGGAACAAGGTTATTTTCTGCTCTTTTTGTTTCCAAGATTATTATTATTTAATTTTATTTTTAGTTCTCGACAGAATGTAAATCCAAGAAAGTTCCCTTTATAGTATTTGGAATTAAGTATTGCACAGATATTTTGTTAACATCTGCCTGCTTCAGTTTAGGGAATAGAAACTGATTCATCTGAGGAAGTTGCTGGCAACTGACATACAGAAAAACTGAATTACAGCCAGCATCAGAATCATAAAAATGCACTGTTTTGTTCAGAGGAACGAATTTTGTCATTACCCATGCCAAAACCTGCCCTCGTTGACAGAAATGGATGAGAACACATTATCTTATCTCAACATCCAGTTTACCAAGTCACACACTGACAATGTCCTTATCGCATCCCTGATCCCACAGAGATCCAAGGAAGCCAAGATCATTCCCAGTTCCAGAGCAGCTTCTGCATGTGCACGCCTTTGAAAATGAGGTGTGCAGCCACCCTCTCCCATGGCAATGTACAACCCATGCAGGGAACCCCTCCATGACACCACGGTGTTCTCCCCTGCATCCACACCACCTTGGAAAGGTTAAGGAGATATCTGGAGACAGCAGCAACCTATGCTACGTGCTACTCTCCAGCCTTTCCTGAGACCTCTCAGAAAAGTCTTCCCTGGATAAAGGGATTGCCAGCCCCAAAATACCATCTTGTGAGGGCCAGAACTGTCCAAACTGCCCATTGCTGAGGTCATTTTTTTTCATGAATGATGCCAAGGGAAAGCATTGCTCTACTCTCCAGTAAAACAGTCATTAGGGAAGACTCTGGGGATGACGCAGCCTGGAATTTTGTAAAACACTAATCTCTCCTGAATGTTTCTGGATTATTTTAAGATTTTTTTTTCTGACTCATTGGTGCTGAGCCCCTACCAAGTAACACTGCAAATATGAGAAATGAGAAAAAGAGGAGGAAAAGGAGGAAAAGTAATTTCTCTTCTAACTTTTTTTGCTTTGTCATCTCAGAAGGTGCCTCAAGTGCTTTATTTTTTTTTCCTTCTCTCTCTCTGCAAGTTTTTTATACCTCCTGGGAGAGGAAATGGAGGAAAAACAATTAACTGGCTCTGGGAATGTCTTCAGGAAAACTACTGCCTTCTCTTGACTCTGTGAGAACAAATGCATAGCTGAGCCTGTTAATGTGGACAGATGCTTGAACAGCATCTTTAGCACACGTGATAAATGAAAGTCTGCAGTGATTCAATAGCTCAGACTTTAATTCAAGCAAATGCATTTGTTAATTATTATAGCACAGTTAAAAGACATTTGGAAGTGACAAACAAATAGCTTCATTCTAGAAATAATAAACTTATAGGTACAAGTACTATCAAGCCATGTTGATGTTAGGAGAAATTACTCCTAGTTTCAGCTAGTTACATTTGCCTTATTTACAGTATTGCATTGCTTACATATACGCTTATATGCAAAACTTTAATATTTAAATATCAAAGATACTTCTATATCAGGAGAATTGGAAGGCAACTGGGGCTTCGGAAATCTGTCAGCCTCCATGGCAAGGATCTGTTTGCAATGATCCATTGTGGGTCACAAAGGTTCACAAAGGTTCAGGGAACAGGATTATGCACCTTTGCTCATGAATTTAACAGTTCATTAAATTACACAACAAAGGGACCACATGCTGTTCACATTCTTTCTCAGGTGTTCCCTGAGAAATCACCTAAGGATTTGAGGAAGGCTGCAGTGATTCACTGAGTACTTAAAATAAATAAATAAATAAATAATAATTAACATTGAATGACGAGGCCAGTTTTTATTGCTTTAATACGTATCAGTGAAGTTCAGTGTTGTAATGAATGACTATTACAACCATGTAATACTATTACAACTAGGTAATGACTATTTCTGAGGAAAACATCTCGAAGAAGTTGTTGAGTGTTGAATGTTTTGAGGGAAATGTTTTGAGGTGATATCTTAGGTCTCTCAGACTTTTTTGATGACTTTCTGCACCAGCTTAATATGCATTATGCTTCCACTATTAAATTTCCGTCTTAAGTTGACATGATGCTAGAAATGCAATGGCTCAAACCAAACACTCTTCGTACTGATTTCATTTTAAGTGTCCTGAAGTCCATAGTAGAATAAATAAATATTTTTGTTAAATTATACAGCTATTCCCACACACACTTTTTTAGGGGAAGTTATAGCAATAAATGTCCCATTGGAATGTTGGAATGTCCCATAATGGTAAGATAACAACATCGCCCAAATGCAAAATACATTCTTAAAGCACTCATTCTGACCCACTGAGCCAGTGTTAGAGCAAGGCAATGCAGTCTTGCAATATGCTGGGTGCCACCTAGAAAGGTGGTGCTTAAAGGGAAGGGCTGCTGAAGGCCATGAGTGCAGTGCAGGTGACGTTTAGCATCTTGCAGGATGAATCCCCTTTGAAATGAATAGAACCTCTCTAGATGGTGTCATTTATTTTATCACAGCTTCCCAAATAAACCAGTTCCCAGAGGAACCTCATGTTATTAAAGTGCTGAGAACAGGTAAGTTTCTGCTCTAATTAAGAAAATATGAATAAATAGAAAGGACACAATGTAAAGTGAAGGGTCAAATGCATGCTGTTTAAAAGTCCCTTATCAGAAAGAAGGGCCAGACTCCCAGCTGTTGCAAATCACTGGCTTCCCTGTTAATGATCTGAAGCTCGTTTGTTGTAAAGTGCCCTGTGACATCCTTCTGAAGGATGTCTTGTGACAATATTCTTCTATTGTGCAGTGACTAAAGGCTTTGTTGCAATAGGAAACAAATCCATAAGATTGTGCTCCCACGGAAAAATAGCCTTTGAATGGTAGTTCCATAAATGAGCCATAATGAGCATGAGTGAGAATATTTGGAAAATTGAATACAAGGAAACTCTGATTTGTAGCCAGTAGAATGATGCTGACACAAATTCCAGCCAGATAGTATGGGCTGCAGCTGTCCTGAAGACATCATGGTCACCTGTGACCTTACAAAAATCAAAGTACACATGCAAAAATTTGGTCTCTTCGATCCAAAACGGAATTCTGTCCTCTGTCTTCCATGATTTTGCAACAGAATCCTTTCAGAAAACAGTAACCTATAGGTGGCATTCAAGGACAGCAAATTACTCTGATTTTGTACACATACATAGAGCTGCCACAGTTGGTCATACAGCAATGTTATGAATTTGCTATTTTTTCATAAGCTGTGAGTATTACAACCATGGCCTGGCTCTGTCCATTCTAGTGAGGAGCACAGTACAGTCTGAGCCTCACGCAGGCCCTCCTGCCCTTGCAGAAGTCCTCCTGCAGGGAGGCTTGGGATGGTACAGCATGGGCCCTGCCAGATCATGGTGTTAGCAGTGCTGATGTCTCCTCTGCTTCCTGCAGCCCATTTCTTGGAGGGGAAGGTCTCTGCAGACTGCAGGCTTCAGTTGCCAAACCTCAATGTCACCAGAAGTGCTGAGCTAAGCTAGTATGTGAGGAACAACTTGATGGTGTTTCCACAAAGTACCAGAAGCTGGCTATGCTCTTATGACTTGGCTGATGGGTTGGGCCCACAGGGTTCTTGTAAATGGGGTTACACTGGGATGGTGACCTGTCACTAGTGGGGTTTCCCAGGGCTCCATTTTAGGACCAGTCCTCTTCAATGCTTTGATAAACAATTTGGATGTAGGACGTTAAAATTTTTTGAGCAAGGCAGATGATACTAAATTGTGTCGAGCTGTTGAATCCGTCAAGGGTGGTGAGGCCTTGCAGAGAGATCTAGACAGGTTGGAGAGTTGGGCAATTACCAAGAACATGAAGTTTAACAAGAGCAAATGTAGAATTCTGCACCTGCAACCTTAGCTGTATGTACAGACAGGGGGAAGAGATGCTGGAGATCAGCCCCACAGAAAGGGATCTGGGGGTTTTGGTTGATGGCAAGCTGAACATGACTAGCAGTGTGCCTTGGGGTGCATCAGGCACAGTGCTGCAGCTGGTCAAGGGAAGGGATTGTCCTGCTCTCCTCTGAGCCGGTGTGGCCTCACCTCAAGTACTGTGTGCAGTTTTGGGCACCTAAGTGCAAGGTGCTGAACCTGGGCCAGGGCAATCCCAGACATGAGCACAGACTGGGAGAAGAGCTCATTGAGAGCAGCCCTGCAGAGAAGGATTTGGAGGTTCTGGTGGATGAAAAGCTCGACATGAGCTGTCAGTACATGCTTGCAGCCCAGAAGGCCAACTGTGTCCTGGGCTTCATCAAAAGAGGAGTGGCCAGCAGGGGAGGGAGGTGATTGTACCCCTCTGCCTTTATGAGTCCCCACTTGGAGTGCTTTGTCCAGGTCTGGGGCCCCCAGCACAAGAAAGATGTAGATGTATTAGAATGGCTTCAGAGGAGGGCCACAAAGATGACAAGAGGGCAGGAGCACCTCTCCTGTGAAGAAAGGCTGAGAGAGCTGGGGATGTTCAGCCTAAAGAGAAGGCTCTGGGTTGACCTCATTATGGCCTTTCAGTACTTAAAAGGGACTTATAAAAAAGATGGAGACTGACTCTGGTCAATCAGATAATGATAGGACAAGGGGGAATGGTTTTAAACTAAAAGAGGGGAGATTTAGATTAGAGATTAGGAGGAAATTCTTTACTCAGAGGGTGGTGAGGCACTGGCACGAGTTGCTCAGAGACACTGTGGATGCCCCATAACTGGAGGTGTTCAAGACCAGGTTAGACGAGGTCCTGAGCAACCTGATCCAGTGGCTGGTGTTCCTGACAATGACAGGAGTGTTGGAACTGGGTGATCTTTAAGGTCCCTTCCAACCTGAGCCATTCTGTGATGATTCTATGACCACAGTATAAGAAACATATAAAAATGCTAGAGAGTGTCCAAAGGAGGCCTACAAAGATGGTGAGGGATCTGGAAGGCAAGACATATGAGGAGCGGCTGAGCCCCCCCAGTGCTGTCCTTATGTCCTACTTCATCTCAGCCCAGAAGACACTGTGGATGCTGGTGTACACCAATTTCCTTTCATCTTGTGTGCAGTCAGAGATCCACATCAAAAGTAAAAATCTCCTGCATCCTTTTTATCTCCATTTTCTACAGGCAGATGGACACAGCCCTTCTCAAAAGGAAGGGTGATGGGCTACTACCATCTTTGCCTCCCTTTACTGACTTCTGCTGTCTGCAAGAGCATGCAATACCCTAATCCCATGCTTAAAAGATTTCCCTAATGAATCTGCAGCTTGGACATTGCTCAGGTATCATTCCCAAGGTCAGACCTTGTTTTGCCGTAGTTGTGACATTCTCCTTTGCATAAGCAACCTGTCCGCGTAGGAATTTTTGTCTGCAAATTTGGTAAAGTATTGTACCCAGGGTAATTAAAGCAGTCTGTTTCTACAGCACTTTCTGTCTGTTTCTTCTTTTCATTATTAGATGTGATGACACATTTGCCTGTGTGGCTTCCCGCAGATGGCACAGAAATTTTGTGATCAAATGGTAAGAGTAAACCAACTGTCAGCGCTGATCACAGCTTCCCATATTGCTCCACCGGTGTAAGAATACAGTTTTAATAAAGGGCTCTATTTTTTTTTTTTTTTTTTTTAAGTGGTATGGTTTGTAGCAAGGAGGCAGTTTGAGAATAAGATTTCAAATTTGATATTAATAGATTCAGGACTCTGTTAAGAAGTTTTATGTTCTAGCTATACTGTTTATTTGCAAACATTTTATAGAAAGAATTGTATATATATATTTATTTTTTTATATAAGAAGTATCATTCTAATTCAAAACAATTGGTCTTTTAAAAGCTCAAAATTTTCCCTTGAGCATTTAGAAGAACTAAAATACACAGAAAAATCACTGAAATATTCACATAAATAAATTTCCTTTTCACCCATCCAGAAATATAATTTAGAAGGCTTCCAAATATTTGATAAAAACAAATTTCCTTTATATTTTTTTTGAAACATGTCTTAGAATCAAGACTACTAAAATTACCATATTTTATATAATGATAAGTGAACATTATTAAGGAGTATGTTTAAACCCATGAGTAGATTTCATGGTAAACAATAAAATACAGAATCATGTAGGTGGTGTATAGTACGAATGTTTTCAAAATTCTGGCTTCAAAATAATGTGTAAAATACTACAAAAAGAAAAAGAAAAGAAGAAAAATCAGTTATGTAGCACGCCTTTGTTGCTGGTTTATAGGAAGAACAGATGTAGGTTAGAGGTGCTCAGTGCAGTGCTAATGCAAGTCACACACATCTTCACTGACCAGCTCACCTCTGCCTCCTCTAAACACATCAGGCTTGTCTTGGCAGCACAGGAAATTTGATCTGGCATTTAGGAATCTAAGTAGGATTTCTACTTGGTAGTTCAGGTACTGAACGAGCAGCATAAACAGTGAAGGAAAGAAGAAGAAAAAAAAAAAAAACATAAAACACATTTATTTGCAGTTTTAGACTTTTCTGCTATTCTCAAATTATCTGTGAACAGAGTTTGATTTTGACAGATTTACTCAATAATCAAAATAGTCAGAACATATTCCAGGATATGTCGTGTTTGCAAATTATTTGTTTTCAGTACGGGTGTGTATTCAACTGTTTGCTGAGCATCATCCTCTGCTGCTGGTTGGAGGAACAAAAGATCTCAGAAAAGAAAGGAGAAAGCAAACTTCACACACTAATAAGCATCTGCATGAGCAGTGAGCAGGCTCTGTCTGCTGAGGTCACCCTCTGATTTTCTTGTACAGAGCTGTGGGAGGCAGCCAAATTTGGTGAGCTTCTCCCCTGCCTTGTCAGGTAACCTAACCAAGAGGCTAGGGAATACTTCGGTCTTTCCATAAATGTTACACAGGAAGGGAAACACAGTGGTGGAAACAGCCAACAGTCCGGGTTTGGCTGTTGGAGAGGGAAAATCCCTCAATATGAAGTGCTGGTACCCAACTTGAATACCTTCCAGGCTGCCACGGACACAGCAGTCAGATGCTTTTCCTTTCCCCTGGCACTCTCAAGAGACTGATTAAACCGAGAGATCAATGTATGGCTCTGCAGTAATTTCACACTCAGAGAGAATTCCTTTCTCCTCTCGTTATAATTAAAATAACTGACATTTTTCTATGTTAATAAGCTATTTTATTTCTTGGTGGCGCTTGTTGGGGCATAACGAACTCCAGCATGGACTGGCCTGATGATGTGCATTGTCCTTTTTAGTTCTATAGATACAGACAGTTTCTCAATACCACAAGAAAGATCAATTTGACTAAGATACGGAATTTAGTATCAGAATTTCTCATGCGCATATTAAATAGCAATTTTAAAGGTCATAGCAATTTAAATGGTGATCTGATGAACCTTGCAGTTTAGTGCATTATGCATTAGATACAAGTATTTTCAGATTTTTAAGTCAAAGACACTAAAAACCATTATTCTATGATTTTCATCTACAAATCCTGCATTGCCTTCTGCCTCTGCTCAAGGATATTGTTCATGAAAGAAACAGACTGTTTTCAACCAAATAAGGGTATGGTGTTCAGCTGTGGGCCTCTCACTCCAGGGAGGATACTGAGTTGCTGAAATCAGGTGTTGGGTAATGGGGAATATAAGGTTATGATATACTTTCTACTCTGCAGTCCTGCTTGCAGGATGCCTGCCATTGCAATCATGAATAAACTAGCTTAACAGAGAACCTGTCTGAAGAATTACTGAGATATTTCTCACAGTGTCCCCTGGCCAGTGCACACAGGGTGCTGGGGTGGCCTGGCCCTGCTCAGGCCTGGGCTCTGTGCTGCTGGCGTGATGAGAGCGGGCTCTGGGAAGAGGGGGGAACCCAGGCTTCTCCCTCTCCAACCTCAGAGTGCTCTGGGAGCTAGCTCCTGCACAGCCGCTCTCAGCACTGCTGTCACAGGAGAGGAGAGGAGAGGACAGGCCCCAGCGCCAACCTCCTGTCTCCATTTTCATTGGCTTCTGAAGAAAGGCATTCATTACAAGGCCAGGATAGAAGTCCTCCTCAGAGTTAGAGACCTCCCTATGCATGGCCCAAAGCCTTGTGGCTGAATGGCCTGATGCCATTTCTAATGTCCCTGGTATGCCTCCAAGCCTTGGACACCTGAGGAGATGGGTAGATCTGTGTGGGGAGCTGAGCAAAGCTCTGGGCACAGGAATCATTGCCTGGAGATGTCCTGAGGAAGCTAGTGAAGGATTTGAAAAGATTTCTGCCTAGCAGAAAAGGATCTTGGGGGTGTTGTTTGACAGCTGGCTATCGTCAGTGAGCCAGCAGTGTGCCCAGGAGACCAAGAAAATCAGTAGCCCTGTGGTATCAGAAACAGTGTGCACTGGCTGCTGGTGAGAGCACACCTTGCGGACTGTGTTCAGCTGTGGGCCCTTCACTCCAGGAAGGATACTGAGCTGCTGGTATGTGTCTGGAGAAGATCCATGAAGCTTTTGAAGGGACTAGGAACCAAGATATATGAGCAACGGCTGAGAGAACTATAGATGTTTAATTTGGAGAAAAGTAGGCTTAGAGGAGACCTTCATCATTTCACAGCTACCTGAATAGTGGTCGCAGCAAGGAGGGTGTTGGTCTCTTTTGTCCGGTGACAAGTGATCGGACAAAAGGATGCAACCTCATGTTGCACCAGGGAGGCTTAGTCTGGATCTAGGAAGAATTTATTCATGAAAAGTCTGAGGCTGCCCAGGGACAGGTGTAGTCGCCATTCCTGGAGATATTTAAGAGATGTCTGGATGTGACACTTATGGACATATTTGGACTTGGTGACATTAGGTGATGGTTGGACCTCATGATCTTAAAGGTCTTGTCTAGCCTAAATGATTCTAATTCTAATCCTATGATTCTAATTTCTCCCTCTCTGCCTCCCCATTTCCCTCCCACCTTGCATTCTCTTCTGCTATCCCTGCATCTCCCATTCCTGCTGCCCTGGCACAAGGGTGACAAAAAATGTTTGTAAAAGTATCTGCTCCTGAATATATGCTGCCTTGTCCTATTTCAGCTAGCTTGAAATAAACTGTCTGGTTTGGGGAAAAAAAAAAAAGATTGGCTTCCTAAGGGTCTTGTTACATCGCTGAGTGCAAATTGCAATTGGAATTGACTGTTAAAGATCTGGATAGAGCAGGTTAAACATCTGCCAGATTTATTACAGTTTTATTTGTACTTCATCGGTAACTGGTACAACTTAGCCAATCAGCGTAAGCGAATCAAATCTAATTTACTCTCTAATGGACCAAAAAGGAACAGATAAACACAACACTACTAGATCCAAATGATTAAACACGTCTCTGAGGTATTTTTTTCTATTTCAGCATAGAAGCATCACAGTGTTTATGCTATAATTAACCACCAAGGAGTGATGTAAAGTAGTTTGAGCATTCATTCATTTTTCATATGGTTTCATAAAAATGCTAAACAAAACATGTGAATGCAGTGAAATAAATTCAATTGGAATTGGGTACATTTATTTATATAACCATTTACCTTATGTCTAAGACCCTGATAGGACTGATACAAATAGAGAGATGTATTTATCAAATCAGATGAAATTTTCTTATATGAATCTTTTCCACAGGCCATTTAAAGACAAAATTCAGCTCATATATGTAAACAGATGACTAAGATACACACATCATTAGGTTCATTAGGTGACCATAAAAGTTAAAGGAAAATAACCAGGACTAATTTGATATCTGATATTTTAAAATATGCAAAATGGAGGTGGGAGCCCTGTCTTCTCTCCAGCAGGTAGGAGCTGCATGCTGCTCCCTGGTAAACCCGCAGTAATTCCTTCTTCCCACCACCAGCAAGAAAACCCTGACAGCTGTTTACTCACACTGCTTGCTGGAAAGAGGATGTAACCTAAAATAAATATGCTAAATAACAAAACAATTTAAAGCATCTATGAACAGAACACAGAACATGACTTAACAATATCATTTGGAAACAACTAATTATTTTGGAATGACTTGCTTTGCAGCTCCAGCGTGACTCCACTGGGTTTTCATTCGAGGAGCACCCATTTATGATATAGTTTCATTCATTGCCTCAGATATTCCTTATGACATCAGGAGGAAACGCCAGTCCCACGTGGCTGCTTTGTATCCCTTTGCTCCTCACTGGACTTTTTCCTTCATCTTCTACCTTCATGCTCTTATGTGAAGTTTTATCTCTTCCACGATAGGAAAGAAGGCATATATTGCCACATATGAATAGGCTTGAAATAACAATGCATTATAAATGTGAATGTATTTAATTCTGTGGTGAGACACCTCTCTAAACATCAACCTTTTGCAAGGACTGATAGTTTCTGCAACCTCCCAAAGATCTTCTTAGTCAGGTCTTTGTTAGGGCACCAGTCCCCATGCAAGAGAAAAACACTTCTAGGACAGAGGCACAAGGAAAGAGAAATTATAGCATCTTTTGTGAGAAAGCATGTTTCTCCATAACTCCTAAATGCACACGGAAATTTAGCAAACAACTGAAGATATTAATAGCAGCATTCATACTGTGAAAGCAGTACTTTTCACAACTGAGGCTATCATCATTCATCAAATCACTTAAACGGTAAATTCCCAGTGACAGTTTTCAGTCTGGGCTTGTACAAAATCTAGCGTGAAGGAGTCCTGGCCCACAGCTGAGGCTTCAGAATAACATAACCATCAGACATACTATGTTGCTATAGCAAATTTACCACTGTCTTGGCATAGACTAGAGCGCATATTTTTATCAGACGTTACCGTTCCCAAAATATTTTTGAAAGTGTGGCCACCAAGATGAGGGAATCGTTTCCACAGACGGTGTCAGCACGCATTCCCTGATGCAGCTGGGCGGTGAGCCGCGGCAGTAGCGTGGGGAGCTTCGTGCTGCTTGCTGAGCTCTGCATCCTGCCAAGCCTGGGCTGGGTTTGCACACCAGCACTAAGGCTCAACTCTTGCCCTGGCCTTTGGGATGCTGAACGAAGGGAGACACCAGCCCAAGGCAGTTTTGGCATCTTCTCTTTGCTGCATGCAAAAAGCCAGCCTGGTAAGCCCATCTCCCATGTGTTTGCTGAGCCTCCTGAGCCAAAACCAAACTCCAACTTGAGACATTCTGTGATTCCGTGATTTTGCCCTGAAATGGCATGGGAAAGCTGACATGGTCAGTGAGAGCTGAGATGGCTGGAAATAATAATAATAAAAATAAATGGTTTAACTATACAAAAAGATTCAACCTGGGCTAAATGCCAAATATAGACTTTTTTATTATTATTATTATTTTCTTTTTTTTTCCTTAGGCATGAAGTGAATGAACTCAACATCAGGGCTCAGGTGCAGATCCGTTTAAATATGCTGTTCACATTCCTCCTTCCATTAGCTTGTGTTGCTACTCTGGTGTGACACAATCCCAATGCATAGGTTCAATCCCCATGACAAGAACCAGACTCCCCAGGTGTTTGTGCTATGCGTACTTTATTTCAGGAGTGAGATGCACACCACGAGCTTGCTGGATAATCTGCAGATCTTTGGTGACTGTTTTCTTCATAATGTTTTATTAAAGGAATTGAATCAATAAACCTGCTCCTGTAATACTGCCCAACCAACCACCTTGTTGCCTGTGGTGAGTGACTTTTGGGATCAATGATCTGTGGAACAAGTTCAAAGGAAGCACGTACTCTGTCTTGCTGCCCAAGGATAATTGCTGGTGTCGAGTCATTGGTTATGAACTGGATCACTTAAGGAAAGTGAATCCTGCACACAAGTATTTCAGATCCAAGTGTGGGAATAGATGCTGAAATGCAACATCTGCCTACAGATTTCTGTTCCTTTGATTTTCATGCAGGCTTACAGCTGGGTGTTAAGTAATGTGATTCTAAGAACATATGTAAAGGACAAAACAAGATGTTTATTTTTGAAGTGGCAGACCAATTCAAAATTACAATCAATTATTTAGCTAGCATGATTAATAATTACTTTCCTTTAAAAATATGATGAGTATGATTTTGACGGGTGGATTTAATGCACTGTACCTAGCAAACATTGCTTTTGAAAAGCACTTAAAAATACCTTAACTAATCACCTGGAAAATAACTGTGTACCAAATGAAAGGGACGGGATCCTCCTGAGACTGCAGATCAGAGCCTTCAGTGAGTTGGTTTTAATTAGCAGCAAGAGAGTGAGGAAATGTATCTCCAGAGTCCTGTTGCCACAGCTAAAATTCAAAGTAGTTATCTCTGGAAATGCAAAGGTGCAGATATGCAGAGGAGTTTAAACACCTAAAAATGGATGAGGGGTAGGGCTGTGAGAGAGAAAAAGCCAAGAGCTCCAGCTGGAGCAGGGCTGGGAATGGGCTGCCAAAGGGAAAGCTGCAAAGATGGATTTTATGGGAAGCATGGACAGGGACAGGAGATGGAAACAACAGCTAGATTAGGAGAAAAGACTTTGGTGAAAGGCCTTCTGGTGAGAAAAGGGATGTAGGGGATCTAGGTGTTTATAGCATTTGCTTTTCATGCAGATTCCTGGGTTTTGGGTTTTGATCACCATATCGTTGCTTTCATGCAGTGTGGCTGCACGATGGCTATTCAAGGCATGAGTCTGTACTCACATCACTCTAAGGCCTGAAGTAAGGCTCTGCCAACTGCATGCTTTCTTTACAGGTTTACATTGTCATGCTTTCTCCTGCTGTCTCTCCTTCTGACACTAAAAATCTTCCCACTATTTTTGCACAGTAGGAAACTTGCACCAGCCAGGAGGCTCATCCCCGTGAGGCTTACAGCTCCTTGTTTAGCCTTGTCTGCTGGGAACCAGGCTTGATCCACTGCCTCATGCTGGAAGGGATTTGGGTCTGAACACTAGTCTAGCTGGTAAGATGTTGCTGCTGACTATGCTTTTTGAACAAAGAAAAGAAGCTGGTTGTCTGTAACCAAACAGGAGTGACAGACTATTGGTCTGTGAATCTCACATACAATTTTCGAACCTGGGGCCAGAGACAGCAACAGATGTCTAAATCCAGAAGAAACATGCTTCCCTTTTTAGCCCTTTCTATTGACCCTTGTAAGTGTACCCTCATTTGGTGGTTATTTCAGTTCCTCCATAGCTAGTTCTCCTAGTGCAGTATATAGACACCTAGCCTGGCACTGGGAGACTTAAGGAGGAGCTATGCTCCTGATCGCTGGTGAACATCTCTCTGCATGGACTCCAAAAACCCACAGCTCTAGTAAGCTTGGGGTGCAGTTGTTGTCAGGTTCAACCTCAGCTTTTTCATTCCAGCTCCTTACAAGTGTGGTTAAGAAAGCCAGGTTGGTATGGAAACTACCACTCACAAAGTCCTTTGTACCACAGGTTCCCATAGGAAGCAGATATATTAGGAGACTGAAAGAGAGGGAAAGCTGTCAATGTTTGTCTTCTGTTTGTGGATACAACCTCTTCAGAGCTGCACATCGTCTCTTGGTAGATATTTCTATACAAATCAGCCTTTGTGTAGAATAAAGGGCTGTTGGAATCACTCTCTCAGCTAAGTCAGAATGGGTAGATATTGAAGTGCTATCTTGGCATGATACGTACATTTCACCTCCATGAAAGTTTTGAATTTTTGAATCTGTTGTTCTTCACAAGCAGCTGTATGTATTGCTAGCTCTTTTGGCAGAATAAATCAGCAGAAACACTGCAGTCAGGAGGAGAAGAAGGTGTCAGGAACAAGAAGAAGGAGCCAAGAGGCCTAAGGCTATAGAAAGATAACTGTGATAATATTGGCAAGATTAAAGCACTCTCTCTGTGCTCATTAGAGGGATCACAGCATGGCTGTCTGCTATTATGGAAGCAACAAGACTTTCAAAACTGGGAAGGGGATATTTTTCTTTAGGTTACAGAGGATTTACTATTACTTTGAAGATGCTACAACTCCTGGTTCAATTTTATTTTTTAAATGGGAAATATTAGTCATCCATTCTCAGTCTACAGAATCTAAAATACTCACTCCAAATCCACCTCAGGTTTAACCATGTGATACAATCTTTGCCATGCAACATGTGGGCTGGCTCCTCAGCTGGCTGCAGAGCAACATCTCAGACAACAAGTTGAATATGAGCCAGCAGTGTGCCCTGGCAGCCAGGAGGGCCAACCTTGTCCTGGGGTGCATCAAGCACGGCATCGCTAGTAGGTCAAGGGAGGTGATTGTCCTGCTCTACTCTGCGCTGGTGCGGCCTCACCTCGAGTACTGTGTGCAGTTCTGGGCACCACAGTATAAAAAGGACATGAAACTGTTGGAGAGTGTCCAGAGGAGGGCTACGAAGATGGTGATAGGCCTGGAGGGGAAGACGTACGAAGAACGGCTGAGGTCACTGGGCCTGTTCAGCCTGGAGAAGAGGAGGCTGAGAGGAGACCTCATCACAGTCTACAACTTCCTCGTAAGGGGGTGTCGAGAGACAGGAGACCTTTTCTCCATTAACACCAGTGACAGGACCCGCGGGAACGGGGTGAAGCTGAGGCAGGGGAAATTTAGGCTTGACATCAGGAGGGGGTTCTTCACAGAGAGGGTGGTTGCACACTGGAACAGGCTCCCCAGGGAAGTTGTCACTGCACCGAGCCTGTCTGAATTTAAGAAGAGATTGGACTGTGCACTTAGTCACATGGTCTGAACTTTTGGGTAGACCTGTGCGGTGTCAAGTGTTGGACTTGATGATCCTTAAGGGTCCCTTCCAACTCAGCATATTCTATGATTCTATATTCTATGATCTCACAGGTCTCCGAGTCTCCAACAAAACTGAAGCTTGCTGGTGGAACTGTGCTCTTCATCCCACCGCCACCTTTGCAACCTGCATGAAGAGTTCAGGTCACATGCAGCACAAATCCAGATGGTCACCCAAACACAGACGCAGCCACAGAAGTTGCTTTGCCTCAGAGGTGCTTCTTGGGAGGCTGTGTTATCCCTCCTATCCCCTTGCTCAGACCCCTCAGCATCACCAAATGATACCAACTGTCCCAGGGCCTATACATGCAATCATCTGCCCCCCAGACAGTGAAATCCAATCCCACATATGTGAAGGGGACCCACCGTGGGCCTTGTCTCCCACATCACCCCTACTGCCACACATAGCCCTCCCCTCCCCCCCTCCAGCACTCCCTTCCTCTCTAGGATGCTGCAAAAATGGGTATTCATAATTAGTTTGGGGTTTTAATAAAATCCGCTTATTCATTCTCTGGCATGGTTTGTTTGTGACTTTGTTAAAACACACACACACCAAAAAAAACAACTTTATTTTAAACAGAAATAATTTTATGAGTGAAATGCAGAGTGCTGACAGTTTTTTCCCCTGTGGCTCATCTACAAAAGGGTTTGGGTGGAGATAAGAGAGGGTAGATCAGAAAATTCTGCCTACTGTGCCAGAGAACATAAAACACGGAGGCAGCTGACAAAAGGTGGCAATGAGACAGTAAGAGAACCATTTTGTTGCAGAGATACAAAACCCTAATGCCATAAAATAGCATTTCTGAAAAATAAATTTAAGTTACGAGCACATATTCAAAGAGAGCTTGAGGAAGGCAGGGAAAGGATTTTTATGTAAACAGAGCAGTTCCTGGGGTTGCAGAGGTTTGAGAAGCTTCCAGATGACAGGACCATTTATTGACCTCAGCATGCGATCAGGCTGGGTTAGCACATCGCTTCTCGTAGCAGTCTCCTGGCTACCTCTCTTTTTCTGTACGTCTAAGACTCAAGCTGCCCCTTAGTGTAATCTCTGAGAGGACTGATTGTACATACCTCACTGATTATTTGTGGGCTGAATATTAGTATTATAGACTGTGTGATTTAAAACACCTCTTTTTATGATACCGCGTGGATATATTTGGATTACATATGTCTCCTTATGTAAAAGAGACTTCTTCTTTTAGTAACACATTGTCTGCTGCACTTGCTTAGCACCCCCTGCCATATGCTCTTTAAAACAAGCTGTTGCATTTCAAGAACTGTCCCTAGTAATTAACAGGAAAAATATTGTTGTTGTTGTTGTTTTAATTATTATTATTTTCTTTTTTTTTTTTTTCCTGAATAAACTAGAAGACCTTGCATCAATTATGACTTATTTTTTACCTCCAGCTAGTTGTTCCTGTGAGCCATAAAATCACTTCCTTCTGTTTGGTCCCTCAGCTCCTGCCTGTCAGTTTAGCTTCTAGCACCAGTGCTCCCAGTAAATGCAAAGTAAGATTTTCCCAACCATCTTTTCATCTCCCTTTTCTACTTTGCCTCTAAGCTTCTTGAAATCATTAAAATTAATCTGCTCTGAGATCTCCTTTTCATCTCTGTTTTGCTCTCTTTATTTTTCTGTATGGGTTTTTCCTTTCTTTTTTCCAGAAACCTGCCTCTGAACCAGCCTCAGAGCTGCCATTTGCATCCTTTTGGACCTGTTTCTTTTCTTTTCTTTTCTTTTCTTTTCTTTTCTTTTCTTTTCTTTTCTTTTCTTTTCTTTTCTTTTCTTTTCTTTTCTTTTCTTTTCTTTTCTTTTCTTTTCTTTTCTTTTCTTTTCTTTCCTTTCCT
>NC_048894.1:21894096-21902632 GCF_011077185.1 Oxyura jamaicensis
CTTTCCTTTCCTTTCCTTTCCTTTCCTTTCCTTTCCTTTCTTCTTTTTTCTTTTCTTTTTCTTTTCTATTTTTTTTTGACCAAAAAGTATCTATCTTCTTTAATTCTAGAAAGATTTTGCCTCTATGACTTTCCGTTCCTCCAACTCATCTCCCTAGCGCTCTAGCAATCAATACTTTGTGCTGTATGGGCTCCTCATTCCCTTCTTACCCTTCTAGTCTTTGAAAGACTCTAGGTCTTCAAATCCTTCCCCTTTCCCTTCTGTACCTCAATTCTGGACCAAGTCATTTGCTTATCAATATCTATAGACATATCTATAGATACATATATGTTTATGCAACTGTCAGTCTCACAGTACCTTAATCCTTTCCTCCTTCTTCCAGTTCCTTTCCTTTGTGCTCTGTCCAATATACCCTAGACACTCAGAAGCTTTCTTAAATGCACAATGGTGACAGTTGAGGGAATTGTCTATCCCTGGCTAGTTCTCATTTATTTTTGTGACAGCTGCAGGTTAGTTTGACATCCACCCACCCAAAACCAGAAAAGAAGATAACCATACTAAGAAAAAAAATTGAATTGTCTTCATCTTTTGATGATTAGACTCTGGTTTCTCAAAGCTCACCACTAACTTTCCATTATTGTGTTTTAATTGGCTTTCTATCACCACCGTATAGGAATCTTATTTTTGTATAAACCTATAGCAAAGTTCCCAATAAAGTCAGGAACCCCTTCAACCAGAATTCTATGTATGATTTGTTTAGTTTGTGGTGGAGTATGTTTTTTGGGGGAGTGTGGCTTGAAAATGAAAAGGCTGGTTGAACGGTAAGCTTCCTCTTTGGCAAAGGCTTTCTCTGGAACAGTAGAGTCCACAGCTTCAAAATGTTATCTTCTTGACTGAACATGTGAAAACAATCTTGAATTTATCACTGTGTTAAGAAGTAAAGCTTTTGTGATGTTTTATAAGATGATTTTCGTTGATATCAGTTTGAACCATAAAGTCTTTGAAAGCCGTTTGGGAGCAGTAAGGATATGAACTTCAGCACTGTGACTTGAGCCAAAGGGAGATGTCCTCTTTATTTGTGAGTATGGAACTTCTTTATATGGTGACTGTATATCATCTTCATGTTCAGCTTTAGGTATTGTGATCACAAGTGATATGGGCCTGGCTGTTTCTTAAAAATTCTTTGATAAGACCCCTTGAAGTATTGAAAGGCCTCAATATGATCACCCTGGAGCCTTCTCTTCTCTAGTCTGAACAGCCCCAACTCCCTCAGCCTGTCTTTGTAGGAGAGGTGCTCCAGCCTTCTGATCATCTTTGTGGCCCTCCTCTGGACTCTAACAGCTCCACATCTTTCTCCTGCTGGGGGTCCCAGAGCTGAACGCAGCACTCCAGGTGGGGCCTCAAAAGGGCAGAGTAGAGGGGGAGAATCACCTCCATAGACCTGTTGGTCACACCTCTTTTGATGAAGCCCAGGACACAGTTGGCCTTCTGGGCTGCAAGTACACAATGCTGGCTCATGTTGAGCTTTTCATCCGCAAGAACCCCCAAGTCTCTCTCTGCAGCGCTGCTCTCAATGAGTTCTTCTCCTAGTCTGTGCTCATGTCTGGGATTGCCCCGACCCAGGTGCAGCACCTTGCACTTGGACTAGTTGAACCTCATTATCTTCACATGGACCCACTTCTCAAGCTTGTCCAGGTCCCTTTGGATGGCATCTCTTCCTTCTTTGGTATCAACTGCACCACTCAGCTTGGTGTCATCTGCGAACTCGCTGAGGGTGCACTCAATCCCATTCTCTATGCCATTGATGAAGATATTGAAAAGCACCAGTCCCAAGACAGACCCCTAACGTATACTGCTCATTATTGGCCTCACCTGGTCATAGAACTATTGACCACTACTCTTTGGGTGTGGCCATCAAGCCAATTCCTTATGCACCGGATGGTCTACCCTTCAAATCCCTATCTTTCTAATTTAGAGATTAGGATGTTGTGTGGGACCATGTCAAAAGCTTTACAGAAGTCCAATTAGATGACATTGGTCCATCTTCCCTTGTTGACTGATGCAGTCAGTCTGTCATTGAAGGCCACCAGATTGGTCAGGCATGATTTGCCCTTGATGAAGCCATGCTGTCTGTCCTGGATCACCTCTTTGTCCTGCATGTGCCTTAACATTGCTTCCAGGAAGATCTGTTCCATGATCTCATGAGTCACAGAGGTGAGGCTCACTGTTCTGTAGTTCCCCGGGTCCTCTTTTCTACCCTTTTAAAAAATGGGAGTGATGTTTCCCTTTTTCCAGTCTCCTGGGGACTCCACCTGACTGCCAGGACTTTTCAAATACAATGGAGAGCGACTTGGCAACTATGTCAGCCAATTCCCTCAGGACCCTGGGATGCATGTCATCAGGTCCCATAGACCTGTATTTTTTAAGTCACATCACAAGGTCCCAGACATTTTACTTATAGTGGGAGGGACTTTGCTCCCCTAGCCCTTGCCTAGAGGTCTGGAGACTTGAGAGACGTGGGAAGCCTAACCACCACTGAAGAGGCAAATAAATTTTAATTGCCTCATCCTTCTCTATGTCTGTCGTTACCAGTTTTCCATTTTCATTTGTCAGAGATGGTACACTTTCCTTAGTCTTTCTTTTGTGGTCAATGTACACTTTCCTTAGTCTTTCTTTTGTGGTCAATGTACCTGTAGAATCCCTTTTATTGTTTGCATCCCTTGACAACTTTAATTCTGTCAGTGCCTTGGCTTTCCTGATACCATCTCTGCACATCTGGACACTGTTTCTGTACTCTTCCCAGGGCGCATGGTCCTGTTTCCACCGTCTGTGCATTTTCTTCTTTCACCCAGTTTGACCAGCAGGTCCTTGCTCAGCCATCCCGGTTTCCTACCTTCCCTGCTTGATTTATTCCATATGGGAATAGACAGCTCTTGTGCTCTAAGAAAAATGTACTTAAAGAGTTGACAGCTCTAATCAGATCCTCCATCCGTAAGGACAATGTCGCAGGAGATTTCATCCGTGAACTCTTTGAACAGCTGGAATTTGGTTCTTCTAAATTTCAGGGTCCTGACTGTTCTTAGCCAGGCCCATATCTCTTGCCATCACAAACTCAACCAGGGCATGGTCACTGCAACCCAGGCTTCCTCAATGTCTTCTTCAACAAACTTGAAAAATTCTTATTTCCTTTAGACTGAATCACCACTTAATTTTGGCACGCAGGTACTTTGTTCGATTTACAAGACAGTTAGGTGTTTGCATCAAATACAGCAGCAGTTATACTCCTGCCTCACAGGGAAAAGTTAACCCAACACTTTGACGTATCAAGTGATGATTTGACTCCTCTTGGGAGTCCTAAGTGAGGGATTTGCTTCTTCTAAAACAGCAGCTGTTTCAGATATGTGTTACCAATTAGGAAATCATTTTCCCATACATTGAGTCTGCAGAACATATGGTGTGTTGAGGTCCCCATAATCACATTCACGCGCACCTTCCCCACTGATTAATCCCTAGAGAACCTAAAACTCTAGTAAATACAGTGCATGGTCCCTGAAATAGACCCATGCACAGTCCAGTCATCAGTACTGCAGGATTAAATACCCCACTAGTACTGCCTCCAGCTACCTTTCCAAAATTGCCCTCCTCTTGCTAGATGGCTATAAACATAAAAATTCAAAAAAAACAGTCGTATTTAATTTTGTCATGAAGAGTTATTTCACAATCTGTTCACAGCTTTTTGCTCCCCATGTTTTCCAATTCTAAACTCCAAATAAGATTTTTCTTTGAACTTTGTTGCTAGGGAAAAGCACTGCTGTATATTATATCCTGCATTAAGGAGCACGATAAAAGAGGTATTTGCAGCTTCAAGCCAGCCTGTGGTCCTGAAGTGGAAATATTTAATGGTTGCATTTTACTATGGTATCTTGTGCACGTACTGTGTTGCATGGCTTAGAGGGTTTCCTAGGAAAAAGTGTCAGACCACAGTAACATTACACCGTGACATGGTAAAAACAGATTAAGGGGAAGATCTTAGCCACTCACTACAGGGAATTGTGAGAGTCTAGGATTTTACCTAAGCCAGGAAAAGAAGAAGTTTCTCCTATTCTGTGCTGAGAAGCGGCAGTATTCTCGTAAGACAGAAAGGCTGCTAGAAGGTGGTTGAACAGGAGGAGCTGCTCTTCTCCACTGACTCGGAAGAGCCTCCAGACCAGCTGGTAGAGAATCTGCAACCTGCCACCACCTGAGCTGGTTCTGCCCACGGACTCATCAAAAGCCTACCTTCTTAACAGACAGATATTTCACCACCTGACTCAAAACAAATCTCTGCTCTGAGCGTGCTTTTTAACAGCCAGCTTTCATCACCACTTCCCAGTACCATCTTCCTCCTTTGCAGCCTGGAGAAGGATGGTGAACTGGGTGATTTCCAGAGGAGTAAATGTTAGCGGTGCTGGGAGCAGCTTCCCTGCGTTTGGAAGCAATGATAATGAAACAAAAACAGGATTGCCAAATATCATGTCTTTTTTTTCTTTCTTTTTTTTTTTTTTTTTTTTTTCCCCCATGTATCCTGAAACATACAGTGTTCTTAAAGCTTCAGTTCAGTATACCACCACAAGAAAAATATACCTTGTCTTTCATTCTAATGCAGGCTGTTCTTTAGAGATATTTGGAATAGTAAGTTGCAATCCAAATTTTAAAAAGTGTAAAAGGTTTATTTTATTTTGGTGTTCGTTTGATTTGGGTACTTATTTAGGTACTTCTGTCTAGTAATGACTTATATGACATTTAGCATAGCAACTATCAAGGGAGAGAAGGTTATATGAAAGAGGTAAAGGTTAGTGATTTTTGAGTTCTTATGTTGCTAAATCTAGCTTCTTTCCTGATATTTTAATCCCAGCTAATTTTTTTAAGCTATTAAGTTATATAAAAGCTTAAATAAAATTTATTATAGTTTTATTCAATAAAATTAAAATAAGTTAACTTCTTTTAAGACATAGGCAAGCTGTACACTTTTGAAAAATAACTGATACTTGGCGATACACTGTAAAACGTAGTCTTTAAAATTAATTGTAGTGGGATGGGAAAGAGGGCCAGTAATGATACCAAGGAACAGCACACACTGTGAAGGGAACTGTACCAAAAAATACGCATTGGCAGCCTCATGTACCATCAGCATGGAAGTGAGAACTTTCTTATCATTAACTCAGTTATGTATTGTTTGCAGTTATGTAGAAGTTACTTCTTCCAAGCTGAACTACAAAACATACAGTTCCAATTTTGTGATTACAGTAAGTGTATTCTTGTGGCAATATATCAGTCATTCAAATCAGAAAAGACTCACAAGAAAAAAAAAAAAAAATAGATTCTTACCATACCATTACAATATAGGACTTTTACAGTTTCAGTGGTATAATAAATACATATTTATTTTTTTTTCCATCCTTGGAGAGAGAAGTTCAAAAAGTGTGAACTATACCCCAAAGGCAACCCTATGCACCATCAGTTCAGTGCAGTGAGAAACACCAGGCCCTACTCTTTCCTTTGATTCCTACAAAGGAAACTCTTTCTGTGTCCTGGGCTGCATCAAAACAGGCACGGCCAGCAGGTCTAGGGAGGTGATTGTTCCCCTCTATTCTGCCCTCGTGAGGCCCCACCTGGAGTGCTGCATTCAGCTCTGGAGCCTCCAGCAGAAGAAAGATGTGGAGCTGTTAGAGTCCAGAGGGCCACAAAGATGATCAGAAGGCTGGAGCACCCCTCCTACAAAGACAGGCTGAGAGAGCTGGGGCTGTTCAGACTGAAGAAGAGAAGGCATCAGGGAGACCTCATTGCAGCATTTCTGTACTTCATGGGGTCTTATCGAAAGGATGAAGAAGGACTCTTTACTTGGGTGGATACTGATAGGACAAAGGGGAATGGTCTTACACTAAGAGGATAGATTTAGATTAGACATTAGGAAGAAATTCTTCACTGTAAGGGTAGTGAGGCACTGGAACAGGTTGCTCAGAGAAGTTGTAGATGCCCCATAACTGGAGGTGTTCAAGGCTGGATGGGGCCTTCGCCAACCTGATCAAGTAGGAGGTGTCCCTGCCCATAGCGGGGGGTTGGAGTTAGATGATTTTTAATGTCCCTTCTGACCCAAGCCATTCTATGATTCTATGATATGATTCTCGGTACACCTATTGAAGAAGTACTTGATGATCTTAGTTTTATTATTATTATTTTATTTTTCCTGTTCTAAGTTATCTAAATATTTAGAAATTACTTTTAAGTTTAAAATACTGTTGGTATATTTTGGCGTATGGAGTAGCACATACAAGTTTTGATGTTGTTCCTCTCACAGAGCATTTGTTTCTTGAGCAGACTTGACTTTAAAAGGTGCAATTAAAACTATGTTTACAGTATCCTGTCTCTGCCTCCCACATCCCTTCCTTTTCATTAATCTTAGAACAAAAGCTCTGAAACCCAGCAATATTCCTGGTATATGTGTAGTTCATTGGGGCACCAACCCAGATTGCTGCATTACAAATTACTATTAATAAATCATTGCAAAAACCCAAAGAGTTTAATTGCATTGGAATAACTGATCTACTACAGAGAGAATGCACAAGGGGTGAAATTGCACTGCAAGATTGGCAACTGTTTGCCTTTAATATTAATAGATTAATTAGACAGTGCATTTGAGACATGATTGCCTGGAAATTTTTTCTTCCCAAACCAATGCAATGAACTCAACAGGATGAAAGTTTGGTTGTCAATGGTTACCCTGTAGATCTTTGAAGAAAATAGTTATAAAAGAATATTTTTATAATTACTTACAAAATATTGGCATCATCGTTACATGCACAAATGTAATTAAGAGTCAGTTCAGTGAGTATGATATTTTAAAATATGCTCAAGATGTATAATGTCAGTGCTCTTGAAACAAATTTTCTAGAATAACTTCTTAATATAAAGATTTCTCTTGGCCTTTTAAGACCTATATTACCCCACTGGAGACATATGAGCCCAAAGGAATATTTGTAAGAGGTTATTTTTTTGGTTAATCCTTGGAAGTGCCAAAGCCTGAATGAAAGTGACTACAGCAGTTACTGATCTATGGAGAACTGCCTGGATGAAAATGAATGCAGAGCAAGGGAAACAGCAAAAAGTATCATTCTGAAACACATACAGTTGTACAGTACTGAGTCAGTGCAGCTGGGCCTTTGAGCTGCCATTCAGACAAATTGGTGATAGTCTCAGCGTTGGGGGGATGTGTTTGAAAATAATGGCACGTGATTACAGAACACACTGCAGCAATGTCTGTAGTGTGTAGTGTGTAGTACTGATGCTGCATACAAGAGTTGTTGCATTTGGACTGTCAAACCTAGCTCAAGCAGCATCCCTGGCTATTCCTTTTTCTGTATTTTACTTCATTTTTTTTACATACATCTTGCCTGTAAGCTTAATTTAAGCCTAAGCAGTGTCCTGTGGGAATCCATATAGTTATTTGGTCCAGTCAACATGAACTGGATTATAGAACAGGGAGGCAGGGTTTGATATTACAAAATGAAAGTACAAAAGCACAGCACTACACTTATGTTAATTTCTTTACAAAATGAAGCCCCTAACCTCTAGCAAACTTGCCCTCTTCCATCTCAGAAGCTGTCAGATCTATTGTAATTTAAAGTTAATTCATAATACGCTGTTACATGTAGTGAGAAAAACTGGCAGGAGTTGATTTAATCCACTATGATGCAAGCTTGTCTCAGAAATATTCCTAAAGGCCTGGTACTTGAGTAACAGAACAGTTAGAAATGCTCTATAGCAACAGGGCAGCTGATGATCTGCTTTCCCCAGCTGTTGAGCTGCTGTTTTGCTAATGAAGTGCCTGCTAGCCTCACTCTCCATACAAGATTCTATTAAAATGAAACCAGCTTAAGTGAAAATAGAAAAGCCTATGCAGATGTTTCAAACAGCAATGAAAAAATTGCTGAATATTTTCTCTATTTTCTCTGACTTTCATATCAATGTTTTTAATTAACAAGGGTAACAGAATTAAAATAAGAGGGAATAATGTAACAAGACAACCAAGGCTACTGTGTTTTCAGAAATAACTATCAAACTGCCTTGATGATTTCAGGAACTACTTGCAGAAGTCTTGGCATTTGAGACAAAGTGAAAGTTTCAATTTCAAATGTATGCAAGGCATTTACAATCAACAATGGGACATTCAGTTCAAGCACTTGGGCCATGGCTACTGAAATATTTAGTTCATTAGAATTGCTATAATCTTTGCAAGTGTCTACATAAGGTAGGTGGGTTACATAGTTTGGAAAAAGAGGAAACACTATTTTAGGTCCAGGCTCCCTCAGTGGCCTTGGGCAGATGTTGTTACCATGCTGTACTCCATCTCTACCTCAAATAAACAATGTTTTTTCCTAAGATCTACAGAGGTTCTGTGAGGTTAACATCTGATGGTAGAGTTTGGAGGGTCTCAGTTAAGTCTGGGTAAATGATAGATATTCTGGCTGGAAAAAAAAAAAAAAAAAAAAAAAAAAAA
>NC_048894.1:21902732-21908535 GCF_011077185.1 Oxyura jamaicensis
AAAAAAAAGACACATGTTGGAGCAAGATGAAACAAGAAAAAAAAAAAAAACAACACTTAAGAACAAAAGCCAGCCTGAAATAACCAATTGCTAGCACCTGCAAAGCAGAGGGAAGCACAGGCTGAAATCCCCTGTGTGCTTGTGTGCTTCAGGTAGAGAAGGGAAGGGAAATGTGGTTTCCAACCCTTGTGCAAAATTTGGGGTGAAAAGCTTCCTTTCCAATTTATAAATTCTATCAAAAACATGGAAGATCACACTCAATAAGACTGTACGCATTATTTTTAAATGCAGGTTTTGACAGATGAGAGTTTTCAGACCAAATGGCATGGCTGAAATGCTCCAGTCAGCTCTAGCATTCAGGTGGTGCACGACGGAGACCCCTGGAGAGGAGCTGTGCATACTGGGGGAGTCCAACCACCGTCAGAGTTCATCCTGGTGATGGTGGAGTTCTGGACTCCCTTTGTTTTTTCATTTGCATTATTTCATCAAATGTAATGCCAAAAACAAGGCACAAAGAACTAAAGCAGAAAAACAAGAGGAAACTCAGGATCTGCGTGTCTGTTGTCTGATGCATGCATTGTCCTGATATGAAGAGGGAGATAGTTCTGCTGTCAAAGTCACCAAGTAACCAGTTAATTTTGTGTAAATTTGTAAAATTAACAAACTGCTAAGGGAAGATCATTCCTGAAGTCCCTACACTGTAGCCACAGCATTCGACAATTCAGTTTCTAATATACACTGAAAGGAAAATGATATTTTTTCTTTATTTTGCCACCTACTGACTTTTGTCTTAGGCCAAGATTGTCACTTCTTTTTGACATGGGCCCACCTTATCCTTCTGTTTGTACGTGCTTAGGACAGGGACATCCAAACTGTAATGGGTCCTCTTAGCTATACAAGATTGCTCTTGCAGGATTGATAGCAATTATATAGTCAGTCTTTCCAAGAAGGAGGACTGTACTTTGTATCAGGCTACATGAGGAGAATAATGAAATTATGCATGCTGTTCCTGTACTGTGTAAAATGTCTAAAATAGCCATTATTTTCTTATTTAATGTACTTATAAAGTTACACATGTAATAATATTCCAAGTCATTCCAAAAGCCATGAGAACCCACATTAATTTCATTTGTGATGGTAACACGAGCAACAGTGATTCTTAATCATTTGATTATGCGATTAAGAAAATGGCATGTAAGTTTACATTGGCAGTGCTAGGAAAAAATTCACTGTGGAAGGACTTCATCCTGGAGGGACTGAGTTAAGCCTCCGAAAAGCAGCATCTTCCAAGACTACCCAGGATTTTCTTCTTCCATTTTTCTCATTCCTCTTGCTGCACACCTAACTGTGTGGGTAGTATGAAACTTTTCAAATGTCTGCTACGTTCTTCCTGCACACCAGAGAAATAAAATTTGGAACAAACCAAACCATGATGCTACCTTTCTAATGGAGCTAAGCTCAGGTTTTGGTTCTGTAGCTGAACCTCTTAGAAATGCAGGGATAGAGTGCAGATTTATGGTGGATGTTTAGATGTCTGTTTATACTCTTAACCCTACTTGTATGCTTTCATTTATAAGAAAAAAATAATAATCCTCAAGTTCCTGCCAACCAATAATAAAGAATGTCAGTATTTTGATACTGAAGCAGCTGGTATCTCCTACTAATATTTCAATTAGCAAGATGAATACTAGTTATAAATATTTCCATGCACTTTGGGAATTTACAGTTGGAACGCTTGACTGCAGAAGAACTGGAAGGGCTAGCATTTCCTGACATAGCCTGAGTACCTCTTAGAACAGCAGGTAGACAGGATGACATATAGATGCTACTCGTGCATATGTTCATATTACAAGCATTAGTTATAACTGAGATTTGCTATTGCTTCCAATTTTTAGCCTCTCTTTCTGGTTGCTTATAACTTCACAAAGCTGTAAGTGTTCAGAAGTGCTCTGTCTATGACTTTCTATTTGGAGACTAGATTTGTTTTTTAAAAAATCAACTGAAAACTATTTGTGGAAAAGCTGGGTCTCTCGCTCAAGTAAATGCATTAGAGAGGCTGGAATCTTCCAATGACCCGAGCACAAACACAGGGGAGCCAGAGCACTCCATTCGTACTTGTCAAACCTTTGCCCAAATTCCATTTTGAACACTCAGTTGGCATTGAGTTTTATTAAAATGTAGCTTCTAAATTTCCTGATAATTTCAATCATAATATGCATACTCTAGCATATGTGAGGAAACTGGGAGCCTGCAGAGAGGTGAAAACTGAGAAGAAGAGAAGAGGTTTGAGAAGGAAAAGGGGACTGAGTGGGAAAGAGTGCAATTTACTGATGGGGTATGAACTAGACAGGGAAATGATTCAGAGTCAGCAGGTTTGTAAAGGATTGGAGTCCAGTGAGGAAACCAACTGGGAGAGAGACCCTGAAACTGGAGACTGGGATTGTGCAGGGAAAGATACTGAAGTGGTCACACTTCCTGGGGAAGATTCACCTTTAATTTTGCCATTCCTCATGGCATGAGCTAAATATACAATGACACACAGATTGTTGGCCAGTCCAACAAAGTAATAGTCTTATAGTACTTACATGGTTTTCTCGTTTGGATTTTCTTTTCCCCTTTATCAAGACAGTTATGTAGTTATTTCACTTTATTTCACTTTATATTCAAAATAGAACTGGAAGAAGAGATCACTCCTGCCGTTGCCTTGCACTATGCAGCATCTCCCATCCCTGATGGGGGCTGCTGTTCCCTGTTCCCTGTTTCTGTGCACTCTTCCCCCTCCTCTAGATTTGTAGTCTGGCCATGTACAGGAGCATGTGACTTTTTATATCTTGAAAACCAATGCAGAGGTGTTAGAAATACTGTCATAATTGTTTGAAGAAACAGCTAACCTCTCCAGAAGGAGAGGGGAACAGCAGGAGGTGGTTTTTTTTTTAATGTAAGTTTAATTACAATAGCCAAGTATCTCAGCACCAGCAGAGCGTAAGTTGCAGCTCACTGTTTATGATACACCTGCCAGGAAGAATTTCAGAATCCTTAAGATATGTGTCTAATAACTGGTGTCACTCCCTAAAGGCACAAGCCTTCTGCTCCATATCCTTTTCCACTTCAACTTGTTCATTTTTTATCGGCCTATGAAAATACATAGCAACAAATCCTTTAAAATTAATAACTTATACAGTGAAGTAAGATTAATGAAATGCCTTATAAAACAGCTTAATCAGTGACAAGGCTAAATGCTGCAGTTCACAAGTTCTGAACCTGGAAGTTCACAAAATAAATCATTTCTGTTTACTCATGCTGGGTTTATGCAACTCACCCAGTAACTGTAACCTTCAGTGGACGTGCAGAGATTCAATGGAAGTAGAACAAAAGAGCCAACAGATGGCACTACATGTAATTCTTTAATAGTGTTCACTTTTTTTTTTTTTTCATTAAATTATGTCATTTTTCAGGGCAGTTTGAGAAAGCATCAACAATACTCGATTTAGTGTGTGACACAGTGTGTTTTCATGCCCATGAGTAGCATGTCTAAAATTTTCAAGGCCAGTTTTAGCACTGCTATAATAGCTTGAATGGAGTCTCAAAATATTTTATATCTGGAAGCTGCTTTTTTTTTTTTTTTTTTTTTTTTTTTTTTCTCTCTGCTTTTTCACTGACTATCAAGACTATTCCAGGAACACCTCCCAGGCATGTTAGTGTAGAATGTCTGGTGGGTGCGCGATAGTCTTCAGCTGTGGCTGGTGTTATTGTAGGAGTGCTGGGCAGCAGTCTGGGGCTGTATTATTGACTGTGTGCCAGTCTCCAAAGCTGGTGCTAAACTTAGATGCCTGCTGTCAGCCGTACTATTCCCTTGGGTATTACTCGCAGGATGAGGTGTTACATGCACGACGTTACATGAACTACACGGTGACTGCAAAGCTGAGTGAGTGCTCTGGAGCTATGCTCTGAGATCCCATGAATGGCTTCACTTGGTTCTTACCCTACTGTACATCACAAGGACCTTCTACCAAAGATACCAATGGCATAAGTCACAGTTTAAGAGACAACCAGAAGCAGAATCTGGAAGAAAAAAATCTTCAAAACATATGGCAATTTTACAGTACTTTAACTATAAAGGGGGGAGGGGAGGTAGGTAAGGTTGGAGATGGATGATTCTTCCTAAAGACCTTCTCTGGCAATCATCTCTTGGACACCATAAGACATGAAAAAAGGCAAAGAGGAGTTATAAGCTGTTTTTTTTTCCTGTTATTCTTTTTAGCAGCACTTGCTATGTTCTTCAGTTGCATTTCTTCCGTTTTTCACTCACTTCTGTTCAAAAATACAATGTTCTCTTCAAATATAGAAAACATTATTATTCCAGCCATGGACAAAAAATGTCCTTCTTCAGAGGTTATTGATGAAGCTGTGATGTTTCCTGAACACTGATAAAATATGTGTAAAACTTCAGGTCTGTTTTCTCTAGTCTTGTTCTGTCAAACAGTTCAGTTGTCCACTGCACCATGTGCTCTCTTGAAATGTGCTTTTCTCTTCCAGATAGTGCATCCTCATTGGTACATCTCTGACTGCCATCTCCGCTTTGAAGAAAAATACTCCATGTTTTAATTCTGCTACTATTATTTAGATATTGCAATAGTATTAATACTATTATATGTGATCTCTTAATGAGATATTGCTGGGATAATGTATTTTAACAAAAATTATTATTAAACAACTAACTCTGTTTTTAGACATCTAAATTTTTAGACATCTAATTTCCGGGAGTACAGAGGTAAAATTAAGTGGTTTTCAGGTCAATACTTTTATTTAAGTGTGTAAAAAGTATGAAGAAGCCTAACTGCTGATGCATCCAGTTGATAGTGCTGGCCCCTGAATATAGAGAAATGAAGATGCAGTAGGGATACACAGAGGATGGGAAAGAAAAGTATGTATTTTTCTGACATTCTGGTGAAGTTGCCATTTCCATCTCTATCTGTTGACACAATCACTATAGCACAAATATACTTTGTTGTCTGACCCCCAGGAAAAGAGTCTTGTAGCATCAACAGGGAACCCTTGTGCCAAGGGACTGCATAATTCAACTGAACCTGGCCACATGGGAGGGGAAGAAGAACCCCAAGAAAAACTACAACCACTATGCCTAAGTCAGCAGACCTACATCTGCAAACCTGAGGAGCATTTTGTTATTCTCATAAATCAAATAGTATTTATGAATACTAAATCTGAATTTATTGATTTAAACAGCCATTTGGGAAAAGAAAAAAAATGGTAAAATCACAGAACCATCTTCTACCAAGACACCAATAGTGCAATACAACCAGAAGCAGTCTGGAAAAACTCTCCAAAACAAAAAGCAATTTCATAGTATTTTAACTTTAACTGTGGAAAAAAAAAAAAAAAAAAAAAAAAAAGTTGGAAAAATACAAGTTGGAACTGGATGTTTCCTCCCACAGACCCTTTCTGGCAACACTACATCTGTGTTTTGTAACATGGTAAATGTCACAAGAATCCCTGAGTTGTTCTCTGATTGAATTTAGTCACCAAAATCTGAACTTCTCCTGCTTAAATACAGACTGCCCTTTCACAGCACCAGTGCCAAGCTTTAGGAGCACACTGTTGCAGCCTGCCTGTGCTGGTGGCAGCACCTAGCGGAGGGTTGGGGCCAGGGGGTTGTACAGTCTGTATTGGTATGAGGGAGAAGGAAGGGGCTACCTACAGCCTCCCAGACATCCTCTGAAAGCCTACCCTTTTTTCTTTTATTTTCTTCCTTCCTTCCTTCCTTCCTTCCTTCCTTCCTTCCTTC